>NC_030679.2:125830253-126138378 GCF_000004195.4 Xenopus tropicalis
CGTGTCCATCCAGGTCTCATGTGACTGCAGCTGCTCCTCCTGTGGGGGCACAATAGTCTGTCAGCTTCCTGGGCCACTGTTGGCCCTCACAGCCACCCTGATCCCAGGCCCTACCTTTAGAATTCAAATTTGGGGTGGAATTTATTGTATATTTTTACATCCGAAATAATGGTACAAAGATATTATGGCAACAGCCCACCTAGTGGCCCCTCATGTCACACCAGGCCTTAACTGGCAATCTGTGGATTTTAGCAAATGCCAGAGGGGCTGCTTGTAAGATGCCATAGTCACTATTTATTGGGCTGGTGGGGGGGATGTTTGGCCCTCTGTGGAAAAGAAATGCCGGGGCCTATTTTGAATTCAACTCCAGGCCTGAGCCTTACCCCATCTCTTCTGCTGGAATAAAGTACTATGGACCGATTCCAAAGGTACTCCCATAGTATCTGCAAGATCAGTACAACAAAAACAAATGGATTTACCAGGCCTAGCTTGCACTGAGCTGAGGGAAGGATTGGACGGACAAATTTTTTCTTGGAGCCAATGGCGGCAGGGAACGGTGGTGAAGAAAACATGGCTGCTACCAGATTGATACGATGGATCCATGAATTCATTTCCTCTGCAGTCCTAAAGCAACATGGAATGAAACTGCATAAGGATAAAGCATTACACAATCACTGTGCCCTGACCTAATAGCTACTTGTTTCCTCTGTATAAAATGATGATATAGATGGTTAGTAGGGTCGGTTCTGCTTTAGGAAAGAATGAAAGGTCTCTGTTAGCAGAACTGAAACTGAACTGAAGTAGGGAGGAGTGAGCTGCTGGAATTGCAGTAGGCTGGAGGTTCAGGGGAGATAGCAAGGGTACATTTGAGCATTCCATTAGTTGGCAGAGTCAGAGGAAAAAAACTTTGTATTTCATAAATCTATTTTTTTAGGACAAAAACACTATGGTAAATTCTACTCACTGCGCCTGAAAGAGAAAGACTCGCCAATCAGCTGTCTGCAGTCGGAACACATATTGTTTCTTGGTGTATTCATTGGCTTGTTCTGCTAGGGCATGATGCAAGCTGATCACTTCCTCTGGGGATTGCCAGTCTGCCCTGTACTCGTCCTGAGAAGAAAGACACTGGCATCAGCATGGGTTTAGCTTCCTGGGATCATGGAAGGTATAGAACACATGAACACACCAGTGCACAATCACCCAGCATAATGGATTCTTGGTAACAAAAGCAACAAAGTAGGTAGGAGATAGGCTGATGCCTCACAGGGCAGAATCTTGAAAAAACGAAGGCCAAGAATCAGCCACTACGCTGACATCGGCCTTTTACATTGCTTGCACCAAGAAGCATTGTATTGGCCCGGGTGTAGGCACACATAGCAGATTTTAGCAAAGAAATGCAAGAGTTTGCATTTCAGAGCTGATATCCACTGCCACTGCCAGCACCATGTGGCATTAGTCTTATGTTGAAAGTGGGGTGGGGGGTATACTGTCCCTTTAAAGAGGCATACCACTCCCTTTTTTAACATTCGTTCAATGGACAGGGCTTGTACAGAACATACATTGTTTGGGTGCCCTGAGAAAAAGCAAAAAAAACCAAGATCAAACACTATCTGTAGTGCTGTGGGTTCCTCACCTTGAGTAAAATAAGTAGCATTCCCTTTAACACCGCATAGAATGACTTCCATCCTCGTTTTCCCCAGGGGGCTGTCAATATAAAAATACATATTAGCAAGTGGTCTATAAGCAAATACTCTTGCACCACAGTAACGGAAACAAACAAGCTCACAAAGACTGGTGATGGTGGCACTGATACTTACTCCTCTTGCCGTCTATGTCTGCATGAACCTTCCGTTGTAATGTCCCACGTTTGAAATTAGGGGCATCAGGATCTGGGGCAAGCATTTCAAGAAAGGGATTGCTCTTCTTGCGAGCAGAAAAAATATTATCGGGCTTAGGAACCAGAGTGCTTGCCAGGTTCCCCTCGCTTCTGATGAGGAAACAGAAAGAAGATGCCAGTGAATACAGAGATAGAGCAAGGGGTATGTGTGTGTGGCACAGGCTCGGAATGGCAATTGAATTCTGGCAAATGCCAGAGGGGCTGCTGTAAGATGCCATAGACAGTCACTATTTATTGCACGGGGGGGGTTGTTTGGGCCTCTGTGTACTTGAAATGCCAGGGCCTATTTTTATTCCCAGCCCAAACCTGGTGTGAATATATGTGACAAGAGCACAGACAAGTGTACTGAAGGGAGGTATTACCAATACTCTTCAGTTGTGTGAGAGATGATGGAAGAGTTCAACAAATTTCCCATTATTATGAGATGGAATGATAGGGAAGAGAATGATGGAGATTAAGCAGCCGTACTTACATTGCCCATTCCAGCTTAACATTTCGGATAGAATTATACAGCGCCTGGAAGAAAGATGAAGGACATCACTGCAGGTAGGACTTATACTTGCAATGGCAAGGGTGTCAAATCCCAGCAGCCCAGCAGAAAGCATCACCAGTTGACAACAGCAAGACTCACAAAAGCTTGACATCCCACCCTACAAGATAAACCTAAAACCCGGTGGCTTAATTCACTTGCGGCATGTCACCAAAGGTTATGTACCTTGAGAATGTCCCTAGAAAAACTGACTCCATCATTCATTCCTTCCAGGTTATTGATAAAGTCCTGCAGGCTCATACTCTTGCCAATGTTCTGTGGGTACAAATACACAATAAAGATACGCAAATGCTCATTACCCAGTCGTCATGCTATAACTATTTCAACATATTGTTATGGCAAGCTGTGATAGTGAATCAATGAAAGGTATACTGAAGTCTTATTCTGGCCATACATGAGAGATGTGGAATATACAAATGATCTGCCGGTGGGACAATGAGGTGAATGGTAGCCTAACATGTCACATGTTTGGATGGCCAAATTGCACTGGCTGATGTGCCCCTGTTCCAGGCTGGCTGTGACTGATTCATTGCTGGAATGTACTGATAATATACTTGTGTATCACGTAGGCATGACTGCAGGTTGACTGAGAAATGTGGAAAACCGTTGAATTGTATAGGTTAGGGTGATTAATACACAAGCCACTTCAGACCATATCAGCAGTTTACTGGTCCCTTATTGGTCAGATATTATCAGACGGGTTAAAAAACTCTGTCACAAATTAGTTGCATGCATAGGCAAATGGTGGATTATCTATTTGGGGGGCTAAAAGCCAAACAACTAAAGACATATCTAAAGTTAAATTAGAATTTATGAGAAAATAAACACTTCGTATTTACCTGATGAAGGGGCCTTGATGCATTAAAAGCTTGAATGTATTTTAGCCAATACCGGGTATCACTTCTACAATACTTTTGTATTTGTTTGTTTTGTATTTGTTATTTTTGCCACTGGCTTACACAGTACCACAGTGTTTACTATATGGCCAAACAATTTAAACATTGGAACACTCACAGTGTAGGATAATTATAATACAGTAGACCCCCCTCCCCCATTTATGTTTTTCAAGGGACCAGAAAAAGATTATGTATAAACCAGTAAAATGTAAAATCAGGGAAATGTTTTATGCATTATATAGTTGTGGGACTACAAAACAACTGTGTAAAACGAGGGGAAATGTAAAAATGTACTACAATACCCACGGAGTTAAAGGTGCAGTCTTGTGTAGAAAAGATATATATTGCTAAATTCTCAAAAAAGTATGGTGCTTACTGCACTGCTTTTCATTTTTGCTTCATATGTTGAAGCCTAATCCCCTGTAACTTGTGCTCCTGTAATTTGTGCTCCATAGTGCCAATGTAATTCTGGAAATGAGTAAACATTTATTGATGGACCTGATGTTCCTATGAGGGAGGTATAAGCAAATGTCACCCCCCAGTGAAACCACCAATGGCCCAATAAGAAATCTTCCAGGACATGCTGCAGGCTGTAGGTTTTGTTTTGTTATTGTTTTTCTTTTTTGTTTTTTCATTTTTTGGGATGTGTCAGGAACGTTTGGGGAGGAAACTATACCCCAGACAATGTAGAGCTCTATAAATATTATATTGCATAAACAAGCTCATATGTAAAATCTTGCTTCATCTAAATGAACCTTTTTCATAAAAATATACCGTAATTTAGAAATATGTTCCATTGGGTAATCCTAAATAGAAAATTGCCATTTTAAGAATTAAGGGCCACCCCCTGGGATCATAGGATTCACAGTGCACACAAACAAGCCAAGGCACACATACATGCTAGGCCCCATCAGCCAATTAATGGACAGAGTTCTGCCTTTTACTCCCACACTACTTCCTGTTACAGTTAGAGCTGCATTATTTCCTGTCAGCTGATCTCTGAGGGGGCACACAGCCCAAAACTAAATGGTGGCTCAATATAGATTCTTTAATAGGTCACTATTATATTTACTAATATAATATCAACTAATATAATCTGTTGGTTAAATATTCATTCTGGGGGTATAGTTTTTCTTCAGTGAAAATCTGCCTATGGTTGCATGCTGTTCAACGTTGGTTACCACAACCCTAAAAATACATATGTACAAAAGGAAGGAAGACATTTCCTTCATTCTAAGCCAGTTTGTGGTTGGTAAAGCTGACTACAGGATGTTAACTATAGAAACCTTGGCCTCCCACCACCAACACCTGTGGTGCCCTGCGCCCCAGCCATCCCCATGTGCCAGTGCATGCAGTGTAAATCACAGGGAGGATCACAGGGTCTTACCAGGCTCCCTCTATCTGCGAGTTCCTCCCCAGTAATGCTATAGTTACAGCACCCTTTATTTAATGTGGGTCCTATCCACAAAAGGAAAAGGAAAGTGTAACTCATGGTGGGCAACAATATGTTGTAATCATTGTTACTTGGGCCCCAGGCCAGTCCTTCTCTTTGCTGAAAAACGCAATGGCCAGAAGTGTAATCCTGTCAGTGACACCATATTCTGTAAATACCCAGGTTCCTTGCTGAGATCCAGGACCGTGCAAATGCGCAGCATAGTAAGCAATATTGTATTGAACAGTGCATGCACTTGGTCCTGGCAGTTATAAAGGATCCCTGGAACTCAGACAGGCTCAGATGAAGGTGCAGTGATGCCAGGACTATACCTCGGGTTGATGAGAAGATGAGGCCCAGCCTGGGGTCCAAGGCTAGTGATGGTAATAAATTGATGCTGCCCAGTCATTTACACATTTCCTGTTCTTAATGCCAATGCAGGTCTGTACTGGGATTTGGGAGTCCCAAACAGCCCCCCATGTGGGCCCAATAAATAGTGAGTGTCTATGGCATCTTACAGCCGCCCCTCTGGCATTTGCCTGAATCCACAGATTGCCAGTCCAGGCTTGGGGCAATAGCACATGGCACATTTTGTTGCCCATGCTTATTCTACTCCAGTGGGGGCAAGATACTGTACCTTTTACAGTTGGTTTTACCAATTCATGTTGACACTAAGGCAAAGGTATCTTTCTGTCATAATTTTTATGGAGTATTTTTATTTCTAAATTACACTGTTTACATAGCAAATAATTCACTCTACCATTTAAAATATTAATTATGAAGCAACAAATGAATTTTTTTTAGTTGTAATATTGGTGTGTAGGCGCCATCTCAGTGCATTGTGCCTGAGTCTGAGCTTTCAGAAGGAGCCAGCGCTACACATTAGAACTGCTTTCAGGTAACCTATTGTTTCTCCTACTCCCATGTAACTGGGGGAGTCCCAAGCTGGACTTGGATTTCTTACTATTGAGTGCTATTCTGATACCTACTGGGAGCTGCTATCTTGCTCCCTTCCCATTGTTCTGCTGATCGGCTACTGGGAGGGGGTGATATCACTCCAACTTGCAGCACAGCAGTAAAGTGTGACTGAAGTATCAGCGCACAGATCACATGGCTGTTGCACCCTGGGAAATGAAGAATATGGCTACCCCATGTGACATTTCAAAATTATATATAAAAAATAATCTGTTTGAATTTTTTAAAAACAGATTACAATGCAGGATTCTGCTGGAGAAGCTCCATTAACTGATGGGTTTTGAAAAAAACATGTTTTCCCATGACAGTATTCCTTTAAGGAACAATAGCTATGGGCTATTCCAGGCAGCAGTGCGCAGAGCTTTACCTGCCCATGTAGGTCAGAATTGAGAAGCATGATAGCGCAGGTCAGCGTGTGTACAGCATCTGCCAACAAAGCACAAGGTTAGTGGTTACACAGCATTTGTATGGATCTGCCAGTCCAAAGGCCTGCTAGACATGGGCAACAGGGGGTATGGCTGACAGAGATTGAGCAAACTAGGGATGCACCAAACGCAGGAACTGGACAAATCTTCAGGGTTTAGATTCAGCTCAGTTGAAAAATGTTTGTTCAGACATGAAGCAATTCGGCAACTTATTTGAATTAGGGTCTGGATTAGGTTCAGTCTACAGCCAGATCTTTTGTGAAAGATCTGGTTTTTAGTCCAGTTATGAATTCATTGCTTCTATAGTACAAACAGACAAAACTTTTGTGACTTAGACACCTAGAGAATATAAAACTGAAACTCTCTGAAAATTCAATGTAGCCTGACAACAGGTAATTGTGTTTCTGCATAGATTAATGCTTAATATATTTAATGGGATGCCCCCTTGGCTAAAGTACATCTGAAAACTCTCCATAGGCACCAGTGATGACATAACTATTGCTCACCACTAGAGGCACTGCTGCTGCCATCACTGTGTTTCAGAACTATCCCCCATATGTAATCAAAGGCTCTAAGTTACATAACCCGCTAATTCTGCAATGGCAAACAGTATGACATCTCCAAGGGTACAGTTCTTAGAGATGGTAGACTCTGTGTTTATGATTACAGTAAAATTGTACTGAAGGGCAAATGGTGCCTGTATACTTGTATTA
Source organism: Xenopus tropicalis (assembly GCF_000004195.4). Taxonomy (NCBI): domain Eukaryota; kingdom Metazoa; phylum Chordata; class Amphibia; order Anura; family Pipidae; genus Xenopus; species Xenopus tropicalis. The sequence continues at coordinate 125,837,142 of NC_030679.2, forward strand.
AAATGTATGAGAGGGTGACGCACATACCAGAAGAACCAAAGTCCTTGGGGTTGCAGCTGTGGAAGCGCCTGGAGAAATGCAGCAGAACACGCTCTCTCTCCTGAGTCTCCCCAGTCAGCACCAGCTCCTGCAGAAGGGACCTATAATGGGGCAGGCACAATTTTACAAAGAAATCATGGGCAAGTGCTGGGCCCAACACATTTCCCTTACTGTGCAAATACACTATAATGAGGATGGGGCTGGGCCCAGCAGACACATGAGGAAAAAAAAGGAATATTTAGCTAACTTGTACTGGATACTGGAAACACTGACAAGGAAGGCATAACATAGACAGAATGTAGGCAGCTTGTGCCTGTTCTTACCTGAGAGCCGCGTCCAGAGGTTTTCCAGTGAAGTCAAAGAAGGAGAGATATTCCTCTGCCACCTTGGCACTAAACTCATTGCTATAGAGACACAAGCGAAGGGATACTGGCTTATTTACATGCAAGAATGGACCATCTGAGCTGCTCTGTGTCCAGCAGATGTGATTCACTGCTATGAGTTTATTGTGGGAGAATCAATGTTCCCAACAAACGCTTCTTAAATGCCAAATGACCAAATGCAAGCTTTCATTAAACAATCTCAATTCCTGCAGATTTTCTTGTACATTTAAACTTCGTGTGAGGATACAGGGTTTTTAATGCTCTGTCTGTTACAGGTTTAAGATACATGCCTCAGTTACAAGCTTTCCAATTGCTGTCTAATAATAGCTCATTTAGATATCAGTAGAGAAGTCTGGAAAATCCTGTTGGACCAGGACTGCGCTGGGCTGTGGTGGCTCTGCAGGGGCCCCGGTACAATCAGATTCATGGGCTTGAGGCCAAGCAATGTTTCCATGTATGGCCACTTTATTCTCTATTCCTCACTGAAGCTGCTTTGAGTTCGCTGCTTTAGGCATTTTCAATTACAATTGGCTCAAGGTTAAGGGCACCAATAAACTCACAGAACCTTCAGTTCCATACACTCCAATTCAATCTTTGTGAAACAGCCATGATCCTGGGCTGGTGCCCAGGATTCATCCATATTGCTGGCACTCTTCAGAACTCCATTCCCCAAACATGCCAAAAGGTGCCCTCACTCTATATATTCAAGTTGCCCATCTCTTTAGCCAGGCATCTGTATAATATACTATCCTGGTAAGTCTAGGACCTACACAGTGGCTACAACTGCTATTTATGTATATATAAACAAAACGCTGCTACCATGAACATAATGCTCAGTTTGAACATATTATCTAGAAATTAATTCATCCTAGGTTGCATTTAAAGGGGAAGGAAAGGTAAAAACACAGGGTTTCTTGTCTCCTTTTTGGAAACATGTCCTCGGGTATTAGACTTAATCCTTAATTCCTTGTCCTGCTTCCCCATCCCACAAGAATGCTAAGAACTCCCTCCCCCCTCCCTTAGGAATGTATAATCTGAGATACCAATGGCTAGAGCTGCAGCAGGAAGCTACAAAGGCCAAGCTAAAATGGCATCTGCAATCTTAAACAAACAGAGGGAGCTTCTAGGGCTGTTTACTCAGGTATGGTAAAAACTAAATATAGTGTGGCACTAATGTGTCAGTAAAATGCCAAAATGACTTTCCTTCTCTAAGAAGAAGTAGCTAACACTGACATCAAAATAACTTATCCACATGCACTCAATTCATCACCCTCCCTGATTAATCTAAGGAAAATAATCATATCGGACATGACCAGGGAGGATGTGGACATTTAGCAGTTAACTGCTGTAGCTTTCTGAGCTTTCCTAATCTAGGAATCTCCATGAAGAGAAACATCTCCTGCTGAAGCGGTGCCTTTACTATGAAACACATCGAGCCATCCTGCCTCCATCATAATATCTGCTGAGTGTTTTTAAATGGCTGTGTATGGCATGAGCAATGTACCTTTTGTACCATGTGCCACTGGCCTGCTGAGTTTCAGATGCTGCTGACACGCTGACTCTGCATCTAGATATGACTTGGGAAGCTGCTGTGCTCACTGATGGTTCCAGATAAGCAGAAAGCAATACAATTGAGAGCTTGACTATTTATATGCCTGTATACAACACTGTATGTTTAGAAATATGTTACATGTTTGTGGCTTTACAGATTGTGCTGAACTGCAGCTCACAATAACTCTTAAATGCTGCATATTTACCTTAGAAAGGTGGAGTAATTTCATTATTGTTTAAAAGCCAACAAAGAAATTCAATTCTTGAGCTCCACTTACTTTTTCTGAAGATACGGAGCCACCTGGGATCTTTCAAAGCCATCCAGCTTGAAAAGTTTTGATGCCAATCTCCTTGCTGTCTCAACATCCTGACTGTCGCCATTTGGAACAGGGTCGCCATTCGGAACAGAGTCGCCATTTGGAACAGGGTCTCCATTTGGTACCTCCTTAGAACTGAAGGTGGACAGAAGAAAGAGAATGGAGAGAATGGGTAGAATGCTGCCACATAGCAAGCCCCTTTTGCCTCTGGTATGGTAGTATCTACAGGGTAGGCATGATACAGACACTCATGTATCAACATGCCTTCTAACATATTGCATTAGCATGATGGCACAGCGCTCTGTAATTACCACCTGCCCTATGGCTCTTGTATCTCCAGGGTAGTACAGCAACCCTACTCATAAAGTATATCATTTCTGATCTTTGGTTTAGATGCCCAAAGTAGAATGTTGATCAGATCATTATGGAAGCTAAAACTGGCAATCTGTGGGTTCTGGCAAATGCCAGAGGGGCTGCTGTAAAATGCCATAACAGTCACTGTTTATTGGGCCCAACTAATAGTCCCAGTCCAGACCTCTTACTCTGCATACAGTATAGGAGCAGTTCAGCAGGTCTGTGTGACAATCAATATAATTACACTGAGCTGGTTACTTACCCGGATGTTTCCAATTCTATCTGTGCAGTTACTTCATTAGTCTGCTCAGCGACAATCTCAGGTCCATCCTGGTGCTCCACCGGCACTGCCAACTCTTCTTCCTCCCTCTCTTTTGATGTCAATGTTCTAACTGCGTGCTCCTTGTCTTGGCACCCTTGGCATACGGGATGATCTTCCAGGTCATGGGCGTTACTCTCTTCTAGCGGCATTCTCTGAATATGAAGAGCAGGTAGATTCTCCAGGGGAGCTTGGGGATTGTGATCTGATTCATTTGGTATCAACAGACCTGAAACCAGGGATGAACTGGAAGGAGAGAACAGCAATCCTTCCTCTACCAATGGAACATCCAGAGAAACAGCTGGGAGACAAGAGGAGACAAGGGAAAAAGAAAACAATTAGTACAAAATATAAAAAGAAAAAAGTTTGAAGAGTAACGCATGAACACAAATCCATCTACGTGTATATATCCAACAACTGAGAGTATACATTAAATTAAAAGGGATACTGAAACTTAATCGATCACCTAACAGTCTGGACTTGCAATCTGTGGGTTCTGGCAAATGCCAGAGGGGCTGCTGTAAGATGCCACAGACAGTCACTATTTATTGGGCTGGTGGGAGGCTTTTTGGCCTCTGTGTACTTGAAATACAAGGGTCTATTTTGGGTCTCAGTCTGGGCCTGTAAAATGTATTTACATAAAAAAGTGCCATGACAGTAATAAAAAAAAAAAAAAATTAATTATAAAACTTCCTTCCAGTCAAAGAATTTGAGTGGTTCATATTTATCAACCCAAATACTAAACACTTAAATAGTCATGTGTAAAATTCTGTTTAAAAAAAAAGTTCTGTGGTTTTACTGTGACAGCAAGTTTCACTGTCACGTATAGCAGCAGGGTGGCTCTGCGGTTATGCAAGGCTGCCTTGCCGGTCTGGGGTTCTGCTCTCCCCGTGTCTGTGTTGGTTTCCTCCTACACCATAAAGTCACACAGGCAGGCTTATTATTTATTACCAATGTATTTGTTTTTCTTTTTATAGTGCTGACCATTTACACAGTGCTATTACAGAAGTTATATATCACTCAAATCAGTTCCTGCCCCAGTGGAGCTTACAGTCTAAAATATCTATCACATTCACACACACCAGGGTTAATTTTATCAGGAACCAATTAATCTGCCTGTGTGTTATTGGAGTGTGGATAGAAACAGGAGGAAACCCACAGAGACACAGGGATAACAGACAAAATAATTGTTTCTTGATGACATTGATCTTGTTTGTGACCACATACTTTGAAATCCACTGGTACTGAAGTGACTGTTGACCAGTCCCTGTAAAGAGCTGCATAAACATGTTGGCAGTTTATCAATAAAGAATAATGAATATAAGAGAACTAAGGACAGCTGACTGTTTTTGGCGAGACTGAGTATGTATTCCATAATACATAATATATATGCCCATGTGTACCAGGAAATATGAAAGCAGTAAGGTGGTTATTCAAGTTTCAGAATTAAAGACAGAATTACCCATGATTCCTCTCTTCAACTAAACCATGCACATTATTTCCAGCAAATATAAATATTTCCTTTAACAAGGAAGCCAACAGCTTTCCTGCCTATGTTCTTAAGTGTACTGGATGTGGGCATTGGGCAGGAAGCACTGATGTTTGCAAGTACAGTAGCAAGTCCTCTCTGGCCTGTCAGAAAAAGCCACAGCCTCTACTCATCCTGACAGTGGTGAACACAGATAAGAGATAATGGAAAACATAGTGTAAATTATAGCACTGTGGGTGAGCCTTACACAAGAAAAAACCCTAAGGCTAATATTATATATAGAAATACAAGTTGAAGCATTTTGCTGTACTGTGCCAACTTTGCTCATGCTTCTGCATAATGTCCAATGTACATGGACCAGCTGCCTCCACACAATGAAAAATGGAATATCTAAGTAGAAAGATGTTACATATCCCAACATAAAAGGCACATTTTACTTTAAGGGGAAGAGACTGCTCTCATGTTTACAACTGGCACACTGCAACTGCTGTACATGCACAGAATCATCTCATGTGCCCACTCACCATACAGAGCCTAGAGAACATGTGTCTGTACCCACGGCAGGTGCATTACATGCTCTGGCCCTTGCCCTGTATACATAAACAACCCATTTTAGGCCTGTATTTTTGCTTGTGAAACCAGAACACTGTAACATGGAAGATGCAGGGCCAGACCTCTCACCTGCCTTGAGGATTATATACCTACTACTTAGCTATTCTAACCCACAATTGGCTGCATGAGAATAAGAAGCTATTAGTGGTATGGAATTTCTGAGCAGCAATTTGTGTATTAAGTAAAAACAAAAATTAAAATTCACACTTACCCACTTCATCTGCTTTCTGGAAGGAGGTATGGGCTTCTATGGGTGACTGGAAGGAGGTATGGGCTTCTATGGGTGACTGGAAGGAGCTATGGGCTTCTATGGGTGAAGTGTCCTCCGGCCAAGTTGTACTCTGGAAGACACAAATTGGTGACAATCTTAGAAATATAAATCAGAAATTGCTCAAGGGATCACTATGCATTTACTTTGAGTGTACATGTTTAAGGAATATTTTACTGCTGTTTAGTTTCAGGGCAGCATAACTAGAAGTTCTTGGGCCCCACAGCAAAATCACAAAACGTGACTTTTTTTTAGTGCCTGCAACAAGTTGCGTGTGAACTAATAAAGAATTCTTGCTGTTCCTGGACGATATTAAGATTGGGTTGAACTGTATAGTGGAGCACAGAACACTTGAAAAAAGAACCACACTGCTACAGTTGTGAGTTTGTTTCCCACAAATTGTTTGAGGGTTTGCGGTCTTTGGATATGGCGGAGGTGGAGGTGGTGTCCGCAAAAGGAACTCTTGTTTATATAGAGCAGAACTGTGTAACTTTTGGTTCCTGGTGGCTACTGGGCAGTTGTACTGGAACTGCAGGTTAAGGGCCACAGGCTAAGCAACACAATAATAGTGTTACTGTTGCCTCCTAGTCGTTCTGTAGCCATTTTTTCTTTGCTACCTTCTACCTTCCCTGGAAGGGCCCTGGGAAGCTGCTCCTAGCTGCCTAGCTGCACACACCAAGGACATTGCTGGCCTAGGCCATAAATAACGTAATTTGTAGCATCAAATTGTTATGATTTTGGGCCAGTGTGTGTGTGGGGTGGGGGGAGTATAGAATACTGGCAGTGTTTCTTATTGCAAGACAGGGAGCAAAGTATAAGCTGTAACAGCAATAAGCAGAAGGGGACACTATTAAGCCTGCGTTATCCCGATGTCTGGGTTTAAAAAGCCACTGCAATACTAACCTGATATCTAGCTGCCAGCTCTGTCTCTGGGGTTTGTGATGAACAATCATTGCCTGGTGGGTTGCTGGCATTGCAGTACTTTGCATTAGCCTGGTCCAGTAATGAGAGGACTGACAAGGAGCTGCTGCTTTGTCCCGGGGAAGGTCCTGTGCTTTGTAATTCCACATAAGTACATGCTGGCTTCTGCCCCAACAGGTAGAGAAATGAGAGTAAGTACGTCACTGCACACACAGCTTTGTCACACATACATTAAATTTGTGTAATCGGTGCTTAGTGATGATATTTCTGTCACATGACTCACTTACACTTGTGTATTATAATAAATATAGTACCCCCAGTTGTAAAATATGAGGATATTATAAGTAACATAGTAAGTTAGGTTGAAAAAAGATACATTTCCATCAAGTTCAAGCTTTTATGCCTATATATAACCTGCCTAACTGCTATTTAATCCAGAGGAAGGCAAAAAACCCCATCTGAACCCCATTCCTTCCTGACTCCAAGATAGCAATCGGACCAGTCCCATTAAGGGTATAAGTGGCTGCATATTTTTACATCCCAGGTGCATGACATTTCTCCACATTAAACCACATCTGCCACTTAGCCGCCCAGATTGCCAGTTTGTCAATATCCTGCTGCAAAGATGCCACATCCTGGATGGAACTAATTGGGCTGCAGAGTTTTGTGTCATCTGCAAACACCGATACATTATGTACCATATTGTCCCCTAAGTCATTTATGAACAAGTTAAACAAAAGTGGCCCCAGTACAGAACCCTGAGGGACCCCACTGAGAACCTTATTCCAAGTAGAGAATGTACCATTAACAACCACCCTCTGTACCCGATCCTGTAGCCAGTTTCCTATCCATGTGCAAACGACTTCACTAAGACCAACAGACCTTAAGCTGGCCATACATGTGGCGATCTGACGATGTTTCGTGCGACCATCAGGGCTGAAACAGCAGATAAGGAGGTAGAAACAATAGGATTTCTACCTCCTTCTGCCGATTCAGCCCTGACGGCAGATTTTGGTCAGGCGCCTTCTATGGCGCCCGATCAAAATTTTCTAACCTGGCCAATCGGCGAGTCGTCCGATATCAGCAGCTTCCTGCGATATCGGTCGACTCGCCGACATGCCATAGACGCACCGAATATCGTAAGAAACGAGGTTTCGTACGATAGTATCGGTGCGTGTATGGCCAGCTTTAGTTTAGAAAGCAGTCGTTTGTGGGGAACGGTATCAAATGCTTTGGCAAAAATCCAAATCACATCTCCTGCATCCCCATTGTCCAGCTTCTTACTCAACTCATCATAAAAAGCAATTAAATTGGTTTGTCGTGACCTGTCCTTCATAAAGCCATGCTGATTACTGCCCATAATGCCATTCTCCAGTACATAATTTTGTATGTGATCCCTTAACAAGTCTTGAAATATCTACATAGAAGTCACCCCATGCCTGCAGCCTTTCTATGGTCACGCAACTCTTTCATCCAAGCCACTGCTTGCAAGGGCTTTGGGCACAGGGGAGTTCATTCTCCTCTCACTTCTACTCCTAAACTACTTGCCTCTCCTGCAAGGGCAAGTTATGGGCTTTTTCCAGTAATTCGGTACCTTGCATTATCATTGTTACAAGCAGGAGGCTTACAATAAATTATTAATGGCTGAAATAGGAGAAGCAGCTCAGAGCAGCAAACAGTTCAGAAACCATTGGCAAAGGCCTCTGCAGAGTAGAAATAGACCTCTCTGTCACTCGACTCACGGTCCTTAGAAATTGTCAAAGAAATATATGTTTTTTAAAGTAAAAGTTCCCTAGAAACACTAATCACTTTTCACTAGTTATAAAGATATTTGTAAATGTAATTACAACTGAAAGTAGTGCCTGTTCATCTCTGTTCTGGTCTCTGGTTTTGGCTCTTGAAGTCAGTTCTCCTAAAGGTCTTTTTACCAGCTGGGTTCTGCTACATTGTTTCAGGAGTCAGATTTTGGAGTGCAGAGACTGCATACAATCTGGCAGATACTGCTTTCAACACCAATTACATTTAACAATAAAAAGCATTTTTCCCTATAGACCTGTGTTGCATTATACTATTGGGGGCTGATTTATCAATGTTCAGATTTAAATTTTGTCTACAATTCAAATGTTTAGCATAAAAACTTCCAAATTCAAATGATGGTATAGAGGTATATTGACACTCTAATGTAAAACTAACTTGTAGAGGTCAATGGGAGTTGTCTAAGGCAAAATGTAATCAATTTTTTTAATTAGAGGTATATATATATATATATATATATATCTGGCCCCATAAGTCTGGTTATGGTCAGCATAGCCAGTCTAAAATTGTAAGCTCTCCACCTATAAAGAAGCTTGCTGCCCCTAGTGCCAGGTAGAAAATAACTTGGCACATCTCAGGGTAGGTTTCACCCAATTCAAAGAAAGGCCATTGGCCAAATGGTGAGACATGGTGCTGCAAGTGACAACGCTTTCAGGTAAATTAAGCATTTGGCCAAAACGATGAACCCCTTGTTTTAACTAGCTAGAAAAGTGCTACATTCTCCAATACAGCTGACATCCATGCCAATTTCTATCCCACCATGGGGGCTAAGCAGTGAGCTGCAGCCATATGGAAAGTGATATCAACACACAGCCATTATATGTACTTGCTAAAATAAACAGTTGGCCAGGCAGGAATCTGTACGCTCTTGAGGCCTGATTTATGAATAGTTAAGCCACATGTTAGTACCGCTGTGACCCATTTTCTAGGTTTTTAGGGTGCACCAATACACTATGCAGCCAAAGGCTAAGCAATAGATTTTAGGCCTTACTGATAAAGTGCAGGACAGGGTGCAAAGTATAAAAACAGGTAGATATTGCTATGCTTTTCACACTTTTGCACCATGATCTGACCTTTTAACAATAGCCAAAGTGCAGCGAAAAGGCTTACATCTGCCCCATGAATATAGTACTGCCTTTGTTCAAAATCACTGTATCTGGGGTGGGGTGCAGGAAGGCACATAGGCATTCCTCCCTAGCACCCCCTAACTTGCATTCAGACACAAAAGGTAGCGCCGAGGAGACCTATTGCAGGGGGGAAGGATTGGGCTGCCTTGTGTCCCCCAGTGCTGTGGATTCTGGCAAATGAGGGGCTGCTGTAAGATGCCATTGACAGTTACCATTTATAGGAATGGTGGGGGTCTTTTTGTGTACTTTTAATGCCAGGACTTATTTTGAAGCCCGGTCCAGGCCAGGGGCATTGTTGAATAAAGCCCTTTAAAGGAGAAGGGAAGCTTCAATTAGAGTGATTAAAGCTTTCCTTTTCCTTTAAGTCTGAAAGAGGCTAGTGATTTATGCTTGAACGCATAATATTTATAAATGTTACCAACTTCTCAGCCTAAGGAACAAAATGTCCTTTAGCTATTATTAGCCTTTAAGGAGTCCTGGGTAGATTCCCTACTGTCTAGAGCACGGCACGTAGACCCTAAACCAAGAAATTTTACAGATAAACAGTCAGAAAAATATTTTATACATTACAGAGTAATAGCAACATCTATATAATTAAGAAGGGATGTGGTAGTAAACAGAAAAGGGATGTGGTTTTTTTTATTCTCTTGCTGCCATTCGACAGACTGTATTATCACAATTAAATGCTGTGGAGCTGCTTGTTAAAGGAACAGTAACACCAAAAAATTAAAGTTTTTTAAAGTAATTAAAATATAATGTACTGTTGCCCTGCACTGGTAAAAGTTGTGTGTTTGCTACAGTAATACTACTATAGTTTATATAAATAAGCTGCTGTGTAGCCATGGGGGCAGCCATTAAAGTTGGAAAAAAGGAGAAAAGGCACAGGTTACATAGCAGATAACAGATGTTCTCTCTAGAATGCAATAGTGTTTATCTGTTATCTCCTATGTGCCTGTGCCTTTTCTCCTTTGAATGGCTGCCCCCGTGGCTAAACAGCAGCTTTGTTTATATAAATTTCTGAGGCAAACACACCAGTTGTACCAGTGCAGGGCAGCAGTATATTTTATTCTTATTACTTTTATACACTTTCATTTTTTGGTGTTACTGTTCTTTTAATATAGATTGGGGGTGAACAACTGGGGCAAATCTTCCTTGAAGGACAGGCCAAAATTACTCATGAACAGAGTGCAAAACCCCCAAAAGATGGGATGTAAAGCCTTCAGGGATATAAAAAGAATATCTAAAAAGAAGTTATTATAGAATGTATATAAATATATAGACAACAAGAATGTTTCTTTTGAATGTATGGTTTAGTTGATATAGGCCTTCATTCCCTTGCTGCTTCTGCCAGCTGTACCAGTTTTAAAATTTTTTCAAGAAAAAGCCATGCCAACAAATCAGCCTAAGGTGAGAATATCTAAGCCCTGATAGATAAGTTTGTCCCACATACCTCCTCAATACAGTGAGGGTCAACAGGTGGAGACCATTTATTCCGAGTGTTGGATAAGACTTCATCTTCTTCCCAGTCTTCCACAATCTGTAGAATTTCCAGTGATTCTGCCGCTTGTATCATCTGCCTCTCAGAATACCTTCTTGTAGAATTAGGTTTATTGTCCCAAAGGGCATTAAGACCCTGACCTGGTAATGGATGACCACAAACTAATCCTTCCACAAGTTTCTTGTCCTCATCACATGAGATGAGGCCATTCCTAGTAGTCCTCAGATCTAAGTGTGTTTGTGAATGGGGATGAACAGGCTGTGGAGATGGAGTGTCCCTAAATAAAGGATTTTCACAGAACAAACTTTCATCTTGTAGCTCCTCCTCTAAGAAATTCTCATCATTTTCAAGGGTTTCCTTCAGATCAGCTTTCTCCTGTGTATGATCCTCTGGGTCTTCAAAAAATGTGTCCAAATCTGTCAATGAACCTTTCTCTTGGTATTGAAAAGTCTCTGGAGATCTCCATGGTTTCTCTTTTTTCTCAATCTCATCTTGAAGTTCTGCCATACACAGCTGAGCCTGGAGCATACTCGCCAGTATTAAATTGGTAGCTGCACTGCCCTTTTCCTTATCTTGGCTTCTCAGAGTAGTGGGTGCCAATGGCATGAGGGGAGATGGTTCCACACCTCTTACATTGTCACCACACAAATCTTTCTTAGCCTCACAGGGCACAGCAGTAGGCGTACCTGGCAAAAATACATCTCTTTGTGCTGATGTGGGATCCTGTCTACACCACACAAGTGCATCACTGACATGGGCATCAAAGTTTGTTGCGGGCTCACTAAAATGGGCACAAACCTTGGTCATTTCCCCATAAAGTACGTTTATCCCAGAATGAGGAATGTAAATAGGCAAGTGATCATTGTCAAGATCGAGTCGCAGATCTTCCATTTCACAAGTTGCCTGATTTTCATTTGTCTTTGGATACCTTTCACCGGCGGCCATGATGTTTCCTAGCGTACTCCCAGTCTGGATAATCTTGGATTCATGCCATCATGGGTTGAGAAACCCTGGCACATCAAAGATGACTTCTCCTGTTCTAATAGCTGTCCTGAAAAGAAAAAATAAAAGCAAACAAGAATGGTAAGTAAATGTTTAATCGCAGGGTATCAATGTAAAATCTCTGATGTTATTGAGTATACAGGTATTGGACCTGTTATTCAGACTAGAGGTTTCCGGATAAGGGGTCTTTCTGTAATTTAGATTGCCATACCTTAAGTCTACTAAAAAATAATTTACAGGTTAGTCTAACCCAATAGAACTGAATTTAAAAGCTGGAAGGATGTAGAAGAGAAAGGCAAATAACTATAAAATATAAACAATGAAGACCAGTTGCAAAGTTGCTTGGAATAGGGCATTCTATAACATAATAATGGTTAAATTAAAGGTCAACCACCTCTTTAAAGGTTTAATAAGACTCAGGGGAACTCCACCCAAACACAAGTTTTTTGAAAAGTAAACATAATTTCCAGCAACTTTGCAATATACATCAATTAAAAAAATATGCTTTTTATGATTTTTAATGTAATAATGTTTTGGAACAGTTACCTAAGCCCCGCCCCCTGTCCCCCTGCTGATCTGGCTGACTACAAATAAATGTAATAAAAGTCGACTGTCCTCAGCCTGCCTTCAGCCTGCCTCATCCAATCCCACAATTTCCTGCCCACGTTATGTCAATAAGGAAAGAAACATCACAGTGCAATGAATTGTGGGTTATGTAGTTCCTGCATGCTGTCTGTAAGCTGTGGAGAAGTTGTTACAATGTGAAACATCAATGTTTTAGTCCCTCCTCCCCTGCCAGGATTTCAAATGATGCAGAAAGAGAAGAACTGTTTTGCAGCTGGATTTCAGCATATAAAAATGGTATTTATTCCTACTTTTCAAAGGAACAGATTTCAGTAATAGGTACATCAGGGGTTTCCGTGTTATGTGGGGCTCTTTAACAAATGTTGGTTTTAGTTATTTACAGCTTGGCATATTTTTTCAAACTTTCCTGCCGTGGTAATAGTGATTGCAGTTCAGCCAGAGAAGGGTTTGATATCCTTGTAAACAAGCTTAATAAAGTTTATTAAGTACTGTACACAACCACATTCTCTCACTGATACCTGGATAAGCCCAACTTTATGAAATATGAATAATATGCAGTCTACAGTTCTGTTCTCAGTGCTAAAATGATGGCTCTTAGCTACACCATAAAGTCTGAACACCTCTCTCATTGCTTGCCCTCAGCAGGGGCTTCTCAATACAGTATAGCTGTACTTCAGGCTGGATTTCAAAAAAATAATAGGTAAAAATATACACATTCCAATAATACACTGCAGTTAATGATTTTGTACTTTGCAGTTCTATGGTGCTTTGTGACCTTTTCCATGTATCTGAAAATGACACATGGCCTTTTAAATAAGAACAGCATGTATTTTTTGCTATGGCAAACCGCTGGCCGGCAGGGGTGAATGCACAGCCTCACCTTCTGGCATTAAACAAATGAAAAGCCTCGGTGAGATGCGACTACTGAATTCATTTTGGACATATCTACACAAGCACATAGGAAGACAAGGTTTACCGGACATGGGGGTTACAATTTTCTCCCTAGATAAGGGGACGAAGCGAGAATTTTATGGAATTTCTATACAGCTAACATAAACAGATATTTGGTCTGGTCAAATCGACAGAACAGACAGAGAAAGTTGAAGGTGGCCACTTCTCTCCCTAGCAAAACGTGCACATTTATTCCTGTTATCAGTGCACAATAAGGGAGCCCACCTATTAGTTAGGGTCAATCATTTATTGCAAAGAGGGGTCTTACAATATTGTAACCAACAAGAAAAATAATACATATAAAATTGGAAGGACCTGCTAACAAGAACTTACAATCTAAAGGATAGACTTCAGAGACCTATCAGGTCCCCCTGGAAGCTGACTGCCTGCCCACCAAATGGGCATTGGCTGGCATCCTACAGTGCAAAGGTATAAAATACAGACTGATACATTCCTGAACAGAATGAGGGAAGTCACAAAAAGCAAGTGAATAATATGATCTACTATGGTTAAAGAATAGATTTGGAGAGGTGCTATACTAAGGGCCCAAAATGGGGCACATACATTTACCGGCAAAATAGTCTAATTATGGTGTCTGTTCATCTGTCCCTCTCAGTAAATAACTAATCTTTTGTAGCATAGGTTTGCGCAATTTAGTATTCACTGGCAGTTCTTAGTGGAACAAGCAAGGTTACATGTAGTGCCATCGCTCTGTCATCATGTAGCCCTTGCACAACTGTAAAAAGAGAACTATTTTTGTAAAGGCATGTAACCCGCCTAAACTCTCTGAGAAATAGTGTGAGTCTGCATATATATAAGAGGAACAAGAGCACAAGGATGGCGCCCTTCTCTACCACAATACTGGCTGAACTACAAGTCACAACCCCCCCCAAGTAGTGAAGGGGCCAGGGACACTGCTACAATGGGACAGGCTGAGAAACTCAGGCTGCACCCCTGAGGTTACCAGGGGAGGCAAAAAGCTACTTAGTTCTGGTAACATAAAAGGGCGGATTTTTACATCAAAATTTCTGCTCCTCTAGTGCAGAGAGTATTATTTCGCTAAAAAAAAGTAAGTGTGGAGGGGCGGGGGGGGGGGGGGGGGGGCAACTCGGGGCAGCACTATCCTAGGGCTAAGTTTAATATAGGTAGAAGGGTTTTGCCTTTAGAGTCACTGGAACACATTTGTTGGCAATGGGTAGGGGTGCCACCTGGCTGGTATTTTATCTTTCTCTGTCACGTCATAGCCCTGCCCTGTCACCCACTCTCATCGATCCACATCCACATCCTCAGAAAAGGATGACTATAGGATAAATAGGATAATTTTTGTATAGAGAAAATGTTTTGGTGCACAAATGACATTTTCACAGCACAGTAACAAGTTGTTTACAGTGTATATGACAATTTTTAAAACTATAGATAGACACCTTCTGTGAATTCGCAGTGCTTGCAACATTGTTACAGTTTGGCAACCAACACTTGAAGAACTGAGAACTTACTGCCACTTTTGTGAATTCCCCCAATGATGTTTCTGCTTCTGTTTATGAGCTACCTACAGTACAGTACAGTGCTGCGGAATATGTTGGCGCTTAATAAATATAAATATAAATATTAATAAATGTTATTAATAATAATACCATGCTGAAGGAGGATTTACATTCTGCCCAAACTTGTTGCATGGGATCACACCCAGAATCAGGGCCTCTCCTCCTAATCTAGCATGTTAAATATAAATCCAGAACATGGAGCAGAGAAATAGGAGCCTTGCCTGGGGCACTCCAGCTGCAGCTAATATCAAACTCCCAGCACCTTCTGCTGCAGGATAATAGTTCTAGTCAGGGCTGGCTTTTGTCTTCATGGCACCCTGTGCAAAAGCACTGGTTGATATATGGTATGAATCCACTTTCCATACAAGTGTAAATATTTAAATACTAAGAAAAACCAATTGCATTGTGTTGTCAATAATATGGATTCATGCAACTTAGTTACCATTAATTACCATGTTATTATTACAGAAAAAAAGAAAAATCATGAAAATAATTGAAACTGTTTGCTTTAAATTGACTTTATCTGCACCCAGGCACTTGTATAGGATCCTTGGGGGTATATGTTACACGTGTGAGTGAATCATTCGTAGGTTTGTATAGGTGAAACTATATTTACACATACCTATACATTATATATTCTCATTGCTGCCCTTGCAATTTATGAGCTGTTCCATGTAACTGCAAATTAAGCAGTGGTTATCACCACATAATTACAGCCTTAGAGGGTGGATTAAATTTAGCTCTGAGAGGGCCTGTGAATGACAGATCAGTTCTTGCTGTGATAACCAGAACTTTCCTTAGAACTGTTACCCAAAGTGGTTTGCTCAATTAAACCGCCTGCAAAATTCTCTTACACAAGCACTCAGTGTTTTATTTGAGATTAAAGGACTCTGTCCTTCAGAAAACCCTATGCAGTGTTAAACGAAAATGTATGTTATAATGGTTCTGGAAAAGAAAGGGAGCAGAGCAACTCAGATGGGACCCCAGTGATGCAAATGCAAGCATGACAAGCAATGGTTTCCAGTACTGAGGGACATGCTGCTGCTGTGGGAAGAACACCCTGAGTGTTGGGGGGTCTGGGAAAGAAACCTGGAAATTCATTGTTTAAAACTCTTGTCCACTATAGCACTGAATGTGTGACTAAAAGCTGACATCACTATCCACTCCCTGTCACATGCTCTGCTTTGTCCAATTGCCATGCACCTGCACCTGTACAACTGCACCTCCATTTAGGGACTCTGTAACACTGTATGGTAGGGGTCAAAATATACCGGGGGTTGTAGAATTTATTACTGCCCTCTCTTTCACTACATGCCATTGCCCCTATGCCTTTATATTGCAGGGACCACTATACTACAATTATACTGAGGACACTGCCAGCATCAGAGGCTAGGGTCACTGTGTAATGGAGGCCCAAAAGAATGATTTCGCTGTCCACTGACAACATATGCCCCTGTGCCAGTTTGGTGCACCCCAAATGGCCTGCCCCAATGTAGCCCACCACCAATACAAGGGTTTCAAGTGTTAATTTCTTAGTTACTGTGGGCATTTCACAGACATCTGTAACTGTTTGATAGGGTTTCTAATCTGGAGCATCACTGCACTTTTTGTGATCTGTCCCCTCAACTCCACACACATGGAGAACACACAGAAACATACACATACCAGCGGACCCTATATTTAATAACAGGGGAAGTGCAAACAATTGGAACAATCTGCCATATTGCAGCATTTATTCCTAGACTTCCAGTAATGTAATAACACATTGGGAATCCAAGACTTATTGGTCAATGTCAGGAGTAAAGTAGAGGGTTCCCTTGAACATGAAAGCTCTGCTCACTGCTTTTTCTCCTAAGGTACAAACACTGTAATAGAGGCATTTTTTCTTTATGGCCTTTCAATGCATACCATTTTATATTTTTTTGTTCTGCTTCCACAAATTATTAAAGGACAATGAAAGGTTAATATAAATTAAAAGTAAGTCTAAAGGCATTCTTTTTAAGTACTTGCTGCATATCTAAATTCCCAGATCCCTGCTTGCTTCTCTGACATATGGTGCTGGCAGCCTACAGCAGTGTGAAGCCTACAGTGATATCACTGAAATCTCTCTCCCCTTCCTGTAGGTGCCAGCGGCAGCCTTCCTATTCTCTGAGCATGTGTGTAACTTGATCCTGTCTCCTGTTCTGAGCTACACATGCCCACCAGCCCAGGGCCGGAACTAGGGGTAGGCAGAAGAGGCAGTTGCCTAGGGCGCAACGATTGAGGGGCGCCAGGCAGGAACCTCTCCTGCCTACCCCTAGTGCTACTTTGTCATTGCCTCCGCCGCTTGTCATTAGCGGCGGAGGCAATGACCGATCTGGGCGGAGGTGGGCGGAGTTGGCCGACTGGGTTGCCTAGGGCGCCCGGTCGGCTTGGCCCGCCCCTGCACCAGCCAATGAAAAGCGGATCTGCCAGAGGGGAGGGGGGGGAGGGAATGTGAAGTAAATATTTGATTAGGTGAGCCAAAAGTGTGGGGTTTTTACTAAACAATAGGAGGACTATTGGGCAGTATGCTGTTTACATTTTAACTTGCATTCTCCTTTCAAGGAAATGCCTTTGTACCCTGCACTACCTAAAATCACACCCTTTAACACTACTAAACATATTATTATTTTTTATATCTGTATTTTGTGAAGAAACATCACAAATAGCAGATATTCTATTGGAGAATAATATATTATACATAAATATAAAGAGGTTGGCTAAGCCTCCCTAAATCATTACTATACCCCTATTCTCCTATGTCTGCCTTTATCCACCTGAGTGCAGCCAGCCCTAAGCAAGGCCAATACCATACAGAAAACTGTTAGACAACATTGCCCTCTCTGGAATTGGTAGGTGGCATATTTGAGGTGGGAAGAAATTAAAGCAAGGCCACCTTCATCAATCTTTATCACCTTCATCAATCTTAAAATGTGCCATTGAACCACAAGTTTTCTGTTATCATTGGGAAATTGCAGTGCTTATGATACAACAGTGCAGGCCTGGGTCAAAATAGGTCCTGGCATTTCAAGTACACAGAGGCCCAAATAGCCCCCAGAAGGCAAATAAATACTGACTGTCTATGGCAGCCCTCAGAATCTACAGATTGCCAGTCAGGGCCTGCAACAGTGACTGGACAAGAGCTTTGTTTATACCAAAAGTAGGCAAACAATGCCAATGTGCACGGCATAAGATCACAAGGAGCAGACTCTGGACATTAATCAGGGTTTCTTGCTTTTAAAGCTTTTTAGCCGAACGCCAACAGCAAGATACAGATACACTTAATAAAAACCATTTAACACCCACTTTTGCTTATTCACAACAGGAAATTCCCAAATCTGTCATCTCAGGTGCATCTAAAGCTAAGGAAAACCCAATAAACATGGAAAGACAGGGATGTTACAAATGTTCAAAATGTACAAAACAATTATCACCTGATTGGCTAACGAGTGTGGATGAATCAATGCTTGGGCACATAGTGGTTCCATGCTGGAAATAAATGTGCCATACTGTATAAGGCATAGGAGATAGCCATGTAAATACATTAAATATTTAGGCTTCTCATGCACGGCACGGGGTTTAGTATAAATATTCTTTTTTAAGTAACCATTTGTGAAAGATACAAGTAAATCACAGTCATACTTAAGTGGCACAAGGCAGCCATTGGCTATGAGAAACACCCTAAAAAAGCAATTTCCTCTTTTGAAAGACTAGCCCAACGACTATATATATATATATATATATATATATATATATACACATACATAAGCTTTTTAAATTCATCAATAAATTACCAACTGCTCCTTCTCTCAGACTGTTCTAAGCAGCTTTTCCAATATAAACATTTCCAGAGGGTTTAAAAGGTTGCAAATGTAAATGCCATGGAAACCTGCATTTCTTTCTGATCTCTGTAAATCCTTAAACAACACAGCAGGTCAGTTCCCCTCCAGGTCTGTTAAATCAGCCGGCTTCTGCAACATTATTTTGGAGCCAGGAATGTAAAAGATATAACACGCCAGACAGAAAGTTGCTTAGAATGACATTTCTTTCCATTATGCAAATGCAGTTTTAAGGTGGAGTTCCCCTTTAATAAAAAACAACTACAAGCAGAAAGAAACTGGGTCACAGAGATGTAATGCCCAACTCACCACTACTTACCACTTGTGAGGACAGTACCAGAACACACTGAATAGGGTTCCTCTTACTCGCTGTTAACCTGCTCTCCACAAATGAAGAGAAATTACCCCCCCTCGTTAGTCTCTTTCATACTTCCTGTCTGTATCTTCCAGCAAGTGCAGCAGCGTGGGAGGAGCGCAGCCCAAACTCACATTCTCACTTTTCGTACCCTACATTATTAAACTGCTGTAACGGAGCAGGCAACAGGAAGATGGCAAATAAGAGCAAAAAAAGTCAACAGGAAGGGGTAATAAGTTTCTCTTGCCCTGCCACACACACCCAACAGTTTAAAGACTGTAAATTAGCTGGTACCTCCTGCAGTGTTTCAAGGTCAGAACCAGAAGTGCAAAGAATATTAAAAGCCAGACAGATAATGCTGCCAATAGAAATTACATTTACAATAACTTATAACCATAAAAAAATGATTACAAATACATTCTTCATTACGCTACAAAATGTTTTCCGTGGCTCTCCCCTTTTTTTTAATTGACTATATACAGAATGTCTTTGTTTCTGAGAGCTAAAAGGTTTTATAAACACAATAATGTGTTTTAGCCAACAGATAGATTATACCATATTAAAGAACCTATTAAATAATCTTACCAAATTGGAATATATATATATCAGTAAATATTGCCATTTTGCATGTTTTACCTTGAGCCACCATTTAGTGATGGGTTTTCTGGGCCTCACAGATCACATGACCAGCTCTAACCGTAACAGGAAGTAGTGTGGGAGTCAAAGACAGAACTTAGTCCATTAATTGGCCAATGGGATCTAACGTGTGTGTGCCTTGGTTTGTTTGAGTGCACTGTGAATCGTATGATCCCATATGGTTTATGTACAGGAAGCAGGGTTTTACATATGAGCTGTTTTATTTGATATATTTTTATAGAGACCTACATTGTTCGGGGGTATAGTTTTCCTTTAAAGGAACAGTAACACCAAAAAATAAAAGTGTATAAAAGTAACCAAAATATAATGTGCTGCTGCCCTGCACTGGTAAAAGTTGTGTGTTTACTTCAGAAAGTCTACTATAATTTATATAAATAAGCTGCTATGTAGCCATGGAGGCAGCCATTCAAAGGAAAAAAGGCACAGGCACATAGCAGATAACAGATAACACTATTGTATTCTACAGAACTTGTCTGTTATCTGCTATGTAACCTGTGCCTTTTCCCCTTTTTTCCAGCTTGAATGGCTGCCCCCATGGCTACACAGCAGCTTATTATATAAATTATAGTAGTGTTACTGTAGCAAACACACCAGTTTTACCAGCGCAGGGCAACAGTGCATTATATTTTATTACTTTAAAGCTCTTTCATTTTTTGGTGTTACTGTTCCTTTAAGCAATAATAAGGATTTTGCCAAAACAATTCTCTGAATCCTAAATAAATGATGAATTCTGCCTATTTAAGTACCATACAAATGAGATCACAGGGGTAAGGCATGTAGTGTACCACCTAAATATTCCACTAGCTCTGATTCTGTTGATGCACTTCCACTTGGAACACTGTCACCGGATGATCACTCTTCTGAGCTGTCTGATAATCATTTATGTCTACAAGGGCGTGGCGCTCAGCCACGAATGCTCATATCCAAGCACCGGCCGTTGAGTAATACCCCTGTACACTGACCAAATGCTTAAACACTGCCAAGAATGTCCAAGATGGTGAGGAGACAGGAAGCAAAGTGCCGCGGGAGGAAATGCAACTGATGCCATGTGACTGAGCCAGGTGTATAAACAAATCAGCCACAGGCCCAGAGATATATGTTACAGCTTGGCACGAGGCAGGCTTGCTGTGTCCAAATCTAAAGCCTTGAATAGCAGGAAGTTCATGTCCCACTTACCAAGGTTCATCTGTCATATCTAGTGTTTGAATTCAAGTTTTGCTCTGGGCAATACCTTGTGTGGCTTGCTCAGAGGAAACATAACTTACGTCCAGTAAAGTATGGGACAAACCTCAGCACATTTTGCCAGATATATCAAAATGTGAGTTTAGAGCTTTATACATAAAAACACACCCACATTCTATTCATTCCTATGGGATTTTAGAATGGTGAGTTCTAACTGATAAATACAAATCTAAAAATCCAATAGGAATGAATAGCACGTGGGTGAGCTTTTATGTATTAAGCTCTAAACTCACATTTTGATAAATCTGCCCCTTTAAGTCACATGCTTGTAAAGAACTAGACAACTGGAATCAATTTATTTTTTCTTAATCAAGCCTGAGTAAGCAAATTAATGTTTGGATTTAGTTTGGAATTCAGAATTTAGTGGAGGGTTTTGAATTTGGACGAATGCAAAAATGATGCTTTTGGTATATCCTTCATCAAGTGTGTGTGCCCCACTCTGGTCTGCAAACTTCCTTCTAATAATGAGAGAAGAGACAGCTCCAAAAAGGGTTAAAGTACATTCTTTGGCTTAATATTCTCCGGGAGCTGAGAGTGCTGACAAACGAAGGCGAACACAAGTCTCGAAAAACAACAGCTTGGTCAGAAAACACATGACGTTAAGTAATAATTGTCAGATTAACATTTGCTTTCCTGATGCCTTGGTTACAAATGTTATAATAAATAGAAAAACTTGCTATGTCTTCAAACTGTTGAAGAAATGTAATTCATTTATATTGGTAAGTGATATTTTCTTGCAGGTTTTGCGAGAAAATGAACTGGGGGAACCCACTGTGATAAACATAGAAATGCAATTGAGATCAGAGGCCCCTGTCCTTAAAGGGATTGTTCAGCTTTGAGTTAACCTTTAGAATCATGCAGAGAGTAATATTCTGAGACAATTTGCTAGTAGCTTTAATTTTTTATTATTTGTGGGTTTTTAACTATTTCACTTTTTGTTCAGCAGCTCTCCAGGCTTGGGAAACACTATGCTGTCTCACCTGTGCCCATGCCAGGTAGGCAGTTTGGGTCACATGGCAAAGCTGGATAATGAACAAACACAGGTAATGTTTGTCTTTGCCCTGTAAACTTCATTATTCTAGCAGCAGTCGATCAGTCAAAGCTTAGATCTTGCTATGGATCCCAGGGATAAAGTCAATGTGCCTACAACTATAGCTCACTAGTTGTACTAAGGCATGGGACTGCTGTTTTACTCTCTACAAACAGCAGTCCTACGCAACCGTCCTCTGGGTCCCCCAACATACCTTTCAGGCCCCTGTGGAGCAGCCTTTTTAACTCAAATAGAAAGGCAGGAGTGGTGTGCACAAACACTAAGCCCCACTAGAGGGAGCACTGCACACAGCCTTTGCCCCAGGTGAGGAGGAGGAGGGAGCCAAAACACAGGATCATACAAGGTGGTCCTGGAAACTAGGCTTCATCAGGCTGCTGTTTGTGAAAAACTATACGGCAGTTCGATGCCCTACTACAAACAGCTATGCCTTTTTTATACACATTAACTTTGGGAACTTACTTTTTTAAAAAGCAGTACAGTGTTTTGTAGTTTAATGCTGTAATGGGTGGCTCATTTACCAAACCCATTACCCTAAGAGTCTCATCCTGAAGCACTTGCGTCTGTATTAAAAATCTGGTGCAAGGAGCAGAGCGCAGCAAGGGAGCCCTATACTGAATTCCTGCTGATTTACTTAAACAGATACAGCATTAAACCATTGCAGTTTCCCATGGCAACCAATCAGCAATTACTTTTATCAGTCTACTACCTAAATATAGGTTATGGGAAACTGCACTGGGGCAACATAGCACATTAGAAAATAAGCCCACAGCACAGGGCCCCGGGTAGCTTGAGATTTCAGAGCTGCTGTTAGTATCCATGAGAAAGAGCCTTACCCTAAGCTGAACTCTCTCTGTTTTACCACAAGAGGCTATTTCCTTCAGCTTCTGTAATTGCTACACATATAAGTGGAGCAAGGGATGACGCCACAGCACAGTATAATGCCACAATGAATATGTTATCACGCGCCTGATGGTGTGATGCATATCCTGTCATACTCACACCGGGGGCTTCCTGCCTGGGTTTCACCACACTGCAGATACTGAGAGAACCACACACAGACAAACACACACAGACAGACACACACGCACACAAAGCTTCTGGCAGGCAAACAAAATGCGCAGCCATGGAACTAAAGCCTGCTTGCCATATGTCACTCACTGTAACAAGAACATTTCTGCAGGGATTAATGCTTTCAATGGCTTCTATTCTCTGCTGTAGTCTCTCTTTAACTGCCACCTTACAACTGATCCCCCTACTCAGCAGGTTCTCCCCTGCCCCTTCATTTGTTCAGTCAGCCCTGGGATTATCCATTGTACGATCAAACATTCCTTACATAATGTAGGTGATGTACCAACAGGCGGCTAAAGGCATACGTTAAAGGTGAAGTGCTCTTTAGGACATCATGACCATGACCGTGCCCAATCCAAGATCTACCCCTTTACATGGAGGAATAAATTGGGTGTGGGGTAAATGCAATAAACATGACTATTACCTGCACCTGAAACTCAGACTTTCCAAGCCCATCTAGCAACAACAAAATTTCAACAGAAAAATACAGTTTAGCATCCACTTAATTATGCCCAGCTACATCTATCCATACCACCAATCGCACCAAAGCCATGCCCACTTACTCTTAAGCCCATTTTGGGGGTCTGCAACTGATAACCATTGGGAGGAATATGTGCACCCACCTAGACTGCATCAGCTTGCCTATGCACTTCTTGCCTGGCATGATTTTCATACCTGCCCACTTGATATATGGCTGAGTTTTAGCCAGATATTGATCGGACGGGGCACAACGAGGTTGCCAATTACGCGTCAATAAGCTGCTGCCTCCTCTTGAGCGGCCAAGTTTGCAGCATATATCCATCCATGTATGGCTACAGCAAGGAGATACCTTGGCCTACCAAATCCAGAATGCCTTTCTGGGTAGCCATGTGGCACCTTTAGCTTGACTGTGTGATATTATGTGCATGCCCAGGCTCCCTGTCTCACTCACTAAATATACAGTAGGTGTGGCCTCCAGAACATTAATATTGGTTCCACTAGCCCTAGCAGATTTGATTAAAATAGCAGGGCATGACAGGATCCTAGCATCTTGCAGTTGGTCTTAGTTTTTATTTGCGGCCATTCCGCCTCTCACCAAACTGAAACAGAAATTGCTGTCTGGTTGCCAGAGCTAGGCACCCTGTGCATCACGCACAAAACGGTGGAACCGTTGGATAAATGGAAATCATGAGCTGCATCACCTTGCACTCCATCCAAATTAAACAGAAAATGGTGTTATTTGCTGACTCAGACTCCCTCAGGCTGGGAGCACATAGCTATTGCTAAAGCATGTCTTGTGTTGCTCTATGCAACATTTGCACCCACCTGGAGGCACCTTACTCTGCCAAAATTCATTCACACACCCACATGTTGACAGTTATCCACCTACAGTCCTCCCTACATCTGTTATATTTCATTTACCCTTTAAGTTCTGTGGTTCTTTGATCTTGTGTGGCACAGATCAAAGGGAAAGGTAGAAACAGAGAATCTGCAGTGTTGCCATTAAGTAAGTTTATGCTCATGCCCGATGGCACTAGTGGCACCACTATATCCAGAATAATTCAAACACAGGCACACACTGACAGCATGCAGAAAGAGTGTAAAGCACACACTTAAATTGTAAGCTCTACGGGGCAGGGACCTCCTCCCTACTGTGTCTCATACCACATGGCACTTATATATATATATATTTATTGTATTTATTTATTATATCCCTTGTCCTCCCTGTGTGAAATTTTGTATTCTATAAGATTGTACAGCGCTGCGTACCCTTGTGGCGCTTTATAAATAAAGTTATACATAATCCATACATCCATACATACAAATGAACACACAGCCACAATGCACCACAATCAGCTTCCTCTCACTAGCGAATGGCTGTACTGGATATAGCCGATATACTTATCCCCTAGAACAGAGTTTTTATTATATTATTTAATTATACGGTGGCTCCAGTTGATTGTTATAATGGGTTGTGTTTCAGAGAGTGAATTTGGGAGCGGCTGAGAAATAAAATGGGTGTGAGCGTCAGGTGAGATTTGCGAGGCCCTACCTTGGCAGATACATCAGTGAGGGTGAATATATAAATTAAGTTCTTGGAAGTGCTCCAGATGTGAGAAGGAAGCCATGAGATTCCGGGCAAGGGATAACCGCACAGTGTTGCTCATATGGGGAATGGCAGAGAGGGAGGGGAGTGAGCCGGCAGCGTGCAGTGAGTCAATAGGTCCATGGCACTGTGTGAGGGGTCAAACAAACAGGAGCCTTATCTGAAGGTACAGAGATACTGGCTTATCCAGGCCCACTCCAGCAACCCCCAATCTATAGTATACTCATTAATATTTAAAGGGGCAGCAATTTTAAAAATGAGTTATATGCACCACAACAGTGGGAAGCAGCTCCTTGCAATGTCAAGTTATGTATCTGTGTATATTACCCCATATGAATAATGTTCTTTGCACTGAAGGCTATCCTATACAGACTTTTATGCATTTTAGAGGAACTGAAGAGTCTAGTACACAGCCCCAATCCATCTCACAGAACTGCTGTATGTGACTATGTGCAAAGCAGCCTTAGGACAACGAAGAAATAAACTTTATTTTCATTCCTTCCCCAAAGGCTGTTGTGGTGCCTTGCACCTGTGAAGCACAAACATACACTTGGGGCCAACACCAAATTCCATTCATACAGTTGTATCCTAGCAGTCAGAAAAGAGGAACCCTTGCTAATGGCATGCTGAAATTCTGGTCCGACTGCTGACAACTAGAGTCATCCACCTATAGTGCCTATAGTATGACAAAGAAAAGTCTCTGTGTAGGTTCAAGGCCTCAGCTGTGGGATCCCCTTATTGCAGGGCTGCTTTGCCTATTATGGCATACATTTACAATATGACTGCATAAAGCAGCCCTATGATTGCACATAAGACCCCTATGATTGCATACAGGAGCCCTATGTTTGCATTCGGGAGCCCTATGATTGCATACAGGAGCCCTATGTTTGCATTCAGGAGCCCTATGTTTGCATACGGGAGCCCTATGTTTGCATACGGGAGCCCTGTGATTGCATACAAGAGCCCTATGTTTGCACACGGGAGCCCTTTGATTGCACATGGGAGCCCTTTGATTGCACACGGGAGCCCTATGATTGCATACAAGAGCCCTATGATTGCACATGGGAGCCCTTTGATTGCACACGGGTGCCCTTTGATTGCACACGGGAGCCCTATGATTGCATACAAGAGCCCTATGATTGCACATGGGAGCCCTTTGATTGCACACGGGAGCCCTATGATTGCATACAAGAGCCCTATGATTGCACATGGGAGCCCTTTGATTGCACACGGGAGCCCTATGATTGCACACGGGAGCCCTATGATTGCACACGGGAGCCCTTTGATTGCACACGGGAGCCCTATGATTGCATACAAGAGCCCTATGATTGCACATGGGAGCCCTTTGATTGCACACGGGTGCCCTTTGATTGCACACGGGAGCCCTATGATTGCACACGGGAGCCCTATGATTACACATTGCAGCCTTATGACAGATAGGGTCACCACCTTTACTATGAACAAAATCATGGCTTTAATGTATTTACATTTCTTTATGTACCTATAATATCTTCCTTTCCTATTTATAACATTAGCATCTTATATCACTTATACCAGTTAAGCTGCTAAAATACCAGCCAGATGCCAAGCTAAATGACAGAAAGTAATGTTGGGCTAAAGATCTTTGGAGATTTTAAAGAAAACAAAAAACGCCGGGAACACAACTGCAGTCTTGCCCTACTGGTGTAAAGGAGAGTCCCACATTCTCTGGCCACCCAGTTGGTATGGGCACTGTACCTACACTGGCACCTATCAGTATGTCTCAGTCTGAAAGGGAGAAATGCCAAGGCCTAAAGTCACATGTCACAGAGTCAGGGAGCGTTCAGTTGTTGCCCTTGTACCTATGGCAGCCCTACTGCAAGGGTTAAATACACCAGCACATTACTATTGGCCCCTAAGCCAAATCCAGAATGTAAGCAGCAGCCCTACACAACTTATCACATCCCCCTGGTCCTACTAGCTCCCAAAAAGCAAAACCCATGAATTCAGTAATAATAAATATAAATTGAACCCTCCACCCAGCTGCAACAGTGCAATACATAGAGCAGATGTGAGAATCCCACTCATACTGTGGGGCCAGCTATCCCTTAATGTCAGCTACAAGCACCCACAATGCTCAGCTGCCCAGAGTCCTAAAGCACCCCCCAAACCTCACTAAAATGGTATTTATCACTCCGATTCTACCTATGGGCGATACCAAAACCAATGGACTGTGGGGGTGATAGCAATCTATTCAGTCCAAGGATGAGAAAGTTGCTTTGGAGTATAAGTCCCGGCATTCCGGTGCAGTCAGGCTGCGCCACAGGTTGGAGAGAATGACAGGAGCCCGGATAGCAAAGCGGTTACTCACCCATCCTGAGGTGCAGCTGTCACTCGGCTGCCATACACTCCGCTCTACGGGCTCCCTGTAACTTATCCGCAGCGTCAACCCTGTCCCCAGCTGTTTCCCTCCGCTTCTCCACCCCCGTCTGCCGGGCTGCCATTTGCTTACGCCCAGTGACCTCGACACCCCCTCCTCTTGCTGTAGCACCTTCCTCTGCTCTAGCTCCTTCCAGCTGTTCTGCGGCCCTCACTTCCTACTCCCACACTGACAGGCCGAGCGTGAAAGCGAGAAAGTGAAAGTTCCTTGGCTCAGTCTGTCAGCCTTGGCTCTTGGGCTGGAGCTGCTCCTGCCACTTCCGCCTATAATAGAATAGGCACCTTGTACCTCAGGCAGCCATCCCAGCTCTGTCACACACTAGGTTTAATTACATGGTGCCTGTATTGTAGTGGGGTAATAGCCCCATGGGAAGGGACTGTGGCTGTGGGATAGCAGGTATAGTAGGGAGAGATGGTGCCTATAGTAGCAGTGGGATAATAGCCTCTGGGAAGGGACTGTGGCTGTGGGATAGCAGGTATAGTAGGGAGAGATGGTGCCTATAGTAGCAGTGGGATAATAGCCTCTGGGAAGGGACTGTGGCTGTGGGATAGCAGGTATAGTAGGGAGAGATGGTGCCTATAGTAGCAGTGGGGGGATAATAGCCTCTGGGAAGGGACTGTGGCTGTGGGATAGTAGGTATAGTAGGGAGAGATGGTGCCTATAGTAACAGTGGGGGGATAATAGCCTCTGGGAAGGGACTGGGGCTGTGGGATAGCAGGTATAGTAGGGAGAGATGGTGCCTATAGTGGCAGTGGGGGGATAATAGCCTCTGGGAAGGGACTGTGGCTGTGGGATAGCAGGTATAGTAGGGAGAGATGGTGCCTATAGTAGCAGCGGGGGAATAATAGCCTCTGGGAAGGGACTGGGGCTGTGGGATAGCAGGTATAGTAGGGAGAGATGGTGCCTATAGTAGCAGCGGGGGAATAATAGCCTCTGGGAAGGGACTGTGGCTGTGGGATAGCAGGTATAGTAGGGAGAGATGGTGCCTATAGTAGCAGTGGGGGGATAATAGCCTCTGGGAAGGGACTGTGGCTGTGGGATAGCAGGTATAGTAGGGAGAGATGGTGCCTATAGTAGCAGTGGGGGGATAATAGCCTCTGGGAAGGGACTGTGGCTGTGGGATAGTAGGTATAGTAGGGAGAGATGGTGCCTATAGTAGCAGTGGGGGGATAATAGCCTCTGGGAAGGGACTGTGGCTGTGGGATAGCAGGTATAGTAGGGAGAGATGGTGCCTATAGTGGCAGTGGGGGGATAATAGCCTCTGGGAAGGGACTGTGGCTGTGGGATAGCAGGTATAGTAGGGAGAGATGGTGCCTATAGTAGCAGCGGGGGAATAATAGCCTCTGGGAAGGGACTGGGGCTGTGGGATAGCAGGTATAGTAGGGAGAGATGGTGCCTATAGTAGCAGCGGGGGAATAATAGCCTCTGGGAAGGGACTGGGGCTGTGGGATAGCAGGTATAGTAGGGAGAGATGGTGCCTATAGTAGCAGTGGGGGGATAATTGCCTCTGGGAAGGGACTGTGACTGTGGGATAGCAGGTATAGTAGGGAGAGATGGTGCCTATAGTAGCAGCGGGGGAATAATAGCCTCTGGGAAGGGACTGGGGCTGTGGGATAGCAGGTATAGTAGGGAGAGATGGTGCCTATAGTAGCAGTGGGGGGGATAATAGCCTCTGGGAAGGGACTGTGGCTGTGGGATAGCAGGTATAGTAGGGAGAGATGGTGCCTATAGTAACAGTGGGATAATAGCCTCTGGGAAGGGACTGTGGCTGTGGGATAGCAGGTATAGTAGGGAGAGATGGTGCTTATAGTAGCAGTGGGGGGATAATAGCCTCTGGGAAGGGACTGTGGCTGTGGGATAGCAGGTATAGTAGGGAGAGATGGTGCCTATAGTAGCAGTGGGGGGATAATAGCCTCTGGGAAGGGACTGTGGCTGTGGGATAGCAGGTATAGTAGGGAGAGATGGTGCCTATAGTAGCAGTGGGGATAATAGCCTCTGGGAAGGGACTGTGGCTGTGGGATAGCAGGTATAGTAGGGAGAGATGGTGCCTATAGTAGCAGTGGGGGGATAATAGCCTCTGGGAAGGGACTGTGGCTGTGGGATAGCAGGTATAGTAGGGAGAGATGGTGCCTATAGTAGTAGTGGGGTAATAGCCTCTCGGAAGGGACTGTGGCTGTGGGATAGCAGGTATAGTAGGGAGAGATGGTGCCTATAGAAGCAGTGGGGGGATAATAGCCTCTGGAAGGGACTGTGGCTGTGGGATAGCAGGTATAGTAGGGAGAGATGGTGCCTATAGTAACAGTGGGGGGATAATAGCCTCTGGGAAGGGACTGTGGCTGTGGGATAGCAGGTATAGTAGGGAGAGATGGTGCCTATAGTAGCAGTGGGGGATAATAGCCCCTGGGAAGGGACTGTGGCTGTGGGATAGCAGGTATAGTAGGGAGAGATGGTGCCTATAGTAGCAGTGGGGGGATAATAGCCTCTGGGAAGGGACTGTGGCTGTGGGATAGCAGGTATAGTAGGGAGAGATGGTGCCTATAGTAGCAGTGGGGGGATAATAGCCTCTGGGAAGGGACTGTGGCTGTGGGATAGCAGGTATAGTAGGGAGAGATGGTGCCTATAGTAGCAGTGGGGATAATAGCCTCTGGGAAGGGACTGTGGCTGTGGGATAGCAGGTATAGTAGGGAGAGATGGTGCCTATAGTAGCAGTGGGGGGATAATAGCCTCTGGGAAGGGACTGTGGCTGTGGGATAGCAGGTATAGTAGGGAGAGATGGTGCCTATAGTAGTAGTGGGGTAATAGCCTCTCGGAAGGGACTGTGGCTGTGGGATAGCAGGTATAGTAGGGAGAGATGGTGCCTATAGAAGCAGTGGGGGGATAATAGCCTCTGGGAAGGGACTGTGGCTGTGGGATAGCAGGTATAGTAGGGAGAGATGGTGCCTATAGTAACAGTGGGGGGATAATAGCCTCTGGGAAGGGACTGTGGCTGTGGGATAGCAGGTATAGTAGGGAGAGATGGTGCCTATAGTAGCAGTGGGGGATAATAGCCCCTGGGAAGGGACTGTGGCTGTGGGATAGCAGGTATAGTAGGGAGAGATGGTGCCTATAGTAGCAGTGGGATAATAGCCTCTGGGAAGGGACTGGGGCTGTGGGATAGTAGGTATAGTAGGGAGAGATGGTGCGTATAGTAGCAGTGGGATAATAGCCTCTGGGAAGGGACTGGGGCTGTGGGATAGCAGGTATAGTAGGGAGAGATGGTGCCTATAGTAGCAGTGGGTCTCGCTGTGTTTTAAAGGATATGTCAAACTAAAAAATAATGTTTTGCCTAATAAACACAATTCTAAGTTACATTCCAATATGAATCTAGTGCTTTAAAAGTTATTTGTAAATGTAATTCAGTTAAAAGCAACATTTGCTGAACTCCTGGTTATGACTTTTTAAACAATGTTGCAAAGGCCTCATCCCCCCCAGAGACAGGCCTGTCAGGCTGCTGCCTTACATTGTTTCAAAGAGCCACCAGGGCAGGGACTAGAAAAGGACAGACTGCTCTTAATAGCAATAATATATACAAATAACCATTACAAATTTGTATTAAATGTATATTGCAAAGTTGATTAGAATTATGTTTCATTTTATTAGGCAAAATTTATATTTTGGGTTGACATGTCCTTTAAGAAGGCAAGATGGTGCCTGTATCTATATCTAAATAAAGTCTCATTTAAGTGTTTGTGCCCCTTGATAATGTCATGGTGGCCGTTTATTAGTGATATTGAGCTAATTCGATGGTTTGGACCTTGGTTCCTAATGATTGAACTAAGACAGTGGGTATAGAGGCTGTTGGAATGAGGACTGCATCAACGAGTCAATGCGGTCCCTGATCTTTAAGAAAATTGAACCTGCCCAATCCGGATTTGGATAATTTTTGGCCAGATGTCGGACAGGTAGGCCCATCGGAGGTGCCCATACACGGGCAGATAAGCTGCCCAATCAGTCTGAGGGACCCCAATTGGGTGGGGCAGCAAAACAGACTTCTTTCAAGCATAAAGGGATTCTAAAAAAGGGAAGATACTGAGGGAGGAGTACAGTGTGTAAACAACATGGTGCCTGTAGAAATGCGGATAATGGCCTTATAGTGATATAAGGTACATGATTGGACAGTATGCGTCAGCTGACACTTTATCAGACATGAAAATATGATAATATAACATAAGCAAATTTTTTTCTGCAACTTTACAGTGCAGCTGTACTTTTATAGTGAACTGGTAGCCGCCATTCATTACTGCTTGCCCTTTTCTAAGGGATACAGATATTTAAGGCAGGGATTAGACGTTGTGACCCACAGGAGACAATCACCATGCAGCATTTACTGCTCTCATGTTTAAAAGCAAAAATGTGATTATTATGTATCTTTGGGCGGAGCTTGCAGTTACTCTCTAGTGATATGAACATTTATATATGGTGATCTGTGCAGCAAAAATGCTTCCAAATGAAATCCAGGAATTTGCACCTCCCTGATTAAACCTGTGAAACCTATTTTCATCCAGGAATGTGTAAGAACGTAAAAAATCAGTTTGCATGAGCAGAAATAGCCATGGTGTGAGCCCAAGCGCAGGGATGTTAAACATACTTTATCATTCTTTTGTGCTAAACCCTTAGTTCTGTACAGACCTTGAGAAAGCTTTGGAAGGCATCATCCTATGAAGAGTTCTATTAACCACTTCTTTGTGGCTGTTTCCATCCTCATTGGTTATGCCTCCATGGGCTCCTATGCCATGCTCACTTCTGGCTTCTTGTTAGGGGATTATAACACAATAGGAGGCCAATGATAATGAACTGAATTGGTAATGAACTGGTTCTGCAATGAGGCAAGGTACAGGTAAGTGCATTTAGTAGGGCCATAAAGGTATCTTTTGTTTAGGTAGGGTTGGCTTTACATCTCATCCCTTAAATACTGGCAATATAAGAAGTCTATGTGCCACCATAGTGATTAGTGATCAGTTCATAGTGATCAGTTCAGTTACAAGTTGCTTCATTACTTAAAAGTCAGTGTAGCCTGCAGCACTTGTGCTTAATATAAGCATTGGATTGTTGTGTTGAGTGCACTGTGTTGGGGAATAACACTTTACAAACACCTGGGCTGGATTACTGTCTCCCTAATAGCATGGGGGGCTACACCCCCCTATTATATTGCGAGGCATTGGTGGCTATGATGGACCAGTGGGAACAATGTTATTTAATGTATTGGGTCTCTATAGCCATAGTAGCCTAAATGTGGTCAATAACCACCCATTGTGCCTGCCCCCTAACAGCAGTACATGCACTCCATTCCTGGTTATGTCTAGCCACACCAACTATGTGACACATTTGGCAGCTGCATGATGGAATGTATTGATGTTGGTGGGTTAGTGGTCCATGAATAGGTGTCCCTTGAAGCCTGTCCTGTGCTGGCTTTATGAAATTGCAGATGGATGGAGTTGCAATTTCAACAGCCAGTGTAATCTAGTGCATAGAGAATAATGGCATGTAATTCATGAGGCTGAGCTGCTTTGTAATTGCTGCCTATATTAGTGAGGCCATATGGCTTTTGTTTCTTTGTCTCTCTGTGTGGTAATTTCCTGAAATCCACGTAGCGGAGCTTGTGGGGAAAGACTTTGCAGAGCTCAGCGTGGCACTTAATATCATGTTCTACGGGATTTCCTGAGCATAGAGTTGCATCCGATGCAGGAGGAAGCTCTTGTGGCTAAAGAAACTTGGAGCATTTCATTAAAATTGTCAAATAACTGTTCTTTTGAAATGTAATTCCCAGTGGTTTGAGCTCAACTGAGGATTCTGGGAGCTGTAGTTCATAACAGGGGGGAAATAGATGTCTGACATCATTGGTTCAGTGTCTGTATTGTGACTTCCTGGGTGATGTAAAAGGGAAGGAAATACTCCCTCTTTTTAAAGTAACATTATCCTTAACCTGTGTGTTCTACTGCATTACTTGCCACAAGGAGGTAAGTATTCTTGGATGTTACTGAGGGTAAATCAGGAATCTTTCAACGTTTGAGTGTGTTTTTTGCGCTTAAAAAAGTGCAAAAAACCCCGAAAACGTAAATGTAAAACTTTGCCATCTAATAGGGAGTTGTCCTAGGCAAAGCCAAGCCATATTTTCAATTCAATATATTTGAATTATCAAGATTTATTTGAGATATTCAAGTTTTTTTTAATAGCACAAGTTTATCACATTAACAAGAGAGCACTGGATATGCAAGTTTATTCGCTTTAGAAAAACAAACTCAAATTCAAAAATTGATAAATAAGCCCATTAGAGTACATACCTATGTGCTTGATGTAGGTTAGACTTTGCAAAGCCACAGCGAAGCAAGTGGAAATTCAGCGCTACAGCTACATGCCCTGTTGTGAATTTGCTGCCTTTCCTCACACTTAAGTGCAACTAACTGCAATAAAAATTGCACGTTCTTTGTGCTGGTCACATAATTTCTGATGAGATGGGCAGGGCCTGACTGCTGATGTAGCCAGAGTTGTAACCTTTTAGCTTCGGCTAAAGGTCCCCATACACGGGCCGACTATAGATGCCGATATCGGTCCCTTGGACCGATTCGGCAGCTAATCAGCCCGTGTATGGGGAGAGCAGAGCGGCCTGGCCGACCGATATCTGGCCTGAAATTGGGCAGATCTCGATCGGCCAGGTTAGAAAATCCGGTCAGATCGGGGACCGCATCAGCTCGTTGATGCGGTCCCCGATCCGACTGCCCCATTGCTGCCCACATAATCCCAGGGCCAAACGATCGGATTATTATTTTTTTTACCTAAATGCTCCCCGATATCGCCCACCCGTAGGTGGGGATATCGGGGGAAGATCCGCTCGCTTGGCGACATCGCCAAGCGAGCGGATCTGCTCGTGTATGGCCACCTTAACTCCTCTATCTATAAATTCTTTTTTTTCTTAGTATTCAAGATAATTAGCAACTTGTTAATAGATTTAAGATAATGAATTTAAAACAATAGCGCCACCTGTTGGTCATTTTGGAAGGATAGCTGCTGAAATGAATTTCATGAGAAAAGTCTTGTCATGTGGCTCTTAGAATTGACAATAGAAATATTAGATGTTGCTTTTCTGCACATTAACTTCATCTTCAAAGCAGAGCAATGCTTCGATATTATTATGCCAGTGGGTAGGTAAAGCTGCCAACCCTACATGTCACCCTTCAGCTGCTGTCGAAGTACAGCCCCAAGCACCCTTGACAGCTGAAGGGTGAAGAGCCATATATAGGGTGTATAAATAAATAAAAGGGGCCCAAATAATATGTTTTGTCTTGGTCCCTGCCACTTTCTAAAGCAGTATGGTTTGTCCTTGTGTCTTTAAATATCCCACATGCATCACATTTTATTCATTACAAATTTTATTTGACATGTCAGACTAAGGCATCTGTTTGGTAAAGTTCGATAGGCAGCGATAATGATCTATGCCAGAAAACACGCAAGAGCAGGTTTGCTAAAGTGCAAGCATTTTTGTCATTGCAGATTTTTTTGGCATTTATATATATTATTGCCTATTATGGCATTCATGCTACATGAGTCGTTTTGTAGTTGTTACTAAAGATAGGGGAGCTGTAAGGAGCAGTGAAAATTAGCACTGGGGAAGAATGATACAGGTATGGGATCCGTTATCCCTAAACTCATTATCTAGAAAGTTCGTAATTACGGAAAGGCCATCTCCCATAGACTCCATTATAATCAAATAATTCAAATATTAAAAAATGATTCCCTTTTTCTCTGTAATAATAAAACAGTACCTGTACTTGATCCCAACTAAGATATAATTACCCCTTATTGGGGGCAGAACAGCCCTATTGGGTTTATTTAATGGTTAAATGATTCCCTTTTCTCTGTAATAATAAAACAGTACCTGTACTTGATCCCAACTAAGATATAATTACCCCTTATTGGGGGCAAAACAATGCTGTTGGATGTCATTATTGTTTAAATGATTTTTAAATAGACTTATGGTAGGAGATCCAACTTACGGAAAGTTATGGAAAACTTTCCGCAGGCGATTTCGGCAAATCGCCGAAGTTGCCTCGCGAGGCATTTTCGGCGATTTGCCGAAATTGCGCCGCTGCGTGTGCCATCCCACTGGCGGCTTACATTTTCGCTAGTGGGATGGAAACTGATGTACAGTGGTGTGAAAAACTATTTGCCCCCTTCCTGATTTCTTATTCTTTTGCATGTTTGTCACACTTTAATGTTTCTGCTCATCAAAAACCATTAACTATTAGTCAAAGATAACATAATTGAACACAAAATGCAGTTTTTAAATGAAGGTTTACATTATTAAGGGAGAAAAAAAACTCCAAATCTACATGGCCCTGTGTGAAAAAGTGATTGCCCCCCTTGTTAAAAAATAACTTAACTGTGGTTTATCAATTTCAATTTTCAATTTCAATATCAATTTCTGTAGTCACCCCCAGGCCTGATTACTGCCACACCTGTTTCAATCAAGAAATCACTTAAATAGGAGCTACCTGACACAGAGAAGTAGACCAAAAGCACCTCAAAAGCTAGACATCATGCCAAGATCCAAAGAAATTCAGGAACAAATGAGAACAAAAGTAATTGAGATCTATCAGTCTGGTAAAGGTTATAAAGCCATTTCTAAAGCTTTGGGACTCCAGCGAACCACAGTGAGAGCCATTATCCACAAATGGCAAAAACATGGAACAGTGGTGAACCTTCCCAGGAGTGGCCGGCCGGCCGGCCAAAATTACCCCAAGAGCGCAGAGACAACTCATCCGAGGGGCCACAAAAGACCCGAGGACAACATCTAAAGAACTGCAGGCCTCACTTGCCTCAATTAAGGTCAGTGTTCACGACTCCACCATAAGAAAGAGACTGGGCAAAAACGGCCTGCATGGCAGATTTCCAAGGCGCAAACCACTTTTAAGCAAAAAGAACATTATGGCTCGTCTCAATTTTGCTAAAAAACATCTCAATGATTGCCAAGACTTTTGAGAAAATACCTTGTGGACCGACGAGACAAAAGTTGAACTTTTTGGAAGGTGCGTGTCCTGTTACATCTGGCGTAAAAGTAACACAGCATTTCAGAAAAAGAACATCATACCAACAGTAAAATATGGTGGTGGTAGTGTGATGGTCTGGGGTTGTTTTGCTGCTTCAGGACCTGGAAGGCTTGCTGTGATAGATATGGAACCATGAATTCTACTGTCTACCAAAAAATCCTGAAGGAGAATGTCCGGCCATCTGTTCGTCAACTCAAGCTGAAGCGATCTTGGGTGCTGCAGCAGGACAATGACCCAAAACACACCAGCAAATCCACCTCTGAATGTCTGAAGAAAAACAAAATGAAGACTTTGGAGTGGCCTAGTCAAAGTCCTGACCTGAATCCTATTGAGATGTTGTGGCATGACCTTAAAAAGGCGGTTCATGATAGAAAACCCTCAAATAAAGCTGAATTACAACAATTCTGCAAAGATGAGTGGGCCAAAATTCCTCCAGAGCGCTGTAAAAGACTCGTTGCAAGTTATCGCAAACGCTTGATGGCAGTTATTGCTGCTAAGGGTGGCCCAACCAGTTATTAGGTTCAGGGGGCAATTACTTTTTCACACAGGGCCATGTAGGTTTGGATTTTTTTCTCCCTAAATAATAAAAACCCTCATTTAAAAACTGCATTTTGTGTTTACTTGTGTTATCTTTGACTAATAGTTACATGTGTTTGATGATCAGAAACATTTTGTGTGACAAACATGCAAAAGAATAAGAAATCAGGAAGGGGGCAAATAGTTTTTCACACCACTGTATAATTGATTACTTGATTACTTAATTGGCCATAATAATATTTAACAATACATTCATAAATAGCTAATAAATAGTATTTTATATAAACTATTCAATAGCGTGGCCCTTGGCAGTGGAAACAAAAAAATTACGCAGTTATAGCAGATTATGCAACTAACCTAAAAAACCTCACAAATTGCCAAAAATAAAGTCACTTATCTCCAGACAAATTTGTTTCATCGCACTTTAGTTACCATGGGAGCTGCGAGAATTTTGTTGCAAAATATTTGCAGCAATAATGGGTTTGTAGACAATTTTTATAAACTTTATTAAGAGGAGACCTAAAAGGGAAATGTTTCTGCGTCCTAAAAAAATGATTTCCCATTGCACTGATTTGAAAGCAGCCGCCTGGAATCAAAGTCAAGTGTTTCTGTCTCATTGGGCCTCAGGGCTATTCTGCCCCCACCCACATTTTCAAACAGTTTGCTTGGAGGAGGGAAGAGAGAGAAATGTACATTGGGGGTGTTGGAGGATTTGGGCTGCACGCTGACATTGGAGCTGGCTGAGTCTGTGCAGAGGGTCAGCTGGGTATTTGCTGTTGGCTCAAAGGAGCAGGTGGAGGAGCCAGTCGCATTCTGGAAGAAGAGAAATTTTTCTTCACTCTGGTCTATTTCACTGAGATTCTGTTCATTTGTTGCCTATAGGAAGGTGACAGTAAATTGGGTAAAATATATATGGTGCATGTTGTGATCTTCCAGTGCAATGAAATAAAACATGTCTTAAAGGGTCAGTAAAAAAAAAGTGAATGTTAAATATCTGAGTGCTATTCTAAGAACATTTGCTATTTACATTGCTATTGCTATTTACATTGA
This sequence comes from Xenopus tropicalis, assembly GCF_000004195.4. Lineage (NCBI taxonomy): Eukaryota > Metazoa > Chordata > Amphibia > Anura > Pipidae > Xenopus > Xenopus tropicalis. The sequence goes on from NC_030679.2 coordinate 125,875,325, forward strand.
TTTTTTTAATTCCAAGATATTAAGGGATGTATTGATAATATGAATTCATTTTATTACAACAGCACCACCTGCTGGTCAGTTTCCTACAGTGATTCAGTTGAGGAACTCCCTGCTCTCCCAGGCATGCCTGACCCTAGTGTATGGCACCTACGGGGATACTTCTACAACTGACCGCTGGTTCCTGGCTTGACACCAAGTTGATCCAAAGGTTGGACTAAGCCAACGTATTATATTTATTTACAGTCAAACTCCCTTTTAATTCAGAGGTACGCTGCTATGGTTTCCAATATTTTGCACCTATTACATGACCCTGTATGTATCGGTTTCTGCCCCTCCTCCTCAACATTTTACATTATAATCCAGACACATAGCATTGCTAAAAACCCCTCTAATCTTGTAGGCAATCATGAATAATATGTGGTGCTGGTTTTGCTCTGGGCCAAAATAAAAAATTTATATTATCTTTAAAAAAAGACCAGTGCACTGGAGCTCACTATAGATCTTCTCTGGTCCCAGTCTGTGTTGGAAATGAGGGTGGGTGTGTCCTAACAGTCCCTGCCAAAAGCACAGTAGAAGGGGGACAGCCAATCACAGCCCTGCAGTCACACAAGCAAAGACAGGCTTCAGTTCCCTATCAGGTCAGCCTAGCTGCTGATTGGTTCCTATCCTACAGTGCAGTGTGCTGGGTGCCGCCGCCCCCCCCCCCCCCCCCCTGCACAGCCCGGGAAAGGAGGCAGCAGGAAGTCAGAACCGATGCCAAGTCCCTCACCCCCTGCGCTTACATCCAGGGGAAGGGGGGGTACATTTCCAGACAGAGAGAGCAATGGCACAACTAACTTACCTCGTATTGTAGGGTACCAGATAAGCAATTGAGGAAAATGTTGGGCCCTTCAATCTTTAAGGTGACAGGAATTTTGCCTTCAACCCATGGAGAGTATTTACAAATTGTAACTGTTGCTGGGGACACAAAGCGCAGAAATATCACATGAATCAGACTTTCCATATTCACATCACTTATAGATTGTATAATGTAGATTGTAAGCCCTTGTAGATTGTAAGCTCTTTTGTGCAGGGCTCCCTTCACCTCTTGAATCGGTTATTGATTGCTTTATATGTTACTCTGTATGTCCAATGTACAAACCGGATTCCAAAAAAGCTGAACGCAATGATGTGGAGGTGCCAACTTCTAATATTTTATTCAGAATAGAACATAAATCACGGAACAAAAGTTTAAACTGAGAAAATGTACCATTTTAAGGGAAAAATATGTTGATTCAGAATTTCATGGTGTCAACAAATCCCAAAAAAGTTGGGACAAGGCCATTTTCACCACTGTGTGGCATCTCCCCTTCTTCTTACAACACTCAACAGACGTCTGGGAACCGAGGAAACCAGTTTCTCAAGTTTAGGAATAGGAATGCTCTCCCATTCTTGTCTAATACAGGCCTCTAACTGTTCAATCGTCCTGGGCCTTCTTTGTCGCACCTTCCTCTTTATGATGCGCCAAATGTTCTCTATAGGTGAAAGATCTGGACTGCAGACTGGCCATTTCAGTACCCGGATCCTTCTCCTACGCAGCCATGATGTTGTGATTGATGCAGAATGTGGTCTGGCATTATCTTGTTGAAAAATGCAGGGTCTTCCCTGAAAGAGATGACGTCTGGATGGGAGCATATGTTGTTCTAGAACCTGAATATATTTTTCTGCATTGATGCTGCCTTTCCAGACATGCAAGCTGCCCATGCCACACGCACTCATGCCACCCCATACCATCAGAGTTGCAGGCTTCTGAACTGAGCGTTGATAACAACTTGGGTTGTCCTTGTCCTCTTTGGTCCGGATGACATGGCGTCCCAGATTTCCAAAAAGAACTTCGAATCGTGACTCGTCTGACCACAGAACAGTCTTCCATTTTGCCACACTCCATTTTAAATGATCCCTGGCCCAGTGAAAACGCCTGAGCTTGTGGATCTTGCTTAGAAATGGCTTCTTCTTTGCACTGTAGAGTTTCAGCTGGCAACGGCGGATTGTGTTCACTGACAATGGTTTCTGGAAGTATTCCTGAGCCCATTCTGTGATTTCCTTTACAGTAGCATTCCTGTTTGTGGTGCAGTGTCGTTTAAGGGCCCGGAGATCAGTATGCAGCATCCAGTATGGTTTTACGGCCTTGACCCTTACGCACAGAGATTGTTCCAGATTCTCTGAATCTTCGGATGATGTTATGCACAGTTGATGATGATAGATGCAAAATCTTTGCAATTTTTCGCTGGGTAACACCTTTCTGATATTGCTCCACTATCTTTCTGCGCAACATTGTGGGAATTGGTGATCCTCTCCCCATCTTGGCTTCTGAGAGACACTGCCACTCTGAGAAGCTCTTTTTATACCCAATCATGTTGCCAATTGACCTAATTAGTGTTATTTGGTCTTCCAGCTCTTCGTTATGCTCAAATTTACTTTTTCCAGCCTCTTATTGCTACTTGTCCCAACTTTTTTGGGATTTGTTGACACCATGAAATTCTGAATCAACATATTTTTCCTTTAAAATGGTAAATTTTCTCAGTTTAAACTTTTGTTCCGTGATTTATGTTCTATTCTGAATAAAATATTAGAAGTTGGCACCTCCACATCATTGCGTTCAGTTTTTATTCACAATTTGTTTAGTGTCCCAACTTTTTTGGAATCCGGTTTGTATGAAACCCACTTATTGTACAGCGCTGCGGAATATGTTGGCGCCTTATAAATAAATGTTAATAATAATAATATAGGATTATTAACATGAAATACTCAGACAAATACTCCATAAAATTTTTGTTGAATAAGCGACTTAGAATGATACAAGGGGCAATCGGACTATTGCCCAAGTATTTTCCCGAGTGACATCATGATAAGGATAATATTTATATATACAGTATGTGTGTGTAAGTGTGTGTAAATTTTGTGCAGTGTAATTTGAAACTGACCTTTATTTCTGACGTTTGCCCCTTGCAGATATTTTCCTTTCAGAGCTCCATTCTCAAACACAAACCATTTATTATCACTGCCCTGGATGCAGTATGTTCTGCTGGACTCTCTCCGGTAGGAAGTTGGTGTGAGAGACTCTTGCTGGTTCGGCTTGAAAGAATCCAAGTAGATATAGGAAATATCTGAAAGGAACAAAAACAAAGGAATTTGTTTAAATAAACATCATAGTCACTAGCAACCAATTGGCACTTAGTTGTCATCACTCTCCAGCAAGATAGGAACTGCATTCAGAGGCGATCCCGGGGCTGTAGCCCCAATGCTGCCCCCCCCCCCTTACCCACTCGTGCTTACCCCTTCAGCGTATGAGCAGGGCCACATCCCTAATTCAGTTGGCGCTATTATGCTAAATGGTCATTATACTACTACAGCTGTGGGTGGGATGCTGTTGTCAGTCAAGGATCAATCATGCAACTGTTTTTACAGGGTGCTGTTAGGCCTTATTAATATTACATGGGGTGAATTCTACCCTCCCGACTGCCTCCTATGACTCCCATTGAATTAAATTCATTAGGAAGAAAAGCACCAATCTCCAATGGGACAGCGGGTAGCTATCACTAGGGTTTCTCTGCTGGCAACTTAAAGGTGATCTATACCCTATACCTATGTACCTGAGCACGTTTACAATTGGCTTTAAAGATATTTGCAGTTTTAGGCCGCTAATACCAGACTTTTAGCTCCAAATCCCTCTTGACAAGAGAACATTTGTCTTTACAAGGCATATTTTGCGCAGCGATTTAGATGTTTGATCTAAAACTCCCACTCGAAAGACTTTCTTAAGACTAACCCACTAGGCAAAATCCAGGTTGGCCCTAGGTTAAGGTGCCCATACATGTGAAGATCCGCTTGCTTGGCGAGGTCGCAAAACGAGCAGATCTTCTCCCGATATCCCCACCTACGGGTGAGCAATATCGGGGAAAATGTAGGCTAATTTGATCGTTTGGCCCTGGGGCCAAATGATCGAATTATAATGGTGCAATTATAATGGGGCAATCGGTTCGGGGACCGCATCAATGAGCCGATGCAGTTCCTGATCCGACTAAATATTTTAACCTGCCCGATCAATATCTGGCCAATTTCAGGCCAGATATCATTTAGCCAGGCCCCTCGTTTCTGCCCCTACATGGGCTGATAAGCTGCCGAATGGGTCCATGGGACTGATATCGGCAGATACAATCGTCCTGTGTATGGCCACCTTAAGTCTACTCAAATTGTTGGGGGAAGGGGTATGTAATGAATGACATCGTTGGTGTGGGAGACTGGTGGGCCCCAGAATCCTGTCCACTGATGCTGACAGTTTGCTGGGGGGAGCGGTGTGCCGAGGTTAGCAACATCAGCAGTGGCTTGAGGTTAGGTCCCCTGGTTGGCCCAAGGCTCCCCAGTCTGACACAGGACATATGCGACTGATATTTAGAAATGAGAAAATCAAAGCAATAATAAACTTACCATTTATATCAAATTTTTTTGTCATATCAAAAATTTTATGGCGGTTCATAATTGGAAACATCATTTTCCTTCCATACTGATATAGGGTGCCATAGGGGGGAATAGGGTAGGAGATATATTCAGGGGGCCCAAGTTTCTCCGGAAAGACCGTGTCGCTGGAATCCTGTGTAGAACATAAGGAAAAATACGTGGTTTTAGTGATTTGCTTATTATACAACTCAGCGGATCAGAGATGGGGCCACCATTGGTACTAGCAGTGCAGAGGGGCTCATTAGGTTCTAAACAGTATATGGAAATATCCTTTGGCTTTCCAGTCATACTTGATGAAATAGAGGCCCAAAATATTACAGCACTGGGACCTGCATGTTCTTGAACCAACTCCGCAAATGAGGGAGATGTATTCTAGCCCTAGATTCCAAAGTAATGCAATACAGAATGGATAAAGTAGCCAATAAAGAGGTCACTGTCCCACTTTATAATAAAATAATGAGCAAGGACAGGGGACAGATGGAAACCTAACACAGAGCCATGGGTTACAGGCACACAAAGCCTGACTGTGTACAGTTGCCTGAAATGTACAGCAGGTGGCGCTGTCCTGTTATACATAAGGATTTACCTGGCTCCATGGAGAAAATCGATTCCCTGTAAGAGACTTCCTATTAACCCTGAAATGAAAAACTATGTAAGTAAAATAACATTTACTTATAACGCTGATTCTGTGTGGGGCCCGGCTCACATCCCGGAGGAGATAGCAGAAAGGCAGTCGGTAAGCTGGGAAAGGACAGAAGAGCGGACAGGAGTAGAAAGGCAAAGTATGTTGTCATCGGCATACAGGTGGCACTGAAGTCCAAATGACTGAATCAGTTTTCCTAGAGGAGTAGTATAGAGTGAGAACTGAAGGGGGTCTAAAGGTGGCCATACACGGGCCAATTGTAGCTGCCGATATCGGTCCCTTAGACCGGCTCATTGATGCTGTCCCCGAACCGACTGCGCCCATTGCCACAGTTATAATTCGATTGTTTGGCCCCAGGGCCAAACAATCAAATTAGCCTACACTTGCCCGATATCGCCCACCCGTAGGTGGGGATATCGGGAGAAGATCCGCTCGCTTGACGACCTCTTAACGTGTATGGCCATCTTAAGACAGAACCTTGTGAAACAGAGAGAGGTAGTGAGGTGGAAGTGGAGTTAGAGAAGGCAACTTTTAAGGAATGGTCAGAAAGATAAGAATGGACGCAAGAAAGAGCAGTGTCACGGATATCAGCTGAGTACAGAATGTCTGGGAGGAGAGGGCGGTCAGCTGTGTCAAAGGTAGTAGAGAGATCTAAATGGATGAGTATAGAATAGTGACCTGTAGATTTTTTTTTTTTTTAGAAGATCATTGGTTACTTTGGTGAGTGCATTTTCTGTTGAGTGTATTGGGTGGAAGCCAGAGGGCAGGGGGTCAAGAATGGATAAAAATGGCCATGATTGCCACATGAATGGATGGCCATGATTGCCACATGTGGCTCTCATTTATTTTTATGAATAGGTTTAGGTTGGGGCACTCCTCTCCTGATGTTCTGGTGATCATTGTTGGGCAAAAATCTATTGCAAAATGCTATGCACAGGCAATATAGATAACTGTATATAAAGCTCATTCTACTCACCAGTTACATGCCATTGTGGGATTAATGAGACTTTCAGAACAATCTGCCAAATAAACACATTGTGAGTAAGAAAGCCTAGCGTGAGATGCAACGAGAGCAACGTTCCTGCCCTGGATATTCATGGAACTAATGACTAATATCAATTGACTTTCTTTCCAACATCAGTCTAGCGCTACAAATAGCAACACTTTCTGGCTGTGTCTGAGGCAAGTGTGCCTGTGGCACCTACAGTAAATCATTATATTGCACAAGAGCAGTGTAGCCTTCATGTATAGCCTGTATATCCATTGTGCAACTGCAACCGGTCGGCTGGATGTGGCTGAGCAAGAACTGATATGGCTTAAGCCTAAGCAAGGGCCATTATAGACTTCTTAAAATGACATGATTCCAGTGTAATACATATATCAGCTAACAGACATATGGATAGCACTGCTGTGTATATATAGGGGACCTGGCAGACACTGACCATGAGTAGGTACTCACAGTGTTACAGCCAAACCACAGTTCCTGTGCAATCTACTTACCTTTAATTTAACTGTTAGTATGTTATAGAATAAAAATTTTATTCAACTTTTCAATTGATCTTCATTATTTATTTGTTATAGTTATTTACCTTCTTATTTAAACTCTCTCTAGCTTTCAAATGGGGGGGGGTCACAGTAGTCAAAAAAATATTGCTTTACGAGGCTCCGAACTTCAGAGTTGCTGAACAATTATTGAAATAATGAAAATAATAAAAAATGAAGACCAAATCCAAATAGTCTAAGAATATTACTCTCTACGTCCTATTAAAAGTTAACTTAAAGGTGAGCCTTCAAAGGGATACTGTCATGATTTTTATGATGTACTTTTTATTAATTACACTTTACATATGAAATAATTCACTCTACCATTTAAAATGTTATTCTTGAACCAACAAACTGATTTGTTTTAGCTGTAATATTGGTGTGTAGGCGCCATCTCAGTGCATTGTGCCTGAGTCTGAGCTTTCAGAAGGAGCCAGCGCTACACATTAGAACTGCTTTCAGCTAACCTATTGTTTCTCCTACTCCCATGTAACTGGAGGAGTCCCAAGCCGGACTTGGATTTCTTACTAATGAGTGCTATTCTGATACCTACTGGGAGCTGCTATCTTGCTCCCTTCCTGATCGGCTGCTGGGGGGGGGGATATCACTACAACTTGCAGCGCAGCAGTAAAGTGTGACTGCAGTTTATCAGAGCACAGGTCACATGGCTGTGGCACCCTGGGGAATGAAGAATATGGCTAGCCCTTTGGCACATCTCCCCCACCCATAGCACACCATTTGTATTGCATATATCGCCTTTATTCGCCATCACATTTTCCCAAAACAAATAGCAGCTTTTACCCAGCAGCCATCTTCCCTTTGACACATCATCAGTGACATTTACATCTGCAAACATGTGCGCTGTAAAGTTCATGCAATCAAGAATGCAGGCTTACACAGGCAGAACCTACTTTGATAAAAAGTCATGCTTGGACTGAGCACTGTGACAGGTTTGAAGTCCTGGATCATTGCTGCTATTGAGTTTTAGCGTTTAGCTCTCTTTTAAAGATAATTTTTAGCCCCAAATGAAAGCTGACACAGATATAATTCATTATTGCCTACAAGATTAGGGAGGTTCTCACTTATGCTATATGTCTCCTTAAGGCTCCAGTTAGCCCAGATATACAGTAGGACAATCAAAGGGGAAGCAAAACCCTGGTAAAGGCTCCATTTTCCCTACGAGAGCAGCACCAAGAGACCAATGTACTTACACGTAGAGCCAAGAGCTTCTTCTGCTGCTGCTTCTTCCCTCCTATTAATGTTTTGTTTGTGCACAAATTTCTATGTTGCGTAACTTGGCGTGAGAGAGATAATGAGATCATACCCGCCGGCCTGATGCACAGAGCTTGGCATCTAATCGCATTGCCATGGGATCTAATCTTCCTGCATGGAATTCCCTGCTCACTAGTGATGTACGGGATAAAGCAGAATGATCAACACTGATGTTTCCTTTTGTTTCCCCTGTATTTACCTTTTAAATGAATGAAAGTGATTCCTCTTCAGCGCAGCGATTCCACGCGAAAGCCCCAGATTTCGTAACGACAGTGCCCGGACTGGTCTGTGCAGATATAAAGAATGCAACAGAGGCGGAGAATAACATCGATTTAAGGACTGGCTGCCATAAAGTCATATATAATTATAAGCTTGTTTATTATTGTCATCCACCAGACGGCAATGTATGTTTAACCCTTTGAGTGCAGAGTCGACAGCTCTTTCAGCTACGACTCAGGGTGCAACTTTGGGAAACCGAAGTGACGTAAATGTTTTCCCACCAGCCATTTATATTATTCCAGATGGGAAAGTATTTGCAGGAGATCAGTCGCCCGTGGTAGAGGACATTTACAAATGAAAGTGCAGGGTGCAAAGTGCAATTTCTGATGTAGATCTCCTTGGTTTTTCCCCATAATGCAGAGTTTTTTTGTAGGTGGGCGAGTTGCATCTGCTGCAGTGGTGCCAGATGCATCTACTATTTTTAGAGTAGGGATTGGGTCACTTCTGGAGCAGGCATTAAAGACAAGGTTAGCATCTGGTCAGTGGGGGCAAGTCGCTGGCTGGAGATTCATGGTTCCTCCGCATCAATAGGCGCAGTTGTATTCATCAGCAGAGGTAGGATGGATGCATCAGCAAGTGCTGGGCGTATTTGGGCACAAGTAGGTTAATGGATTGTGCTCACCACTATCTGTTTTACAGCAGCCACTCTTACAGGTGAACCCATAATGGCCCCTTATGTGTGTGGGTGACAGCACCAAACTCTGGCCCCAAAAGCGTCTCATTGTAGTGGTTATTATGGGGGCACTTAGCTCCTAGATGGCAGTAAAATACCACTTACATTTTTGTGACATTCCATGTTACTATGATATTGTTCATTTCAGTGCCTTCCACACAGGATGATATTTAATTATTGTAGGCCTTGGTTATTTCAGCACCCCCTCTGCCTTGTGGCACCCTGTGTGGCTACATGATTGATTGTCCAATCCAAAGGCCAGCCTCTGCGCCCCTCGCTTACCTTCTGGTGCTTCACTGCGGGTCTAAGGTGGGGGCTGCAGTACTGGTGCAGGGAGTTCAATTGCATTCTCTGCACCTTGAAAATAAAATTCTAGTCACTATTTATTGGGCTGGGGGGGGGGGGCTGTTTGGGCTTCTGTGTACTTGGAATGTAAGGGCCGACCTGGCCCGTACCTTGTGCATCATTAAGAGAAACAAGGTATTGGCCAGTAAGGACAGGGCTACCTTCACCTCCTAAAGCTGCTTTCTTCACTGAGCCCCAGATTTTTCACCCATCACTCAATACAGAGCACAGCAGGCAGGGGGAAGCAAGTGCTTCACAAATAAGCATTTAGGTGCACTTTAACCCCCTCACCCTGTGGTTATAAAAAATGATCCATTTTGAGCTTATGCAGCAACAAAAGATAAACTTGGTCTGGTGCAGGGGTCCAATGCAGCCAATTAGCAATACAGTTTTGTACTAATGCATTTGAAATGTTGAAATCAACTGTTTGTTTACACTGGGTGATGGGACTGGGGTACATTTTTGCCATGTTGCTACATCAGCCCAATAGTAGGACTAACGTACATCTTAAAGTGCAGAGATCAAAGTGTAATTTCAAACACCATGTTTTTTTCCACAACGCAGCATTGTTCCTCAGAATTCCGGCATTATTGTGGAGATTCTCCTGACGCAATTGCACCGCACTTGCTGCAATTTCATATGATTTAGCAAAATTACTGCAACTGCGCATACATATAGCCGCAAATTGGCCGCAATTGTGCGGAAGTCTATCTGACGCCATTTCCTGTGTTCAGCATATGAATGACATCTGCCCCCACAAGTGTGCTGCTCCTATTGACGCTGGGCATGTAGGGAACCCTGAAGCTACCGACCGGAAGGACTGAGAGGCACAAACATAACTAGACAAACACAAGGAGAGCATTTTTTTAATGAAAGTGGTTTTATGAGCAACTCACTGCAGGAAAATTGCTTGCGGATACACATGAGCCTTATAGTCATATACCTTCTGGAGCACTAAAACATTATTTTGCCTAGTCCTGCGCTTAAGGGCAAATGCCCATACCTGGTGCACTCTTACCTTCCAGTTTGTGCCTGTATGTTACCCAACCACTCAGATTGTAAGCTCTACGGGGCAGGGACCTCCTTCCTACTGTGTCTCATACCACATGGCACTTATTCCCTGTGCATTTATATATACTGTATTTATTGTATTTATTTATTATAACACTTGTCCTCCCTGTGTGTAATTTTGTATATTGTAAGATTGTACAGCGCTGTGTACCCTTGTGGTGCTTTATAAATAAAGTTATACATACATACATATAGTCTGTAATTTGTACTTTGTGTTATCGTTGTGTGAAATATTTAAAATATGCCAGGGCTGCAAGTCCACATAAGACCAGAAGATGGCAGCACAGCATAAAGCTTTATTACCAATACAGTGGTTGCCTTTGTCGCAATTTCCTTCTTTAGTATCTCTTGGCATGACTGTGACACGCTGCATTTATTATGCAAGAAGTGATGGCACAAGGAGGCCTGCATTGCACTTCCCTTAGTTCCTGGACCCACTGAATTAATGTCCTATTATCACTTGTTCTCACTTTAGACTTTGGGCTGATTCCAGTAGGAGGTCAGCAGTACAAACTGGATGTGAGTGCTGGAACTAGTACAGCGCCTACGATTTTATTCCCATCAACTTTTATTGTTTCCGGAGTGTGTGATTTGACATATTGAGTCTGACCACGGACAGAGGAGCTTGACGTGCTGGTGGGTGACTTGTTGGGGTGAAGGAATGGGAACAGCATTGGCTAAAGGTGGCCTTCCAAGGGCTGATTTCAACTGCCGATATCGATTCTTTAGACAGATTTGGCAGCTTATCTGCCCTGTATGGGCACCAACGGTGGGCCTCCTGACCGACACCTGGCATAAAATCAGGCAGGGTTGATTTATCCGATTGGGGACCTCTTCGGGTCATTGAGGCGGTCCCCGAACCAACGGCGCCTATGCCCGTAGATTTAATTTGATTGTTTGGCCCTATATATACAGTGGTGTGAAAAACTATTTGCCCCCCTGATTTCTTATTCTTTTGCATGTTTGTCACACAAAATGTTTCTGATCATCAAACACATTTAACTATTAGTCAAAGATAACACAAGTAAACACAAAATGCAGTTTTTAAATGAGGGTTTTTATTATTTAAGGAGAAAAAAAATCCAAACCTACATGGCCCTGTGTGAAAAAGTAATTGCCCCCTGAACCTAATAACTGGTTGGGCCACCCTTAGCAGCAATAACTGCAATCAAGCGTTTGCGATAACTTGCAACGAGTCTTTTACAGCGCTCTGGAGAAATTTTGGCCCACTCATCTTTGCAGAATTGTTGTAATTCAGCTTTATTTGAGGGTTTTCTAGCATGAACCGCCTTTTTAAGGTCATGCCACAACATCTCAATAGGATTCAGGTCAGGACTTTGACTAGGCCACTCCAAAGTCTTCATTTTGTTTTTCTTCAGCCATTCAGAGGTGGATTTGCTGGTGTGTTTTGGGTCATTGTCCTGCTGCAGCACCCAAGATCGCTTCAGCTTGAGTTGACGTACAGATGGCCGGACATTCTCCTTCAGGATTTTTTGGTAGACAGTAGAATTCATGGTTCCATCTATCACAGCAAGCCTTCCAGGTCCTGAAGCAGCAAAACAACCCCAGACCATCACACTACCACCACCATATTTTACTGTTGGTATGATGTTCTTTTTCTGAAATGCTGTGTTACTTTTACGCCAGATGTAACAGGACACGCACCTTCCAAAAAGTTCAACTTTTGTCTCGTCGGTCCACAAGGTATTTTCCCAAAAGTCTTGGCAATCATTGAGATGTTTTTTAGCAAAATTGAGACGAGCCATAATGTTCTTTTTGCTTAAAAGTGGTTTGCGCCTTGGAAATCTGCCATGCAGGCCGTTTTTGCCCAGTCTCTTTCTTATGGTGGAGTCGTGAACACTGACCTTAATTGAGGCAAGTGAGGCCTGCAGTTCTTTAGATGTTGTCCTGGGGTCTTTTGTGGCCTCTCGGATGAGTTGTCTCTGCGCTCTTGGGGTAATTTTGGTCGGCCGGCCGGCCACTCCTGGGAAGGTTCACCACTGTTCCATGTTTTTGCCATTTGTGGATAATGGCTCTCACTGTGGTTCGCTGGAGTCCCAAAGCTTTAGAAATGGCTTTATAACCTTTACCAGATAGATCTCAATTACTTTTGTTCTCATTTGTTCCTGAATTTCTTTGGATCTTGGCATGATGTCTAGCTTTTGAGGTGCTTTTGGTCTACTTCTCTGTGTCAGGTAGCTCCTATTTAAGTGATTTCTTGATTGAAACAGGTGTGGCAGTAATCAGGCCTGGGGGTGACTACAGAAATTTAACTCAGGGGTGATAAACCACAGTGAAGTTATTTTTTAACAAGGGGGGCAATCACTTTTTCACACAGGGCCATGTAGATTTGGAGTTTTTTTCTCCCTTAATAACGTAAACCTTCATTTAAAAACTGCATTTTGTGTTCAATTATGTTATCTTTGACTAATAGTTAACGGTTTTTGATGAGCAGAAACATTTAAGTGTGACAAACATGCAAAAGAATAAGAAATCAGGAAGGGGGCAAATAGTTTTTCACACCACTGTATATATATATAAGAGATATTTGAAAATCCCCTCAGAGTACCATTATCTGTATTAAAAGCCCATGGCCTTCAGCCTCATGCCTTTATATGGTCATGGAACTCCTCAATGACTAATGAATGAATAATATCCTTATAGTTTATAATGGGGGTACATTATCCTGTGTATATATCTCATAAAGACAAATGCTTGGATGCAGACTATGTATTAAAACTGCCCTTTCTACATGACAACAATGGTTTTATTTAGGCCCGCTTTGCATGGAAGGCCAATCAGTTCTCATTATAAATATATAAAAAAAATATAATTATTCCAATATACAGGAATTCATCGTAATTTGTACATAAAATTGCTAATGAAAGCAGTCACTACCTGCAGGGTGCTGCAGCTCCAGGGTTCCCATGCACTAATAGGCACATTTGTGTGCGATTTAGAACAGGAGATGGGACAGAGGCAACAGAGCTAAATGCAGTATTTTTAAAGGATAAGTAAACCTTCAAAATGAAATGCTTGTGTTAGTAATGATCTGACTAGTGATACACTGTGTTGGGTAAGCAGAACAAATAGGGACAAATGGAACAAATGAAACTGGGGAGAAATCAAGGATGTGGGTTTTAAGAGAGACTCATGGGAAACACTGATAAAGGGGTATGGAAAAATGAAGAGGCATATAAAGACGTAGACACGGACCATTCTTAGAAATCAAAGTCACTGCAATTTATTGCACAATTAAGGAAACTGGCAGGGTTACAAGTGTGCAACTGTCTGTCAGGACCTGCCTGTACCAGATCTCTGGACTCTATGTTAGGCAGGTTCAGCATTACCTCACTGAGCCACTGGAGACCTTGGGCATCCATCCCTGTACATTCTGTTAACCCCTCTTCTTTGCTTCTGTGTTTATGTTCACCTTCTCCTCCCTTAATTAGCCCAGGTGGTTGCAATCAGTCAATTAACGGACTTTATAAGCCTGTTACTAGCAACCCCTGGTTGCTTGATCATTGAGCCTTTTACGTTCCAGTGACCTTACCTGCTTGTTCCAGTCCCTGTTCCTGCCTGACTCCTGCCCGCATACCTGCCTGATTCCGTTACCTTACCCTGTTCCACAACTCCTGGTTCCGACCTCTGTTTGATCTCCCGGTATTGACCTCGGCCTGATTATTTGGACTCTCCCTGCCTTCAGCCTGCCTTTGACCACTGCCTGTTATTCCGGACCCTCCTTGTTTGCTGCCAGTCCAGACCCTCTGCCTGTTTTACGGATTTGTTTCGTCTTCTGCCTGCCTCTGACCACTGGCCTGTTGTAAGGACTTCCATATTCTTATTACTCAATTTTCATTAATAAATCATGTTTCAGCAACATAACTTGTTTCCTGGCTATCCACAAGCGCAGTACCCCCTGTACCCATATTACACGGCATATAAGCTCCTACCTGCCAGCCACCCACCTGTGGCTGCGCCTGACACTGTCGCTAGGAATTCTGAGAAGTGTGTGTGTTTCTGCCTGCATTCTGTATGTATGTTATTGCCTCAGCAGGGCTCACTGTATACTGGCACGGGCAGTGGTGCCTCCAGGAATCCCCATGTACCTGCCAAGTGTAGCTTCATTAGTGGGTCACACACCTCACTGGAACTGGCTGGGGATTCTTGTGGATTCACCTTTGGTATTTTTATGGAAAATTTGCCAATGTTTGGGAACTAAAAAACTTGGGAGGGAACTATGAGGAAACAGAGGAGGCTGGTACAACTGGTTAAGACAAGAACAGGGTTAGCCTAGGGATAGTGATGGGAGGAAAGAGAACAAAACACTTAGAGAGAACAATGAAAAGATGTCATTAAAAGAAGAGGTGATAAGACAAAAACTTGTCAGGAGAAGAAACAATGGTGAAAGAATTGAGACAAAATTAATGTGTGTAGAAGGAGCCAGCGCTACACATTAGAACTGCTTTCAGCTAACCTAAAAGGATCTTCAGCAAGTTCTGCAGCAAAAAAAAAAAGTCTTAGGGTGAAGACACACTGGGCTACTAGCAGCAGCTACTTTTTCACGGTTACTAAACTCCAGAAGATACCCTGCCATAGACAATACTGAGAATTGCCTTTGCTAAAACACACGAAGAGACAATTTTCAGTAAATGATCAGCATTGTCTATTTTAGTAGGCACAACAAGTAGCTGCTACTAGTAGCACTGTGTGTCTTCACCCTTAAGGTGGCCATACACATTGTGATCCACTCGTTTGGCAAGGTTGTCAAACAAACAGATTATCTCCCAATATGCAGTATCAGTAGCAGTATCGGGCTAATGTACCGAGCCTTCCCTAATGCACCGAGCCTTCCCTAATGCCCCGAGCCTTCCCTAATGCCCCGAGCCTTCCCTAATGCCCCGAGCCTTCCCTAATGCCCCGAGCCTTCCCTAATGCCCCGAGCCTTCCCTAATGCCCCGAGCCTTCCCTAATGCACCGAGCCTTCCCTAATGCACCGAGCCTTCCCTAATGCACCGAGCCTTCCCTAATGCTCCGAGCCTTCCCTAATGCACCGAGCCTTCCCTAATGCACCGAGCCTTCCCTAATGCTCCGAGCCTTCCCTAATGCTCCGAGCCTTCCCTAATGCTCCGAGCCTTCCTTAATGCTCCGAGCCTTCCCTAATGCTCCGAGCCTTCCCTAATGCTCCGAGCCTTCCCTAATGCTCCGAGCCTTTCCTAATGCACTAAATCCAGGATTTTGTTCATGATTTGGCCAAGACTTGGCCTTTTTTTGGCAGGATTCGGATCAGACCAAATCCAAGTGCCTGGCCTGACCGAATCCAAATCCTTAAAATCATGTGACTTTTGGTCACCTGAACACGGAAGTAAAACAATTTTGCAGCTCATGATTTGGGGAAACCCTAGTTAAAACTCACCATTTGATAAATATAATACTAAAAATCTCATAGGAAAGAACAGAAAGTGAGTGAATTTTTCTGTGGTGAGCTCTAATCCCACGTTTTGATCAATTTGCCTCCAAGCCTTCTTCCAGTGAGACCCAAATTCTCAGAAGAGAACCAGGAAGGCTGCAACTGTAAATACAAAAAGCATTGATTTAAATAAAATGAGAGGTTGGAGGCACGGTTACAGGAAGCAAAGCCAGTAATGACATGTAAGGTATGTAAGTACCAGTATAACATCTAGTCAAGCTTGCATACCTATGTAAATGTATATACTGATTTACTATCATTCAGGAAATGCCACTCACTCATAATAATTGCTCAGTGCGTGTACATAATGACTATTGCCCAATACTGCCTCATCCCCCTGACCCTGGAGCAGCAAATGGGTCACGATATGATGACTAGTTAGTGGCTATGAATACATGTAAGTACAGACTGTAAGGATAAGATAGTAAAGTGTGCGTCGGACTCACTGTAGACTCCATTCACATGTATTACAGTGGGTCCTGTGAATGTAATAATACAGATGAAAGTGAATAAGCCAGAATGATTCCCAGCAGTTTGGGACTTAATATACAGGAGAAGTTTCCAGGCAGTCAGGAAAGGATTAAACAAAGCAAATGGTGCATCAGTTTGTCACAATATGTTTGACTACCCCATTTATTCTCAGTACAGCTATGGGACTGTTTAAAGGAGAATGCAAGTCAAAATGTAAAAAGCATACTGCCCAATAGCCCTCCTATTGTTTAGTAAAAACACCACACTTTTGGCTCACCTAATCACATATTTACTCAGTCACACTTACTTCACATTTTCTAGAACAGGCAGCCATCTCTAAAAAGGTATTCTCCCTTCCTTTCCCTCCTTGCTTCATACTGCACATGTGTTTCATTCCCTCCCCCCCTCCCCTCTGCCAGATCCGCTTCTGATTGGCTGGTGGGCATGTGTAGCTCAGAACAGGAGACAGGATCAAGTTACACACATGCTCAGAGAATAGGAAGGCTGCCGCTGGCACCTACAGGAAGGGGAGAGAGATTTCAGTGATGTCACTGTAGGCTTCACACTGCTGTAGGCTGCCAGCACCATATCTCAGAGAAGCAAGCAGGGATCTGGGAATTTAGATATGCAGTAAGTACTTAAAAAGAATGCCTTTAGACTTACATTTAATTTATATTAACCTTTCATTGTCCTTTAACGGAAACCCGTTATCCAGAAAGCTCTGAATTACAGGAAGGCCATCTCCCATAGGCTTCACTTTATTCCAATAATCCATTTTTTTAAAAATGCTTTCCTTTTTCTCTGTAATAATAAAACAGTACCTGTACTTGATCCCAACTAAGATATAATTACCCCTTATTGGGGGCAGAACAGCCCTATTGGGTTTATTTAATGGTTAAATGATTCCCTTTTCTCTGTAATAATAAAACAGTACCTGTACTTGATCCCAACTAAGATATAATTACCCCTTATTGGGGCAGAACAATCCTATTGGGTTTATTTAATGGTTTAATGATTCCCTTTTCTCTGTAATAATAAAACAGTACCTGTACTTGATCCCAACTAAGATATAATTACCCCTTATTGGGGGCAGAACAGCCCTATTGGGTTTATTTCATGGTTAAATGATTCCCTTTTCTCTGTAATAATAAAACAGTACCTGTACTTGATCCCAACTAAGATATAATTACCCCTTATTGGGGGCAGAACAGCCCTATTGGGTTTATTTAATGGTTAAATGATTCCCTTTTCTCTGTAATAATAAAACAGTACCTGTACTTGATCCCAACTAAGATATAATTACCCCTTATTGGGGGCAGAACAGCCCTATTGGGTTTATTTAATGGTTAAATGATTCCCTTTTCTCTGTAATAATAAAACAGTACCTGTACTTGATCCCAACTAAGATATAATTACCCCTTATTGGGGGCAGAACAGCCCTATTGGGTTTATTTAATGGTTAAATGATTCCCTTTTCTCTGTAATAATAAAACAGTACCTGTACTTGATCCCAACTAAGATATAATTACCCCTTATTGGGGGCAGAACAGCCCTATTGGGTTTATTTAATGGTTAAATGATTCCCTTTTCTCTGTAATAATAAAACAGTACCTGTACTTGATCCCAACTAAGATATAATTAATCCTACTGAGTCTAATTAATGTTTAAATTATTTTTTTAGTAGACTTAATGGGGTGGTTCACCTTCAAGTTAACTTTGAGCATGCTACATAATGGCAAATTCTAAGAAACTTTTCAGTTGGTCTTCATTATTTATTTTTTCATAGTTTTTGAATAATTTGCCTTCTTCTTCTCTTGCAGCTTTCAAATGGGGGTCACTGACCCCGGCAGACAAAATTATATTGCTTTATGAAACTACAGTTTGTTATTGTTACCTTTTAGTACTTATTTTTCTATTCAAGTCCTCTTCTATTCATATACCAGTGTTTAAATCAAACTACAACCTGGTTGCTAAGGTATTTTGGACCCTAGCAACCAAATAGCTGCTGAAACTCCTAACTGGAGAGTTGCTAAACAAAAACTGAAATAATTAAAAAACTACAAATAATTAAAAATAAAGACTGCACATTGTCCCAGAATATTACTCTCTACATCATACTAAAAGTTAACTCCAAGGTGAACAACCCCTTTAAGGTATGGGGAACTAAATTAAAGAAAGATTCCTTATCCAAGTCCCTGCTCCTGAGCATTCTGGATAACAGATACTAAACCTATACTCAGAGCAGCTCAGCACTTAGTGCTAACATATAGGTACCTAAACAATAATAAATTGGCCCCTTATTGTGCAGAGCGATAGGTGGGTCCAAGCCAGTTACTGAGTTTGTGCTCTAAAAAAATTTTCAATAAGCTGCACAATATGTTGTATTCATGAATGGGCACGTGACTAGAGGTGGTCATATAAAAAGAGAGAGATACATCAAATCATCCTGGCAATTTAAATTGCGATAGGGCTAAAGGTTACATAGTAGATAACGCATAAGCTCTGTAAAACACCATTGTATTCTACAGAGCTTATCTGTTATCTGCTATGTCACCTGAGCCTTTTTTCCCAGCTTCAATGGCTGCCCCCCTGGCTACACAGCAGCTTATTCTTTGTGACTCCCATCCCATTGCAGGGAACGCTATACAAATAATTTCCCTTTCTCCATTAATCTAACTGTGGTTAGCCAGTAAGCTCTGGGTTATTAGATCAGGGCATATATTGCTCTAACCCCAGAAGTATCTCCCCACCCCACACACAGATGTAGCCGTGTCACGTTACATACAGATATACAGACTTTTATGCACGTACCATTGCGATAAAAAGCATGGGGATTAGTTCCCCAAAATACTATTATACACTGTTACAATTTCTTGAAACTGTTGCCTTTGGCTTTTGCACAACTGAGGAATTCATGAGAGCAACACATGCCTAGTGAGTCACATTCAGCGCCACATCTGTATCACTGGGCCATGGGCAACTGAAAAATTCCAGGTCATATGTGAGAGCCAGTTTCTCTCCTATAACAACACCCTGATGGCTCATAGAATATAGATTGGCCCCTTTAACCTGTATATCGTTTTAATAAACTCACGCCACCATGAGAAGTGCTTGATAGATGATCACTTGGCGCCCCTTAGCACTCTCGTACTTGTACCCTGGTGGGAATGTAAATGATATTCTTTGTACAGGGGGCAAGATAAGTGCATTTGTAAAAGCTTCCTGTCACATTAGCGTCTCCATGTGGAGGTCTGGCTGTCACCACTCCATGCATGCATTCAGGCTGGATAAATAAAGAACTTAAAACCCATAAAAGATTTCTGAAAAAATGATAACTGCCCAGTAGTGATGAGCGAATCTGTCCCATTTCGCTTTGCCAATAAATTCACGAATCTAAACGGTGAAAAATTTGCCTGCGACTATTCTTTTGACGCCCGCGACTATTCTTGCGACAATTTGGACATGCGACTATTCTTTTGACGCCCGCAACTATTCTTGGGACAATTTTTGGACATGCGGCTATTCTTGTGATAATTTTTGGATGTGAGGTGAATTTTCCCGCGGCAAATTTTTTCATCTGTCTCGCAAAACAATCCATCAATGGCGAAGCGTGGAAATTTGTCGCGAATCCATGCCTGCCGAAACATTTTGCCCATCACTACTGCCCAGGCAAACAATGATGGTAAGGAACTATTTAATTCATTGAAACAGTTCTCAAAGCTGATGGGGGCATCTGTTGGCAGAATGTGTTTAAGCACTTTGAGCAGTTGAATACATTTATTTCCTATTAAGTTAGTGCTCAGGGTAGCTGAACAGTAGCACTAAGCGGTAATGCCCATCCAAATCATTAAACTCATAATTACATCAGTTAATGTATGTATGTACTTAGATTGTAAGCTCTATGGGGCAGAGACCTCCTTCCTACTGTGTCTCATACCACATGGCACTTATATATATATATATATATTTATTGTATTTATTTATTATATCACTGGTCCTCCCTGTGTGTAATTTTGTATTCTGTAAGATTGTACAGCGCTGCATACCCTTGTGGCACTTTATAAATAAAGTTATACATACATACATGTTCTGCAACTAACCATTCCTGCAAGGAGAATAAGATGTTAAATCCAAAAACTGTCATTTTCTGAATTGCAAGTGGCCTGCAGGACTGGGGTGTCAGGGACCCTCTCCAAACTATTTTTCCTTCCATCTTCATTCAGCTTCTTTATTCTCTAATTTACTTCTCCTTACTTACTATTGCCTATCCTTCCTTCCATTTGTCCTCTTTGTTATCATATAGCAGTGATCCCCAATCAGTGGCCCGTGAGCCACACTTTGCTCCCCAGCCCCTTGGATGTTGCTCCCTGTGGCCTCAAATAGGTGCCCATTTTTAAATTTCTGGCTTGGAGGCAAGTGTTTATTGCATTAAAGCCAGTGTAAAGCCAAACAGAGCTTTCTGTAGGCTCCCAATCCTCATAGGGGCTACCAAATAGCCAATTATAGCTCTTATCGGCACCCCCAGGAACCTTTTGTGTTGCTCCCCAACACTTTTTTCATTTGAATGTGGCTCACAGGTATAAAAGGCTGGGGATCCCTGTCATATAGGAATGGTGATTGGCCATAGTATAGACGTACAAAGAAACTAGCTGATCGGGAGAACCCAAAACATTAAGAAATTGGGCCTTGAATGAAGACCAACTAAAAATTGTTTCAGCATATTACTGTCTGCATTGTAAATAAAATTACTTTTAAAGTGCACTGTCTTTTGAAAGAATAAATAGATTATGAACCTCTAGGGATTGATATAGTATTTTTAAAGCTTGTATAAAAAGGAATTATAAAACAGGGGCTATTATCTGCCAATAGTGTCCCATTAACTATAAAAGGCAAGGAGCAGTTGATGGTGAAGAGTTTCTCCTGTTCCCTATTTAAAGGAGAACAAAAGGCAAAATTTAATCAGGGGTCCCCAGCACCAGTTCCAGTAAGCTTGGTGGCTGCCATGACTGCTCATCTGCCTTCTGGCATAATCACTGACCCCTCTGTGCGTCTCTGCACCATAGGCAGGGAGGGCCATCCTGGTGGGGTGCCCAGTTAAAGAGAGGAGAGGGGGGCAGTGCTGGGGGGGGCCCCAAGCTTGCCCTTCATTCTTGTTGAATACATCTCGTTACAATGATAGATAATGAGCTAATGTGCAAGAAATAACCAGTAAATTAATTTATGATGAAACATGGGAATTGATGTCAGCGTTTTGCAAAGCTGTTGCCCCCAGTGAGCATATTCTGGAGATTTCCCACTGTCAGTTTCCAAGAGCTGAGATTAGGGAATAGTGTGAGGAGTGAAAGGGGAACTTGGTAAAAGAAGTCACATTGCGCAACATCCCATTTCTATTATATTTGCAGGATTCTATCATTTCCTTAGCAGTACTGGACCCAAATAAACGCTCACAATGACAAGATATCAGTAGCAGGATATATATATAATGATTACAAATCTGGCAACTGGTGCAGAGAGCAGTGGCAGGGAATCCATAGGAAGGGTGACCTAGAGAGGAGGTTATTAAAAAGAGAGGCATTTTGGATATATAACTTAAATTCCCTGGAGCTTCAGGGGGGTATGAATAGGGAATGGGAATTATCCTGTTTCTATTAAGACCGTGTAAATATAGCCGATCCCCCCCTTTTTTCTTCTGTTTTGCTTTTTGGTACTTTCAGTGGTTCCCTAACTTTACTTATTCTTTATTGTATAATTTTGTTTTTATGTACATATTGTGGTGTGACGGTTTTTTCTTATTTAATATGTGTGGGGGGTAAGGGTTAATCTGATGAGGGAGTAACCTGTTGTGATTTATGGGTATATATATTTCCCCCCATGTAAGGACTGTTACTGCTTCTGAGGAAGTGGCGGGATGCAACGAAACGTGTAAAGCGTAGGTGCTTTGGATGTACATGTGCCGTTACATATGATTGAATAAAGACTGTTCTTTAATTTTGCTCCCTGTGGTGTTCCGCTATTTTTCCATTAATCCATGCCATAGGGCAGATGGTAAGCCATGTGAATGGCAAGTGAAACTGAATGACGTGCAAGTTGGGGCCAGAGGCGCACATAATTGCCCCCAGTCAGTGGGGGAAGCCACAGGTTTCTGCAGTCTGAAACAGAGGCAGTTTGCAGAGAGCAGAATGCAGTGTGCAAGTTGCAAAAAATGGATGATTGCAGCATTTTCTTGCGCACTGCACAATGCCTTCTTTAATGTAAAAGGCCACTTCTGCTATAGCTTGAGAATCAGCTGCAGGCTGTTATGGGTATGGTGCCCCACATTGAAAACCACAGTGGCAAAAATGATAAGTGATATCCCCATGTGCCATAGACATTAACAGCCGCTTGTTAGGCCAGCATGGACAGGTTCCTGGAAATCCCTGAACACAAAAAAGTTTACATAGCTGCTTACAGCTGGCCAACATCTGTATGTATTTAAATAAATGAAGTTTACCTGGAACTCATCTGAAAGAACAGCAGAGTTTCTGGATGTTAGAGTCAGGCCCGGATTTGTGGAAAGGCCACAAAGGCCCGGGCCTAGGGCGGCACAAATTGGGGGGCGGCACGCTGCACGCCACCCCGCCGCACCAAAATATTAAAGTTTTTTGTCATATACGGAGCAATGGGGACCTCTCCCCCACTGCTCCGTATGCGACTGAAAAGACTGCGCGATTGCGAGTGTGCGCGGGTGGGGGGGTGGTGCGTGTGCCGGTTGCGAATGCGCACGCGCGGGGGGCGGGGACACCGACGGACAGGGGGCGGCCTCGGGGCGCCCGGCTTATAAATCCAGCCCAGAATAGGACACTGATTCATGTTAAAAACCTATGGATACAAACAGCTACCTCAATGCACAGAGTTTCTACCCAAAATCTAAGTACATTCCATTCTTTACAGTCAACTTCTTAGGATTAAGACTAAGTAATGGGGACCAAAATGTTATCAGGTCAAAATAAAATTTCCCATAACAAGGGGTATGGTAATATTGCCTTGGGCAGCAATACTACTTGGTTGGGCTCTGTTAAGAACATCCGGACTGTCTATGAGGAAACAGGAAAGGGATAATCACACCAATTTCCCTTTTTACACTAAATGCTTCAATACAATAACATGTTTTGAATATCTATGACGTGCAGGTTTCACAACTGTTGTGGTTTTTGTTAGTTTCAAAGCTAGTAATGAATAGGGGGCAAAAGTATAGAAAACACCGTCCCGGAGAGGAAAGAAGGAAATACTTCTTTAGAAAGGTGCCGCACCCTGGTATTTTACTCCTGCACCCCCCGGGCCCTGCTGCTGTTAGTGGCTCCCACGGGTGCATGGTGGCCTCCAGGTGAATGAGGTGGCAATTCAAAGGGCTGTAAGGTGCATTCATTTATAAAGCATGTTGTGCAAAACTCAATTCACAATGTTTTCACTGTAGTGCAGTGTTTTTTTACCCACGATTCGAGCATCTGCCACAATTACCCACAAAATGCCCAAATGTATGTTATCGTACCTGCCATTTTCATGCACCATGTGGTGAGCAGTTTCACAGTGGGGAAGGAGTCACTACCAATTCCCATGCAGTCAATAATAGCAATAGAGTGGGATTTGTTTGGGCAAGTTAGTAGTGGCCGAACCTGCTGTGGGAATCCTGGAATTATTATTATTATTACAGTAGCATGGCACACTGACTGCAGAGACTATTTCTCTCCTGTTCTGGTTCAGGGCTGGCAGGTGAAGCATACCGAAAATATTTACAGAATATCCAAAATTTTATTTTTTGTTTTTATATATTCTCGCATGTAATTGCTGTCCTTTTATTTATTTCAAGTCTTTGACTGTCAGTGCCTGCAGCCTTAAAACCATCACTTAAAACTCAACTTTTCATGCAAGCCTATAAACTAAGCTGTCTATGTTAACTATATACTTAAAGGAGAAGGAAAGGCTAAGTCACTTGGGGGTGCCAAAATGTTAGGCACCCCCAAGTGACTTAGAACGCCTACCTTGTACCCCGGGCTGGTGCCCCTGTACGGAGAGAACAGCACCAGCCCGGGGTAGCTGCCGGCGCTTCCTCCTTCCTCCTCGCTTGCGCGCGCATGCGCAGTAGAGTGAAAAGCCGAACTTAAACATTAAAGTCGGCTTTTCACTCTACTGCGCATGCGCCGGCCGGCGGATTTCGCCGGCAGCGCGCAAAGGAAGGAGGAAGCGGTGTCTACAGGTGCCCTGGGCTGGTGCTGTTCCCTCCGTACAGGGGCACCAGCCCGGGGTACAAGGTAGGCGCTCTAAGTCACTTGGGGGTGCCTAACATTTTGGCACCCCCAAGTGACTTAGCCTTTCCTTCTCCTTTAAATAAATACATACAAATATATATATACTATTAATATAGAGAGCCTGTAGTATGCACAGCATTTACATAATAACAACCTGGGTGCCAGAGCTGGAGGAGAAGTAATAGTAGAGAAACAAAGTGTCGGCACTCAGGATTTTGTTCCAAAAAACAGCAAGTCAGCTTCATTTAGTGGTTTTCTCAAAGTTTCGGTCCCCCACAGGAACCTTTATCAGGAGCAGAAAAAATGTGCAAAAAGGCCCAGAGTCCCCACATAGAAAATACCCCCCCCCCCCAGTGATTTTAGGCACCAATTGGTAAATAACCTGTGTCATGAAGGCAAGGTAAAAAGAAAATTAAAAAAATAATAAAAAAAAGCAGATTGTAACCCCTTTTTGGCTAAAAAGCACTTAAACACCAGGCCATGGATAGAGCATGGGGCACACTGGGGCTCTCTTTCTAAGGATGGGCCTTCGCTTAGGCGGAAGATACCTGGATGGAGCTGAGGTTGTGGTTAAACTACAACTCACTGAGGCTGTGTGATGTTGGTGCATAAGATAGGACACCAGGAGGTTCTGTAGCTGAACTATGAAACAGAATTGTTATCAATTCACAGAGGATCAATACTCACATTACAAGATAGAAATAGCAGAGCCCACTTAGAATAGCAAAGGAGGGTACCATCGGTTCATCCCACCTCTTTGGGAGTCTGCGCAGCGTAAAGTACCTGTCAGCTGGGCACCACTTTGCAAGGCAGTCTGGATAGTGAAGTCAATCCCCAGGTTGATAACCTTTAACTCTTGTGGGTCCTATGGCTGGGCAAAGATCAGGGTTTATACTAACCTGTATCCTGTCACCAGTTGTGGCCCTGAGCTAAGGCAACATTGCCTAGTGGAAGAAATACTTCCAACTGTCTTCTAGTTGGGGCTGAGCTGCCCTTACTACCTTGTTCTTACTACTCTTACTCGTCCTAGAGGGTGCTATAATAAAAATGATAATTCTATAGAAACCCCGTTCAAGGGGCCCTGTCCCCGACTTTTCCAGAATAGATATTGGTATCTGGGAAATCTTGGCTGTACTGGGGCCTGTTGCTGCACCCAGGCTCAGTGGAGCTGTTGTTGGATAGCAGACAGGTAGCCAAAGAGGAAGCCACTCCTCCTTGCTAGACATTATATCAGTCTGCAATGGGAGTGGTCAACCAGACTAAGCCAATAGTGTATAAGTATAGTGCACACTATATACATAGGACTCTGCCTAGTAACAGTAGAATAAATTAAGAGGTAGGATTAAAGTCATAGGGGAGCTAAACCCTATGGGTCCCTACAAGATTAAGGAAGGAAAGTGATAAAAAAAAAGAGACAGGGAGGTTGACTGGGCAGTTCTACAAATGGACCCTATTTACCCACAGCTGGCATCCTACAAGGCAAAGTAATGAGTAGGAAAATCAGCCAAATCAGCGGCTGGATGGTTTCTTTTGGAAATCTAAGAAGTAAATGTAAAGACACAGTTATTATATTTTTAAAGGTGTAGAACACAACACAAACATGTTTGTCATGTTATATATCACATTTTCAAGAACAGGAACAAAAATTTGCAGTCACTTTCCCTGAACTGAATATGTCCATCAAGTAAATGATGTGCAACAGGAGGTGGAAGGCATGCAGGTATTTGTATGTCAGACTCCCACCTGGGATTGCGCAACGCTGCATATAAAAATGTGAAAGTGGAAAGCACAACACAAGTGAAGAAGTGGGTGCAGAGGAAAGGTGTCATCGGCACAGGTAGGTGCTCTCTCACTGCTACAGATCTGTATCCCTCATGTCCTGTCCAAGCACAGAATATCTTTATATTGCCCTTTGTCTGTTTGGCACTGGCCCTGGGTTAAATAATATCCTGCATATTTGGGTGAAAGTAACCACTTAAGCAAGTATAGATTAAAACACGCAGTACAAATGGCCCTTGCTGTTTCCCATTTTTCATATCAGCATTTGAGCTGCCCAATCCAGTGATGGCAGAGATGGGCGGGGTACTTGGTACACACATTACCAGAGAAGGGATATGGGTAGTGATGGAAGTGACTCTTCACTGATGCATGAAACCCCAGAGTCCCAGAAGCTCATGTGTTTTCTCTAATGTTATACACAGAATTCAGAAGACTAATTTCCCCATTGCCCTTTATCTACCTGCAATAAAAGAGACAGCAAATGGAACCTGCGGCTGTATGTGTGATAAAGCAACGTCATTTCAAAGGTAAGAGCTGCTTTGAGTTAACTTTTACTATGAAATAGAGTAATATTTTGAGACAATTTGTAGTTGGTCTTCATTTTTTATTATTTGTATTTTTTTTGCTATTTCACTTTTTGTTTAGCAGCTCTCCAGTTTGGGTCCAAATTACATTAGCAACCAGGGAGTGGTTTAAATGAGAGGCTGGTATATGATTAGGAGAGGGCCTGAATAGAAAAAGAAGATATAAATAGTAACAATAAAACTGTAGCCTCACAGAGCAAAAGTTTTTTGGCTGCCGGGGTCAGTGACCCCTATTTGAAAGCTGGGAAGAGTCAGAAGAAGAAGGCAAATAGATAAAAAAAAAACTATTAAAAAAAAAAAATAATTAAGACATTAAAATGTTGCTTAGAATTGACAATTCTATAACATTATAAAAGTTTACTTTGAACCACCCCTTTAATTTATTCCAGAAAGGTGCTCTTAGGGCTCTGTTACACGGGGAGATTAGTCGCCCGCGGCAAAACTCCCTGCTCGCGGGCGACTAATCTCCCCGTGTACCAGAGCCCTTATAGATCCAAAGCAGTCCAAAGTGCTATCTTTATCTTTCATGCATTATCTCTCTGTTAAGAGCCTGTATTATGCCACCAACCAGCTGCCATTCCAGTCTGTCACTGGTTGACCAATGACCCTAGCAACCAAGTTAGAAAACTGCCAAACCTTAGACCATAAGTCCCCGAAGCGTTGGGGTGCCACATTGGCACAATAAATGTTCCTGGTGGCAATGTATGTGCTATGGTAGGCTGCTCATTAGCCCTATGTGGGCTACCATCCTAAAGCAGATTCTGATTGGCTGTAGCAAAATATATTGCTTGCAGTTAGAGGTCACTGCTATAGGTTTTCGAAAGAAATATTTGAAAAAAGTGTTAACTAATCTATAATTTCATATCACACAAGTTACCTGTGATGCCATTGTGTGTGTACCTTGTGGCCAAGATTAGCTTTGCCCTTTGTTAATGTTAAAGGCTTGGGGAAGGGGGTGAGCGAGCCTAGACTGACAAGTAGTGCCAAGAAGGGAAGGCCAAGCTGCAGCTTGTTATGATCTTGTTCATCTACCACTCACAGTACCCAACTCTAAACCCATGTGTTACAGTGTGTATCCCAGCAAGATCTGGAGGTTACAGGTTGGAAAAAAAGCCCTAGGAATTCTTAATCTGTCACTATCTTTGTGCATTGAAGGCAATGAGAACCTGCTGTTCCCAGTTCTATTCTGCCAGCTTGTATGGTGGTGTTTAACTGGAAACACTGGAGCTTAGGCATTCGTGAGATGCTGCTGTTCCGTTTATAGAACCAGAAGAGCAAGGGTCTGCATGCTAGGGGTAGCGAAGAAAAACGTGACAAAAATACAGGAATTTGGAGAGAGAATATTCAGAATATGTAACACTGAAGATTTGCAGGACCCCACCAAAAGCAAATACACAGATATTATTGAAGTGACCTTATGCTGTGTATTACTAGACCCAGGGAAATTTTTTGTTACATGAACTGCTAAACTCATATATGGTTATGTAGTGTTTAAAAAGACTTAGGGACACATTTACTAATCCACGAATCTGAATGGGAAAAATTTGGATTGGAAACGAACACTTTGCGACTTTTTCGTATTTTTTGCTGCCGTTACGACTTTTTCGTAAATTGTTGCGACTTTTTCGTAGCCGTTACGATTTGCTCGTATATTGTCGCAACTTTTTCGTATTGAGCGCTCGTAAACGGCGGGCAAACCTTTCAGACTGCATGATTTTGGAAGCCTCCCATAGGACTCAATGGCACTCTGCAGCTCCAACCTGGCCCAAGGAAAGTCTCCCATAGGGCTCAATGGCACTCTGCAGCTCCAACCTGGCCCAAGGAAAGTCACAATACTGAAGCTTGAATGAATCCGAAACTTTCGTACTCGGCGTGGCGGCTACGAAAAAGTTGCGACAATTCGCTCAAGTCGTAATAGCTACGAAAAAGTCGCAACAATTTACGAAAAAGTCGCGACAATTTACGGAAAAATCGCAAAATACTGATCATTACGAAAAAAAAACGCATTTGGACGCTTTTTGGACGTTCGTGGATTAGTAAATGTGCCCCTTAATGTTTGACCTGCAGGTAGCATTTACTGGTTACCTGTTTAAAAGCAAACATCAGATTGGCTGCTATACATTACTGCGCCAGGGCAAACTTAGTGCCTTTTACTGTAATATATATGGGGTTAGTAGTCATAGAAGTCAATGAAGACCAGGTTGAGAACAACCCCAACTGCTTGGCATCCATGCGGGGCTGTATTTAGGTCTGGTGCCACCCTAGGCTAAATACACCCCCTATGGCACATAAGTGACGTCATGCATAGTGTGTCTCAGGCTTACAGGAGAGGAAGAGTTCATTATATGGGAGAATCTAATAAAATACTTGGATTGATATCCTATGCAAGATGGCTTCATAGAGTAAATGTTGAATACAAGTGTACAATGCTGAACACAAGTTTATAATGACTGTATAATGTTGAACACAAATGAATAATAACCTTGCAATATTAAAAACAATATTAATGTGGACCAGCTGGTCCATAGAGACCTTCACCCAACCCGAAACCTATGCAGATTTACTGGCTCTTGCCTAAATGCATCCCAAGGAATATTATATTATACCAGCCTATGCATCACACAGGGGCAATGATAGAAAGGGAACTTTGAGGGTTTTTACATTAGTAAAAATTCAATGGCTTTAGAGTTATGTGTATCTGTCTGGTTGTTTATGTTCTCTGAACTATTGGTTTCTGCGCCTGAAACAATGTAGCAGCTGAGGAAGGAGGTGATGGCCTCCTAAAGAACTTTGCATGCTGGCAACCCTAAAAATTTTAGGAAAATTCTAATTCTTGCTAAAGGTTTTGCCTCACGTTTCTTTTTTTTTTATTATACTGTGTAGCAGAATCCACCTGATTAACAGACCTGGGGGAGAACTGACTTCCCCAGCATTGTTTCAAGAGTCAGAACCAGAGAATTGCAATTACATGTAGAATTACAACAAGTTTTAGGTGGAGTTCCCCTTAACATAATGGTGACAGTAAGTGAGTAAGTGCAATGATTGCTTAAAGGAACAGTAACACCAAAAAATGAAAGAGCTTTAAAGTAATAAAAATATAATGCACTGTTGCCCTGCACTGGTAAAACTGGTGTGTTTGCTACAGTAACACTACTATAATTTATATAATAAGCTGCTGTGTAACCCCGGGGGCAGCCATTCAAGCTGGAAAAAAGGAGAAAAGGCACAGGTTACATAGCAGATAACAGATAAGCTCTGTAGAATACAATAGTGTTTTATCTGTTATCTGATATGTGCCAGTGCCTTTTCTCCTTTGATTGGCTGCCTCCATGGCTACATAGCAGCTTATTTATATAAATTATAGTAGACTTTCTGAAGTAAACACACAACTTTTACCAGTGCAGGGCAGCAGCACATTATATTTTAGTTACTTCTATACACTTTCATTTTTTGGTGTTACTGTTCCTTTAAGGGCTCGTCCACACAGGCATTTAGCCCTGCATTTCCCTGCAGTGGATTTTTCCTGCTTCAAGATGCGTTCCACCTGCATGTAGCACTGGATGTGCCGGTATCAGCACGGGCAGATAAGGAAGAATAGTCCATCTTCCGTCCTGTGCTCCTCTTCATTGGAACGCATCTGAAACCCACTGCAAGGCAATGCAGGGCTAAACGCCTATGTGTAAGAGCCCTATAGGGCCAGAAAAAAAAAGTTGCATTTGTATCTACTGTACTGTTCTGTACTTTCCTACATCTATGTGTGATGTTTTCTTTTTTTATGGAGCTGTCTGTTCTAAGCAAGTGTTACAAGTTAAGATTCAAGTTACGTTTTGTGTATAAACAATTTACCACTGACATAAAAATCATATGGGTGCCCATGCTAACGGGTGCATATCCACACTTTGTTTATTTTTTCCCTTCTCCTTTCAGGATCCATGTCTACATATCATGATATCCAGCATGAAGGGCCTGAGGCAGATGCAGAGACGGGGGGAGATGCAGGGGCTCGGGAACATGCAGGGGCTCGGGAACATGCAGGGGCTCGGGAACATGCAGAGACCTGGGGAGATGCAGAGACTGGGGGAGATGCAGAAGATGGGGGAGATGCAGAGACTGGGGGAGATGCAGAAGATGGGGGAGATGCAGAGACTTGGGGAGATGCAGAGACTGGGGGAGATGCAGAGACTGGGGGAGATGCAGAGACTGGGGGAGATGCAGAGACTGGGGGAGATGCAGAGACTGGGGGAGATGCAGAGACTTGGGGAGATGCAGAGACTGGGGGAGATGCAGAGACTGGGGGAGATGCAGAGACTGGGGGAGATGCAGAGACTGGGGGAGATGCAGAGACTTGGGGAGATGCAGAGACTTGGGGAGATGCAGAGACTGGGGGAGATGCAGAGATTGGGGGAGATGCAGAGATCTTGGTAATTCCAAATGTAAGCTCATACAGAAAACTGTCAAGCAAGACATGTTACATGAGGGATACAAATAACAAATGGCTTATATATAAAAATGGTGGTCTTTACGCAAAGGAGTTGAACAATGCAAACTTACATCTCAGAGGTGAGCTTGATGTTCCTTACTGTATCTATTTATGTTCTCAAATTAACCAATTGTTATAAGTAAGAGCTGCCGGCAAGGCTGCGCACACCCTGTATATGCTATCCCTTTAGAACAGGCGTCCCAGTCAGGGCTTGATATGATTAAAGCAGCCAGGAGTTGTTGCACTACAACTTCCATCACACATTGGCCAGAGCTGAGGGATGCTGGGTAGCGCTGCTTTAAAGGGCCAGTAACACCAAAAAATGAAAGAGCTTCATATAAAGGTAAGAATAATGCACTAGTGCCCTGCCTTGGTATAACAACGTTATTTTGGTTGAGAAGCTTCAATTATTTATAATTTAAAGTCCATTTGTGGCAGAGGTGGCAGCCATGCAGGGACCTGTAGACACTTTGCCTAGCTAATAACGGATAAGCTGTATAGAATACATACCCCACAAGCGATGACACTTTTTGGTGTCATTGGTAGTTATGCACAAAATCCCTGTACTTTGCATGGGATTCAGCTGAATGGTTGCTGTCTTGCTGAATCCTTCATGCATGAAACAACATTAATGAGCTGTGAAAAAAATGCCCATACACTTTAATGGCTGCAAAAAAAAAAGCAGTAAATAAAATAGCCATTGACTTCAATGCATTTTGCAAATTGAATTGGGGAATTTTTACTTTGGACCAAGCCATGTAGGATTAGGTTTGCCACCTCAGGCTGATGCCACACGAGGCGTAGGGCTGAAATTTTCGGCAAGTGGAAAAGCGCTTGCCGAAAATTCAGCCCTACGCCTGCTACTTGTGCCTGCACCCGAATGAATGAGATACGCTCGGGTGCAGGCACATGTAGCCGATATACGCATGAAAACGCAAGAGAATGCAAAGTCTCGCGTTTTCATGCGTATATCGCCTACATGTGCCTGCACCCGAGCGTATCTCATTCATTCGGGTGCAGGCACAAGTAGCAGGCGTAGGGCTGAATTTTCGGCAAGCGCTTTTCCACTTGCCGAAAATTTCAGCCCTACGCCTCGTGTGGCATTAGCCTCATACTTAAATACTGGCTACATACTAAATCCACATCCTGCATGGCTAGTTAGCAATCAGTTTAGATGCATGCTACATGTCTGCACATAAATCAGTTCAGTCTGCAGAATGAATCTGAATTTGTTGCTAATTAGCCATGCAGATTGTGGATTCATTATATGAACGGTATTAAAGGGGTAAGGTGGCAGCCCTAAGATTAGCGCCCAGGGGAATACTGTGTGGCATGGTGCCCCGACATTACTTGCCCCCCCAAACCACTGTCAGAATCTCCGCAAGCCCAGTCCCAGTGCTACTGAAGAAAAACACAAGCGCAGATGCAGCTGGGCAGCATGCCTCCACTAAACTCTTACTGCCCCAGGCCCAGGCCTTTGTGAGATTTCAACAAATCTGGGTCTGAATACAATCACTATCCTTGTTACCTGAGCCAGTCCTACTCTTCACTGAAAGTGGCCCAGCCCTGCGAATGCTCCAAACAGCACCACGTGCCATCTTCAGCCATTTTCCAATGGCCACCCTGTTCCCCCCACGACCACGGGGTCTGCTTCCTCTATTGTTACACCACTGGCTGCTGGGAAGTGACTGAAACAAGATCAGTGATTGTAATGAAAGGGAGTGCACGACAAATAGGCACCCCCCAGTGATGTTCACTCTCTTTGTCCTTTAAGGTTGTTTATTGTTTGAAATGAAATGTTTGAACAAAGCATCTTGTTAAAGTAACAGAGACCCTTTGTCTGATGAAGTTCGGCTAAAGGTGGCCTACATGGGCAGATTCTAGCTGTCGATATCGATCCTTTAGACCGATTCAGCATTTTTCCAACAGATTGGGGATCACATCAGCCCACTGATGCGGTCCCCAAACCAATGGCGCCTATACCCATTGTTCTAATTCGAACGCCAAAATGAGCCAAACAATCAAATTAGCCTGATATCGCCCACCCATGGGTGTGAATATCAGGAGAAGATCTGCTCGCTTGGAGACCTTGAGCGGATCTTTAAATAATTATGAGCCAATGTGGTACTTCTGCAGATTTTACATTATTTTTAAAACTCACATTTTCAGTTGATCATTTAACATCATATTGTAACGTAGCCTTGTATAATTGCTATGTTTAATCTTTCTGTCCTGCACCCAATATCCCAGGATGCCGAGTTCCACTAAAACATTGCTGGCATTTTCAGATTGATCCATCATGGAAATAAATGTCTGAATCCTTCTCCCCAATTGTTGCTTTGCCCTATGCTGACCTGTATATTCTGTGTTGCTCCATATGATCTTTTTAACCTTCCTGTGTTTTAATTTCTATCCACAGCGCCAATCGAAGTTACAACCTATGGCAGCTTAGTAACCGTGAACCTTAATATTAGCTCAATAACCGAGATCCTGCCTAATAGCTCAATAGCTGACTGCCTGCCTTGTACCTCAGTAACCGAGAGCCTGCCTAATAGCTCAATAGCCGACTGCCTGCCTTGTACCTCAGTAACCGAGAGCCTGCCTAATAGCTCAATAGCCGACTGCCTGCCTTGTACCTCAGTAACCGAGAGCCTGCCTAATAGCTCAATAGCCGACTGCCTGCCTTGTACCTCAGTAACCGAGAGCCTGCCTAATAGCTCAATAACCAACTGCCTGCCTTGTACCTCAGTAACCGAGAGCTGGCCTTGTAACTTAATAACTGAGAGCCGACATTACATCGCATTAACCGAGAGCCGGCATTGTATCGCATTAACCGAGAGCCTGCATAATAGCTCAATAACCGACTGCCTGCCTAATAGCTCAATAACCGACAGCCTGCCTAATAGCTCAATTACTGAGAGCCTATCAATTACTGAAAGCTTGTCTGCCCTTTACATTGCTTTCAGCATTCTTGATACCAATTCTCAGAAAAGGATTTTTCTCTACTCCTCGTCTGGCACGCTGGAATATAAGGTAAGTTGGGAATGATAAACCAGTCTACTGTAAGTTATGATTAGGAAAGCCAAGTAAGGCTAAAGATTCTCTGATGGTGTTTATCTGCCTGCCCAGGGTATAACAGCAGAGGGGGACCAAGACAAGGGGCCACTTCACCCACTAACCCCCCCTCCCTACTTGTGCACATGTGTGCATGTGCGATGACATTGGAGTGGGGGGGGGGAGAGGTGACTGGGTGTGGGAGTAAGCAATCCCAGACTAGGGGTAGGCAAAAGAGGTACCTGCCTAGCGTCCCCCCCCCCCCCCCCCCCCCCCGTTGCAGCCTAGGCATATGCCCCTTCTGCCTACCCCTAGTATTAGCCCTATGTAACAGCTATGACTGCTGGATACTAAATTTTTCTCCTTCTGCCATTCAATTAAATTGAACAGATTGCACTGATAGGCAGATGCAACTGAAGGGAAGGGCAAGATGGGGGAGCAGCATCGTATGGTCAGGGGATGCACCATGTCTGATAATTGGCAACAGCTTCACCCATAGCTATGGGGACTGTCTGAAAGGGTCAATAACACCAAAATGAAAATCATGCAATTAAATTCTGTATTCTGAATTCTGTTTTGTGGTGGCACCTGCCTGATTTTTGCTTTGTCAGTTGTATTTTATCTGCTGTTTATACACCCCCGGTTTAGTGAAGCCGTAGAAAATGGAGATTCTTGGCCTGCAATACATTTGTATTAAAAGATAGTAAAATATATCCATAACAGGGTGCCCTAGGCAACATGACTGCCCCACCCCCCTGCCTGCACAAGTGTGAACTAGCATGTACTGCACCTGTGCTGAAGACGGGGAGAGAGGTACAGGTGGTGTGGGGGGGAACAAGGGCCTGTACCCCTAGTTCCAGCCCTGGAAGCTCTTCTGCTAACATAGGTGCTAAATTGCACAAGCACAGGTACCAATAGCAACCAATCAGCAACCTACTACAACGTACAAGTTAGAAAATGTAATCAAATAGCTGATTGTTTGCTATGGGTAAGGCTCTGGAGCACTTTTTTTGCTTTGCTTGTAAATCAGCCCCATAATATTTTCTTTACTGGAGTGATTTGCTCAAATCCTAATATTCCCCCCTTTTTTATCTTCTAGAAACTGGATGCAATTCCGCCTTCTGTATCTGGGGATAATGTAAACCTGCTGTTTAGCACTACCCAACAGACTCACACAGCGACCTATGTGCCAATTAATTATTCCCAGTGCACCCTCTGCACCTCCCAACGAGCGGATCAGTCGCTAAGTTTGCAGAACACAATAAGAAATGACTTTATAAGGGACTTTTACCTCCAAGATGTATGAATGGCAAGATGCCAGATGATAATTTTCAAACTAAAATACCTGTGGCAAATATTTGCTTTATAGGCGGGGTTTCTGGGGAAACCTCAGGGTTAATTTATTAAAGGAACACAGTGTGTTCTATTTTTCTTTATGTTCACAGACTCAAGTCTCTTCCTATATATATGTTAATCTAAAATGTCTCAACTCAAAAATATTCCTATTTTTATATTAGATTCTGGAAAAGAATTCACAAAACGACAGTACATTTTACCCCAAGGCAACCTATTACTGGCATCTGTGTCCTCACTGCATGTTGCTTCCAAAGAACTTTCTAACATTTAGCCAGGTTTGGGTTATGTGTGCAGTTTTGATTGGTCAGTAAACATTCAGGGTCAGACTGGGCCGACGGGGCACCGGCTGGGTCAGAACCGATCCCTGCTGGGCGTTCCCAGTCCCGCAGGTCCCCCTCTCCCAACACGCCTAAATATGCATACTCGGGGGAGGGGGTTTGGTGGGCAGGGGGCATGTGTGGGGGCCATGGCGGGGGTCCCTTGGGGGGGTGCGGGGCCCCTCGTATGGCAGCCCCAGTGGGCTCTGAAACCCCCCCAGTCCCTGTAAACATTAAATTAATTTGAGGGAATTAGGCATGGATTCTCAGGTATTCCATTCATATTCAGGACAATAGAAGGTGGGAAATGCAGCTCTGGATCAGAAAGGGCTGAATTTTCAACTCTCCATTGTTAAAGGGAAGAGGACTGAGCAGTTATGTGCTGAATAGAATGTGTTCAGGGCATTGCATTTGTTGTATAATTATTATTATTTACATGCATTTATAAATCGCCAGCATATTCTGCAGCACTGTACAATAAGTGGGTTTATACATTGGAAATACAGAATTACATGCAAGCAACCAATAAGCAATATAAGAGGTAAAGAGGGCCCTGCCCAAAAGAGCTTACAATCTATAATACTGATGTAATCTGTATATATCATCCTCATAATCTGACATTATTATCCTCATATCATAGCACAGGACCCTTACATATATATGTTAATATATACACGTATTGTATGAATAAAGATATGGCACAAGCAAGTCTCCCTGTGGTAACATGAGAGAGCAATGTGACCCCTACCCACAATTAACACTGGCATTGATGATAAACATGCAATGATAACTGTAGTCTTCCCATGGGCAGTTTTTGAGGCCTCCTGGTTCCTACAAGTTCTCTAGCACCCTGTCTCCTACCCTTTTGCCCATCTTTTCAGAATTCTCTTTATTACTGGACTTCATGTACAGTCCTGTTTTCTCTTCAGTACACAACAATGTGATATAACCACCAAAGAACTTTACATAAAATAGAATAATACAGATAAAAAAGACAGCAATTGTACTAGTTTGCCATTATTGCCATGTTCCCCAGTTTATGATGCTTGGGCTCTGCATATAGATCCTCTAGTAGGTATTCACCAGCCGCCAGAAAGTTACAGTCTTGCTGATTCATGTGTTCCATTCCCTTTGGAAATGTACCCCCATAGTTCAATAGTTACTACAATGAGGGACAACTCTGACACAGTTAAATTCAGTGTCAAATTTACCTTTTGCCAAGTTTTGCTGTTGCAAATGTGCTGATCTTCGCAGCCCATTTTTGCCTAAATGCAGTAAAATACTATTAAGCATTATTTTTCTATGTAGACACCTAACCGCTTCCCCCCCTAAAGCTGTCTCCCTAGGTGCTGGCCCTCGGGTGGCTATATAGAAATATGGCACTGGTTACCAATGGAAACAAAGCTCCAAATTTACAATTACTTGCACACCACTTGATGGTAGAAGGCTAAAATAATACTACAAGATCCACCTCATCCTCAGGCCCAATTAAGAAGGGTGCGTTTCACCATGCAACAGCGTTGGTCCATTCAGTATTTTTTTGCTTGCTCAGTTTAGGTCCGGACTGGGATGCAAAAAAAGGCCCTTGTATTTCAAGTACTCAGAGGCCCAAACAGCCCCCACATGGGCCCAATAAATAGTGACTGTCTATGGCATCTTACAGCAGCCCCTCTGGCATTTGCCAGAATTCACAGATTGCCAGTCTGGGCCTGGCTCAGCTCATGTTACCTATAGGGGAGACAGACATAGGAAGGTATCTGGGCTGAACAGACCAACATTAAGAATACATTTTAGGTTTAAAGAACAACAAACGTCGGATGAAAAACAAACAAAAAGTAATAAGAAAAAGATTTTTAGCAAATAGAGAATCACCTTATTTCCTCAATAATGAAATAGCTCCCCAGTCCAGGCTCCACTGAGCCCCAGCAGGTACAGGCTCTGCTTTATCGTTGCCAAGCTGGGTGCAAGTCATCTCTATGTTGCCACTGCTTCTTAGGCTGGTTTAATAACAACCTTCCTTATTACCACTTACACCACCCTATCAGGTTATAAGTGCCTAACAGGAAGCCAAGCAGGACATGAGTAGTGATGAGCGAATCTGTTCCATTTTGCTTCACCAATAAATTTGTGAATCTTTCAAAAGATTTGCGAAACGGCGAAAATGTCGAGCGGAAAAAATATTGTCGCCCGCGACTATTCTTTTGACGCGCGACTATTTATTTTTTTTACACCTGCGACTATTCTTGCGACAATTTGGACGTGCGACTATTTTTTTTGACGCCTGCGACTATTTTTTGAGACTATTCTTGCGACAATTTGGACGTGCGACTATTCTTTTGATGCCTACGACTATTCTTGCGACAATTTTTGGACGCGCCACTATTCTTGCGACAATTTTTGGACGCACTGTGAATTTTTCTGCTGCAAATTTTTTCATCTGTTTCGCTCCTCTACTGACCTGCTCCTCAACTCCTCTCTCATTCCCTCCTCACACGCTCGCATTCAAGACTTTGCAAGGGCTGCCCCCCTTCTCTGGAATTCACTCCCACAAACTGTCAGACTTTCTACCAATCTCTCTGCCTTCAAGAAATCTCTAAAAACACATTTATTTAGAGAGGCTTACCCTAATCTAGTTTAGCAATACCCTGTGCCCCACCTCTCACAACTCTGGTCATGCCCATTCCCACACCTTGTGTCTCAACCCTTTCTCCTTGTACATTGTAAGCTCTTTTGGGCAGGGCCCTCTTCACCTCTTGTATCGGTTATTGGTTGCTTTATATGTTACTCTGTATGTCCAATGTATGTAACCCACTTATTGTACAGCGCTGCGGAATATGTTGGCGCTTTATATATAAATGTAAATGTAAATGAAACAATCTGCCAATGGCGAAACGCGGAAATTCGCCGTGAATCCATGCCTGGCGAAACATTTCGCCCATCACTGGACATAAGCACTCACTGGGCATCAAATTGTGTTGTTAGGGGGGCGACTCTGTAGTTCTGTAATAGGAACAATGCCCTAGGATCTGGATAGACAGATACCATACCATGTTGCTATTGGTATTCCCCTGAACTACAGTTCTTAAAATGTGAGGGTATTTTGTCCCTTTAAACTGATTCAGCAGCCGGAACCTAAAAGAATGCTAAAAATTTCCACTCCAGACCCAAAGAGGAACCTAGGAGAGTAAAGTTGCTATTTTTGCAGTAAGGAGAGTGGGTTCAGGGGGAAATCTTGAGCAAGTTCTCTATTTGAGAGGTTCTGGATCTGGATTCCTAGAGGAAACTACAGAGAAAAACTGTGGTATGATTAATTTTAGAATAAATTATTGAACAATATCTCCCTGAAGCCCCTAATAGTGTTGCCAGTTGGCCCGTGAAATATTGCATTGTCCCTATAACAGTTGAACCATATGCTGGGAGTAGCTAGGCAATACAGCTAGCGAGCAACCTATAGGCAGAATAGCCCTGAGGCCCCTTGGGACAGAAATACTTTAATACTTTAAAATTTTTGTTTTAAGATGCTAGGGCATTGTTCCTATTACATAACTATTTGGAGAGTCGCACCCCTAATGACACAATTTGATGCCCAGTGAGTGCTCATGCCCTGATTGGCTTCCTGTTAGGCACTTATAACATGATAGGGTGGTGTAAGAAACTTGATCAGATATTTGTTTTCAAACGGCTGATCAGTAAGTGCTACTAGCTGAATGGTTGCTATTGGTTACTAGACTTTGCACCTGTATTACATTAACCCTAAAAATGATAACTTTTTTTTAAGCTGGCTGATACATGCCTGATATTGCTTCCCATTGATTTGAATGAGAAAAGTCAGTACAGGAGATTCTTAGTTTGATAATACTGGCACTGCTTGGGGGCATAACACTGTGAGCCACCAGGGGCAATTTAAGTTGTCTGAGAAGCTCTGCACTGGATTTATATGCAGATCCTGTTAAAAAGTGGAAAATTTGAGCTGATTTTCTGAAATGTAATCAAAACTACTACATTAAGGAAAGGTTTGTGGTTTGGTTGTTCAAAAAGAAAAAATATATACCCATTTTGGATTTTCATAATGTGTTCATTATAGAAATGTATAGTTTCCTAGAGTAAACTACTTTTATTAGAATTTTTAGCCTCGAAATCTAAAGTATGCAGAACTCTGAAGCAGTGATTGGAAAGGGTTACACACATACGTAGAAATTATAATTCACTTGAAATAAAGATGTGTAAGGGAATGTTTGGGGCAGGTTGTTATGGTTGGAAAAAGGGGAGCTGTTTAGTGGGTGTAGTGAGTAGTTGGCTTGGTATTGCACAGGCAGGACAGTAGCATACTAAAATTAGGGATTATTCAGTGTTCCCACAACATAACAAGTAGCTTTAATAAATCAATAGTGATGTAAGAGAATAGAATATTCTGAACATACAACCACAGAAATCATTCCAGTTTAGCTGTAAATTAAGCTGTGGTTTGTTTATGGAGTGCTCTCAGGTTGCCGGTGATTAAAATACAAAGACGTTAATAAAGGCACGCCTATTCAAAACCCTCTATATACTACTTAGTGCAGGGGAATACATAATCTATAAATAATCTTGGGCAGTGGTCCCATGTTAATTATAGGAGAGATACTTTAGCAATTGCACAGCTTGGCACCAATCTGTGCCAGGCTGTTACCTTTCAGATGAATGGTTAAAAGGTCTTTCCTATGTCAATGGTGCTGAAAGGGAACAATCTAAATTCTTAAATGGCCAACCTTTTTCTTAAAGACTGCCAACTGTGTCTACACAAAAACAAGGTGAAAAGTGCAAATGCCAGATGCAAAGTGCAATGTTTTTTGCCCCCGGTGCACACTGCAGCAACTGTGAATATTTTTGAGGAGGTAGACCCTAATAATGCTACTAAATGTAGATCCTCACTCCTCACCCTAAAGGTGGCCATACACGAGCCGATTGTAACTTATCAAATCTTCACTGCTAAAGGCCTGTGTTGGCCTTAGGCACAATACAAAGAATTTCTAACCTAAATCTTTGCTGATGTTTAGTTAAACGGTGCAGGCCCATAAATGCCAAGGGCCAGTTTTGAATGTTAAGGCAGCCTGCATAATGTACACGCAGGGGCTGATTTCCAATGGCTCTGGCCATAGAAACTTGACATTCACAGCTTGTTTATAAGAGTAGACGGACAGGAGATTTGACATCTGTCCCAGTGCAGCACCCTTATTTATTTTACTAGCGATGTTCAACCTCCCAGTGGTCCCATTTTTTGCATCTGCGTTGCCTTGCATCGCAGACCTTAAACAACACGAGGGTGTGGTCATGGCAGAACTGGGGCATTGTCACGATCTCCCTGAGGAGACGCCATGGAGTACCAGGAAGGTGGGAGCCTGAAGACTGGGTAACCCGGAGTGTAACCATAGATCACAGAACTGGTGTCAGAGGCCATGATGAAAATGAAGAACTTTAATAACTAGTGACGTATCAGTGCACACAATGGAAATACACACTGCATATATAACACGGCAGGCAGAGGCAGAATCCAAACAGGCAAAAGGTCAGGGCAAGCGTCAGTCAAGCGAAGTCAAGGACAGGCCAAGGTCAAAACCGGGAAATCAAGGCAGAACTAGGAAGGACTCAGGAACAAGGCAGAAGGCAGGATCAGGACACGGAACTGGAGCTTGGAACCAGCGAGAACAAGAATAGACCCAGGAACAGGGAACACGGAGGCAGGGTCACGAAAAACAATTAATGACCAAGCAAGGGGCAATGGTCAGGGAAAGGCTTATAAAGGGTGAAGATTAGGAGATGGGAAACACATGAGGTTAATGAGGTGGGCGGAGGAAAGGGAGCAGACAGAAAGTAGGAGACAAGAGAAGAAAAAGACAGAGCCCAAAATGCCTCCAGTGGCTATAGAGGCAAATGCATGCTGTCAGGAACACCCCAAGTGGTGTTCGAATCCCGGCTGATCTTGACAGGCATGGTCTACTTTGTCCTATTTGATATTTCAAATGTTGGGATGTATGCAATGTTACCCACAGGCCCGGATTGGAAATCTTTGGATTCTGGTAAATGCCACAGACAATCACTATTTATTGGGCCTCTGTGTACTTGAAATGCCAGGGCCTATTTTGAATCCCAGCCCTGGACTGGTGACATGCTGCCCTCTAAATATTTGCCTTCCCACAACTCCAGACTTGCGTACATGCATATATATACAGACCCACATAATGAAAGCCTGTTGGCATTACACCTAATATCAATGAACTTTGTTCCTTGGAAGTGTGACTGTCTGTGCAACAGCTCCAGCCTGTGATTGGAAGCTGCAGTGTGCACTGCCTCCTAATAAACACTTCCAATTGCTCTTCCTGTGGCATTGCACAAACCTTTGCACACTATATATAAAATGTGATAATCAATGTTTTCCCTGATGTAACTTCCTTTGGTAAATATGCACTCCCCCCCAGTCATTTTCTCATCAGATAACAATTTTAATAGTTTACACACTATTGTATATATATTTTGCAGATGAAAAGTTTCCTTTTTTTCCCCTCCTTCTCACGGGTATCCACTGTAATGAAGGGAAAGCCCAGTCAACGTCACACAAACATCTGGCAGCCTTTATTCTCTGGCACCGTGTGTGTGTGTGAGTGTGTGTGTGTGTGTGTATACGCACAGACTTGCTCGGAGAATAAAGGATGCAGAAACTCCTGCCTTGCATAATCAGTGGGAAGTGGCCCTTGGCTGAGAAGGTATAAAAGCAATGAGCAGAGACCACAGGCATTAGTATTAGCAATAGCAAGGATCAAGCAAGCCGACTGCCTTTGGGACACAGATTAGAGGTATCAGCTGCAGTGTATTTATATATCTTCCTACTCCTACTACTGCTCCTTGTTATCATTTGTGGACTCATCATAATCCTGCTCTTTTTTTTCTTATAAACAGAGCTAAAAAAAAATGGCATTGGTTCCCGACTTGAGTTCCATTCCCATGGAGAGCTGCAGGTAAGGGATCTGATTCTAGAGCAGCGCCATCATTCTGTCTGTCCAGAGGATTAAAAAAGAAAAAATAATAAAATATATAAATACAGGTATGGGACCTGTTATCCAGAATGCTCAGGTTTTCCGGATAAGGGGTCTTTCCATCATTTGGATCTCCATACCTTAAGTCTACTAAAAAATCATTTAAATATTAAATAAACCAGTAGGATTGTTTTGCCTTCAATACGGATTAAATGTAGCTTAGTTAGAATCAATTACAAGTTACTGTTTTATTAATACAAAGAAAATGGAAATCATTTTTAAAAAAGTGAATTATTTGATTAAAATGGAGTCTATGGGAGATGACCCTTCCTTAATACAAAGCTTTCCGGATAACGGATCCCATACCTGTATATAAGAACTTCATTTTTATGCTGTTTTCTTTTTTCTTTTCAGTGGGGACGATGAAATGTTTTACAGTGACAGCCCACCAGGAATGAAGGTAAATTTAATATCAAATGATATTCCACCATTTCTGAAAATTCCCAAAGGATCAAGGGAGATCTGGGTCTGCTGTCACCTAAGCCTGCCCTTATCTCTTTTGCACTCTGGGTAGGGAGACTTGGGGCCACTAGATTGCCTCATAGCAATATTGCCCCTTCCAAGCATTTGCCTAATGTAAATATTATAAGTAGATATTTTATTAGTAGCTTTAATGAAGGTGTTTTCCAGATAAGGGATAAGGGAAGGTAGCTTGAGGTTTCTGCGTGCCCTATGAGTGCATAGTCACCAGGGTAGCTGGGTACAATGCCATTATCACCTACTAAGGCCATTAGGGTAAGCTGGGGGGCATGACCTAGCAGCCCAGGAGCATGATCAGGGGGGGGGGAATATCAGTTTTTTTGTGGTTTTTGAGTAATTTAGCATTTTGTTCAGCAGATTTCCAGTAAATATCTGGTTGCTAGGGTCTTATTTACCCTAGCAGCCAGGCAGTAGTTTGAAGAAGAGACTGGCATATGAATAGATGAGGGACTAAATAGAAATATAAGCTTTAAAAATAAACAATAACAATAAAATTGTAGCCTCAAGGAACAATAGTTTTTGGCTGCGGGGGTCAG
Source organism: Xenopus tropicalis (assembly GCF_000004195.4). Classification (NCBI taxonomy): domain Eukaryota; kingdom Metazoa; phylum Chordata; class Amphibia; order Anura; family Pipidae; genus Xenopus; species Xenopus tropicalis. The sequence goes on from NC_030679.2 coordinate 125,919,529, forward strand.
TGATCCCCATTCGAGAACTGGAAAAAGTCATAAGAAAATAATTCAAAAACTATAAAAAAATAAATAATCAAGACCAAATGCAAAATTACTATCAAGAGGACATTCTGTAACATACTAGAAGTTAACCTTTAGTAGCTCCTAGACATGGAAGGGGGGAATGAACCCAGAATTTAAAGTCATAATATTGTGTATTGTTTTCTAAGTTCATAGCTGATTACAAAGCACTAGCATAAATATCAGTATGAGCCAAGTAGCAATATACTTATTAAATTCTGCCCTTTTCCCATAGGATTCCATGAAAGATGATTCTCAGTGGCACTCACACCCCGGCCATTGCTCCCAATACAACCTGGATATCCATCTACAGATCACCCAAGCAAAGGGATCATTACAGTCATTCAAAAAAGCTGTCATTCTTGTGGTCGCTGTGGAGAAACTGAAAAGGGGAAAAGAAACCTTTTTTGGGGATGCAGATTTATTAGGCCTTCTGGATAGCATTTTTGTGGAAGGTAAAGAGAGTGAGAGGATTCCATGTTGTCTGATCATACGACAGTAAATGTGCACCTTGAGATAAAAGATGCAGTAGGGATACAACAAATCCAGGATTTGGGTCAGGATTCATCTAAATCCCAGCAGTTTTGCAGAATTCTGGCCAAGTCATTAATGTTCAGCCAACCAATCAAAGTACTAAACAAGCACCACATATTTGGCCCACTCCCAAAAGTCTGGATTTGAGATATCCCTCCCATTCGGTGACAGATATAATAATCATTCACCCCCAAATTTTACCCTGACAGAATATACCAGAGGTTTAGGAGGGCTAGTCCAAAAATATAAGTCACCATGACCCATGCCTTTCCTTCTGCTGTTGAGCTGTAATTTCTAGAACTGCGGGCAATAATTCTGAAACAATAGGAGAGCCACAGGTTGTCAGTGTTGGAATCATTACCATTATTTCATGGTCCATCACAGATTTCCCAGGGAGTGCAGGGGTTATTGTTGTCCAACAATTATCAGGCTTTTCAGAAACCTGAATTAGTGCCAAGGAATGTTGGCAATCCATTATATTATTTATACTGTAAAACCACAGGAGTTCTGTTAACCAGCCTCTCCATATCAAACATCTTTCAGCATTTTATACTTCAAAACATCTCCAAAACTCTTACGTAAAACTTACAAGTGCTCCTGTGTTTTTATTTCCAGAGGAAATTGCTTTCAGCCGAGCCAAAGAAACACACGCCTCCGCTACCACATACCGATACCAGAGGGCCACCAATTGCAGAATTAAGGATGCTTCAAACAAATGCTTTGTCCTGCAGCGGTTCCATGGAAATGCCCAACTGGTGGCTTTGCAGTTACAAGGGGCTAACATTCAAAGAGAAGGTAAGTCTGCCCTGTATTATACTGAATCAGTAAAAGTTTAACTATAATGAATATAAAAACAGATCAAACCATTATGTTTGGGGTTCATGACTTTGCCATGTATAAATGGCAGAAGGGGCTGTTACAAGTTTAGTAGCCATCACTCTTTAGTTCTTGCCCATTTTTTAAATATTTGCATCACTTCTGTTTTGCAGAGAAGGTAAGCATGGCTTTTTATGCCACACAGCCGCTTCAGGGTGGAAGCAAAAGGCCCGTTGCATTGGGACTCGTTGGAAAGAATCTTTATCTGTCTTGCATAGCAGCAGAAAATGACCAAGGCTCACCACAGCTTTATCTAGAGGTAAGAACCATCCACTAAATACATCTATCACCAAAACAAGGCCATGCCAAGCTCTCGTCATGCCAGAGGGGTAAACTTTTTTAATTGGACGGGCCCTAAGAACCCAACTTGTTCAGGCTGGTTAACCCAATAGCTCCCACTAGCAAGACTCATCTACTTTGTAAAGGGGGTTTCCTAAAACATATTAAAAGATATAGGGTAAGAGGCCAGAGTAGAATAAAGGTAATTCTTGAAGATGAACATTAGGGACTGATACAGTTAAGACTTAAGGATTCTGGGATAAGTCAGTAATAGCCTCCCAATGACATATTTGGATACTACAGTTGCATTCAGCCCCTGTAAATAATGTAACTTGTATGGATGACCTATACAATGTTAAAATACTACATGGATTTCCAAGCCTGTAGGTTAAGAATTGCATATTTAATGAGCCATTACAAAAGCAAAAAAGAAAAAAAATATTTTGTGCCCTTAGCTGATATTAAGTATCAGAATTGCATCTGTTGAGAAGCGCTAAATTGCAAATAACCCCAGCATTTGGGCACATGCTGACACCAACATGCTGGGAAAGTCCTGCTATTTCAACCTCACCCTAGACATTTTTCACTTCCTTTTTGTCATTCACAACCAGCACTGTGGCATTTCCCCAGCCTTGCAATTTTTAGCAGAGGATATGGTAACCACTAAAGCCAAATGGATTGTTGCAAGTAAGAACAGAGGGAATTGGGGAGGCCTCTGCCCTGTGCACTAGACTGAGCACAGGCTGACACTTTGCTTCCTTCTCTCTAACAAGGCACAGACTAGAGTAGCGGGCCTATCGACCACAAAAAGTTACTGATTGGTCATTGATTGGTTACTGACTGCTAACAGCTTAGAGAGCTGTAAAGGAGGAAGTAGAGTTCTGGCCATTATATTATACATCTGCCAACTTTATAGATTACATTTTTGCCTACCTATATTGAAAACATTTTTTATTTTGCACAGTCTAATTTTTACAAGAATATGTCAAGATATGGACCAATCTTTTTTTTTTTCCCCAGATCAGTTTCTAAAATATTCCTAGAATTGTCTTTTTTCCACTCAGTTGCCTTATTCTTTTGCACTTCTCATCATTAGGAGATAAGCAACATCAAAGATGTGAAGGGCGAGGACTTGAACCGTTTCATCTTCATGAAGTCTCAGAATGGGCTCAGCGAAAGCACCACGCACAGCTTCGAATCGGCCACATTTCCGGGCTGGTACATCAGCACTTCTCAGAAGGAAAATGAGCTGGTCCAAATGGTGCATCAGAAGAACCAGGCAGCCATCAAAGATTTTAATATTTTCCCAACTGTCTGATTGCCCCTGTGCAATTCAACCAACTGCGTGTATGTACTAAGTACAGAGCACACCGTAGTGTTCTGGGTGATATTTCCCTCCACATTATGCTGGCATTATAATTCTGCCTCCTTCTAAGTGATAAAGCATAAAATAGAGGGAAATAACTCAGAAGTCTCATCACAGCATTACTTAATCCCATTGTTTGTTTCCTTTTTTGACTTTCATAAAGTCAGTTTCTCTGTCTGAGAATTCACAAGTAACCCAATCCAGGGTTTTAGCTCTTCGTTTAGTGACACCCAGCTTTCCAGGTGAGGATACTGGGATGCTGCTGACATAATGGGCAAATATGTACTTTTTATTATTTATATTGTATTATTTATTTGTGGCCTCTTATTTATTCTATTTATATATTATATATTTTATTTATTATATCAGTGAAATATTTCTTTACATAGTGTTCTTGTGATTTGTGTTTCCCTCTGCAGAATGTGATGTATTGTCAATCTGAATAAAATAATTCTGTTTCTAAATAATAAGGTGAAAGTTTTGGCCTCCTTTATTAAAGATTGAGCAAAAGTGCAAAAATGGGCACAATGCACCATTACCTTTCCACTTTCCACCATGCCCTGCCTCAGTCTAAATTTTGGTTGTGCTGCCTTCAGAAAGGATGATGGGTGGGCAGCACTGTGGGTCATTCAGATGTACTGGGGCCACCAAAAAGCTAGGTAGTTCCCATGCAGCGAGGCCACTGGCTATCCAGCCTACAATACTATGGGTGGAAGGCTAAAGACTATCACTCTTTGACTCAAAGGGGTCATCAGAAGAATTGTGTGAAATTAGCAACCCATGGGAAATATTAATAGGCAGTTCTACGTGATTATTATGATCCAATAACACATAATGGTTGGCCACCAAAATGTCCACGAAAAAGTACCCTGGGTGTGGAGAATGGTACAGTGAGTGTCATGCTTAAACGTCATGAAATTCAGAAATTCTCAAATGGGAAGTGTATCAATACAGTACAAATAAAAAAGCGCTGTTCCCACTGTTTCTCAGGGTTTCTGTATTCACCACTTCCTTTCTGGAAACACAGAACAGGCCTAAGGGGGAAGTTAGCTTAAAAATAAGCATTTTGTAAACAAAACTACATTACGTAACAATTCCGCTTTGGTATTAAGCTTTTAAATGTTGCTAAAACTGCCACAATATTCAGTTATTACCCACAAATGCTGCATTTTCCCTTACAATTCATGTGAAATTCCTGTCACGCAGAGTTGATGTGCCAACACTCACCCACCTATGCGTGTACTTTGCATATTCCATATGTCATCACTTCCAGCAAAACAATAGGTACACTGAAATCTTTAGACGCAAGTTTGCTGTGCCAATTGACACAGGCTGCTGCTTGGGGAACCCGGGAGTAACTGCCACTGTCAGTGCCAATAGGAGCTCTGCACTGAAATTGGAAAATAAGGTGGGACAAACCCATCAGAACCAATCAATTATGTGGAAGTGCAAAAGTAGATTTTTACACAAGAACCTTTTCTGTGCTTCCTCTTCTAGTGGATATTCAAGGGTCGATAATAGCAGAGTACTGTAACACGCTGGTCTGGTACCTCCCATAGGCAACCATTCAGATTAAGCAGTACAGGTATCATTCAGCCCTGGGTATGACACAGGTGTGACTTGATGTGCTTTTAGTATTCAGTGAAGCAGAGTGAAGTTATCACTGCACCAAATGTATTGTGGGGGCCGCCAGGACCCAGACATAGCATATTTTTGCTGGTGCTCTAGAGGCTGTACCTTATTTCTCTACCACAAGCACTTCATAGTATAATAGGTTCAGTTTCATCAGAAACCAGTTAACTACGTGTATGTTTATGGACTGGAGGGAAAACAAGCCCCTGAAGAGAAACTCACTTACAGGTAATATAAACCAAAAAAAAAAAAAAAAAAGAAAATGAATTGATGGAAACTTACTAAGAGTTTCTGATTTTAGTGGGTTCAGCTCAGGCAGAAGAGTGAGGAAAAAAAGCATAAACATGTTTAACTGAAAAGTAGCTAAGAATAGAGCATTGTCTTGAAAGAGGCCCACTGTTCTACAAGAAAGCAGGCTGTCCAAACAGTACTACTAAGGGGAATGGCATACAACGCATTTTGTTGCCAATGTGGCAAAACTCTAGAAATTTGCACTTTATACTATGCTGATAAATGCTCTGACCCTTCCAGAGTAGGTCAGATGATGATCAACAATGATTCACTTTGCCATGATTGCAATGGCAGCATAGTGGATAGAGTGGCATTTTCTAGCGTTTTGTCACCCAATGTGCCATTGCCCTTAGGCACTTCTTTTTTCCAGGGTTCCCACCATGTTGATTCCTGTTGCTTTTGAAGGTTATCTGTTCCTTTACGTTGTATTTCTGAAAATACGTTACAAATGATGCTGTACAAGTTCCAGTAAGTAAAATATATTCTTTCATATTACATTAGGTCAGTAATGTTTTGGTCCAGCACAGCATGCAGGGGTTATGGGGGGTGACGGGGGGGGGGCTCTGTTTTAAATTTCCTTACCAGGGCTCTTAGGGGTCAAGTTAAACCACTAAACCACACTTCCATAGTGTAATTATGCCAAGAATTTATTTTACGTTACAGTTTAATATAACAGTCGCCTTTGCGACTTTCCTTTAGGACAATGTATTTAACAGTATATATATATATTTTTTTTTTATATATATATACATTTTTTTCTGCTTCAGGGTGCAAGAGCGCTCCTCTTAGAGCTGAGCTAAAGAGCACTTCTGTCCCTTTAAGCACCGGATGAAAAATCCTGTACCCAGTAAAGATTGCAGTGACATGACACACAGCTCCAGCCTGCCCTTACTGCCTTGCCCTTCCTAACTTTCGCCTCAGAATGACACACAAGGAAGGGATGGGAGGGGAAGAAACCTACATGCCTTCACCTGCCCCCCCCCCCCCCCCCCATTTAATCTAGCACAGTCTAATGCAGGCTGCTCTACATTCAAAGAGCTGTCTGGATGTCTCTGCGCTCTGAAATGTGCAGAAATACGCAGTGGGCAAAAAAATGGCAAACTGCAACCTTTTTTGCACTTTGGGCACTGCGTTGGGCAATGTAAATGGCCCCTCATGCGTTTTTATGTGCTCAGAATGCGTTTGTAAATGCATTAAAAAAATAAAAAGCTTTAAATCATTGGTTGTTAGAGATATAGGAAAATATTGGTGGATCAGTCATTCAGCCACAATTCTATGCATAGCTACAGCAGAAAATAAGTGTTTGGCCAAATTCTAACCCTAACTCACCCTCAGGCAGGCCCCTGGTCAACAGCTGCTTCAGGCCAGCTCCATAGTTTTGGTACCGCTGATCTAAATAAACAGTCAAAACCCTCCAAGTGATGACCCACCATGCACATGAAATTGGTATGCAACAAGGCTGCCCTTTCTCCCCAATATTAGACTCAACAATGGAAAAAAAAAAGTTCAAATGAGATCTTTGACATAGAAATTGCATCTAAAGCAGCGACAAAACTAGCATGCGCTGGACCCCGCCCACAAAAAAATCTTTGGAGGGGCCCGTTGCACAGCAAACCATACCGCACCTACCCCACTCACGTCTTCTGTCCGCCTGTGGGGAGAATGCTATTCAGCTATACAGGAAACAGACCCAATGATCCGGGCCTCCATGTCTGCCTCCCCAATACTTACACCACTGATCTACTAAGCTATATTAAGATAACTTTCTTCTACTCTACTACAAATCATAAAGGAAGAAATAATATACATGACAGGACTACAGACCCTAGATATCAAATGATATTTCACAGGAAAAGAGGAGAGCACCTTCACGCAGATGAACTGCTTCAGCCTTTATTCAAACCACAGTGTGGTTTGAATAAAGGCTGAAGCAGTTCATCTGCGTGAAGGTGCTCTCCTCTTTTCCTGTGATATTCCAAAAAGCCAAGCGGTGGGCTATTGGGGATTGGCGCATCGTGCCGTGTGAGCAGTAAGGCTGAGCGTTTATATATTCAAGTTTCTGGATATCAAATGATATTATATTGCTAATATTCTTCATCAAACAACAGAACTACTGTCCCCCAAACCTCTGAAATTATAAACAATAATTAAGAATAACATGCTTGCCCTATCTTCATTCAACCTAATCCGTTGGTCAAAACAACAATATACCTTTAGCTATTAAAGCTACCATCAAAATATGGAGATATTTATTAGTTAAGTTCTTTGGACTCCTCCTTCCGCTCTCCTTTGGCTTCAATTCGAATATTGGAGACGATTTTGAAAATTGACTTTAGATCCTGGAAAAGGAAAGGTCTACTGAAACCGAAGGACTTATAACGCATAGATCCTCTGAAAACATTTGAAATTCTAAGAAGAAGAATTATCTCTAGACAAAACATTATGTTTAGGCAAGAATTATCTCTAGAAAATTCAGAATTTTAAGGGTATATGCAATTGAGAGAATTTTTAAACTCTTTACCACTGAAAAAATTGTGCCCCCCTAACTACAATTGAGAAGATGTTGTCTTCTGAGTCTGGTATTAAGAAAGGTCTTCTTCTAGCAGAACTGAAATAATTCATTATAACGCCTGACCTAGAAATGGGAGGCAAATACTAGAGAAATAAAAATCTCTAATGACGATTGGCTGAATGCTTTTTCACAAAAACCTTTACAAGATACTATATAATTGATACTTAATGCCATGTAAGTTCTCTAAAATGCTTCCAGGTGTATTGTCCTTATGTTGGCAAGATTGGGAAAAGAATAAGATATGCTCTATACCTGCTGACCTTTGTTATGGTTGACTAGCCCTTTTAGTCAGCCACAATACAATTCTTTCAGATGTCACAAAGGATATTTGGCTGAACTCTCCAGAAACCTTGTTACTACATATGTATCCGGCCTTAGGAAATAAGCCACTAATAAGCTAGTAAACTAGTACTAGCACGACTATGAAAACAACAACAGGCACCTATCCTTTTAAAGGATAGAAAGGAAGTATCTTCTAATTTAGACTTTGAGTCAGAAATTCCACTAGAATGGAATAGAAAATATTTACAAAGATGTGAGATATTCATAACATAAATCAACCCAAGTTACATATTTATTAAACAGTGAAACCGTTACTCCATAAATAATACATCAGTGATCTATAATTGTCTTTGTTCTGTTTTACTTCTGCTACCTTTTCTTGTTTGAAAAAGCTGAATCTACAAAATATGTAACTGCAGAGATTGAATTTTTATAAAAAGAATGCAAAGAACAAAATACACATACATATAGACAGAAATGTACAGAAATTGCTAATACTTTTTTTTTTCTGTTTTGAGCATGAACTAAAACTTCACAAGGATGACACCTAGTGGTGAATTGGGAACAACACATTAAGATCGAACTAGCAAGGAATTCAAGCTTTTTTCACTAATTATGATGTAATTTGGAGAGGGTGGTTGTTCAAATAGTGAAACTAATAGCAAATATTGTTCAAAAACATTGTAATCAATGCTGTTCACTAAGTAAAGTCTTTGTTTGTCCATATTGTTTGTCCATATGTTGCAATATATTCAAGCTGGTCAACCCTGTCATCCCTGGTCTGGTCAGTCTTCACTTTCAGCTGATTCCTTAAGAATTCTACTGCTACAATAGACATTTTACACAGGAACCAAGTTTTACCTGCAACTTACTTGCTTTCAAAGTTAAAAGCCCCAAATGGTTGCCCTTTTATTGGCCGCCACTGGGATCACCTGACTGTAGCTGGAAAGGGTGGGTGGGAGCTACAATGAGTTGTACTCACCACTAAATTTTAAATCATTAGGCAGGGTGCACTGAGCCTGTTTAAAATTGTAAATTTAGTGATGCGCATTACATATAAAAATATAAAAAAATATTTATTGCTCCATATGCATATTTGCGCGCTTCTATCCACCAGGGGTCATTGTCATGTATAATGATATGCCAATGATTATGGGTTTATACCTGAAACGCGTCAGGCCTGTGTACCACGGCAGCCACCCTTGGTTTTAATAAACCAATACAGGAATATTTTTAATGTAGGAGAAGGAGTGCAGCCTTTTATTCCCTTTTTTTTTGTTTATATATATATATATATATATATATATATATATATATATACATATATATATATATATATAAAAGTTTTTATAAATATAAAGACTGTGATTTATATACACACACCTATGTGTATCAGAATCAAGTTTATCTTAAACACTGCATTCTCTATTTAGGTTACATTGATAATTTGTGAGCAAATTCAACATAAGTCTAATATAATGCCAAAACACTGCTACATTCCTCAGTCGTGTCTACCCCATATTCCCTTTTTCCAGAGACCACCCATAATTGCTTACAAAAGGAGAAAGGACCTTCATGATCACCTTTCAACATTGGGAGTTTTAAGATTAACACACAACGGTTCTTAAATAATCCCAAGTACATTTCCTTGTTTACACTGTACATAGTGTAAAGAAAGAAGGGCGTTTGTTTTTTCATCATCCTCACACTTGCAAAACTATGCAATTAAGCACTTCTTCACCTGTGAATCAACCTGTGTGATATATAGTACCTTCTGAAATGTCCATGTGGTCTAATGTAGGGGAAAGTACACAGCAGACCGTACTTCCAAACACAGATCAATTACCAGTTTCCAAACCACATTACTAGTATCAGTGCACTTCCACCAGGCAAAACACTCTATTAGTCAACTTAAATTCCAGGTTTTCGACACAGTGAACATACCTAGAGGAGGAGGAAGCAACCTCTGCCAATTAAAACACAGGCAAATGTTCTGGCTAATGGATTCCTGTTTATCTATGCACTGGTAATCAAATTATCTGCCTTGCAAGGAGCAAACATGGAGGAGCTTCTGTTTCCTTGTTTTCCCTGTTTAGTTTGACACTGCAGAGAGCAGGAGGCAGCCATATTATGCCCCAGTCCTGTGTATCTCTGTGAGGACAATATCAAAAAGGCAACAACTATTTTAAATCATGACAGCAGTACTCTCACTGATTACAAAGAGATATATTTAGCTGCTTTGCATACCAGGCTACAAAATGCATGGGCTGCTTACAGGTATTTGCAAAAGAATTCACTTTCTACAAAGCATCTAAGGCCATGCATAATCTTCAACTTGTTATCATTATCTTATTCCAGTAAATAATTCATGCATGGCAAGTTATTGTTCCACTGTGGGAAGGCTCTAGGAAGGAACAGGGAGGAGCAGAAGACACACCTACTAATTGGCAGAATTTTCCAGTAAGTGTGATTGTGTCATAGTACATATGTGCAATAACAGGGATTGTAATAACACACAGAAAGTATAGGTTGAGGGGAAGAGTGACCGGAACGGCCAAATTCTTTTGTTCAGCAGGTTTGCACACACCTTTTTCTGTTCATTAAGGAAAAAATGTTGAGTCTTATTTGATACTTTAATTAAGTCTCAGTTCATTATTTCCAGAGGTTTTTTTGTAATCTTATTCTGTTGTGGATAATTGTGAATACAGTGATATTATTAGTGGGGAGCAAACACAAAATTGTGGGAGGGGATTCTTGTAAGGACCTGTTACCCCTGAAATCCCAGCCAAACCCACCCTGTGACCACGATCCCCATTCTGGACCCTGCTTCTCCAGTTTTTACTCTGCATCTAGCTTTTGGGGTTCCTCGGCCTGTGGGTGTGGGTTAGTTACTGAGTAAATAATTTATGATGTTATTTATTTAAGGGACACTATAATCAAAATAACATGGTGGCTCAGTGCTTAGAACTTCTGCCTTGCTGTGATGTGGTGGAATTCTCTCCCTGAAGTGGTTGTATTAGCACTGGCAGATGCACAGATATTAGATAGATATATAAATAGCTATTAGTATAATTTGATCCATGGACTGGTCTGGTTGCCATCTTGGGTCAGGAAGGACTTTTTTCCTCTCTGAGGCAAATTAGAGAGGCTTCAGCAGGGGCTTTTTGTCCTCCTCTATATCAACTAGCAGTGAGGCACCTTTAGACAAAATTTTAAACTTGATGGATGTTTTTTTTAGCCTAATATAGATCCAGAAAGAGGGTCAATGTGCCAAAGATCATCGATATGGCAAATCACCAAGGACAACTGCAGAGCTGTCAGTTCAGAGGAAGAAAGAAAGCCAAGTTTCAAAGTCAGATAAGAAGAAATTGTGGCAGCCGATGGTCTGTGAATAATGGCCGCATCAAAAGAGAGAGAGGATGAAAAATCTGAAGGGCATGCATGTCATGAATCGCCGCTTCCTACCTGCTCCTGGTGTGCTGCGGCGTCTTCCTTCTCGGCGCGGCGAATCCAAGATGGCGGCGCCCAGGGCTCCACGTGGGCGCAAGGACGCCGGCGCGATGACGTCACGCGCTATGGCGCCAAATTCAAACTTAAAAGGACGCCAGAGACCCAGGTTCAATGCCCGAGTATAGCTCAATATTCCTATTGTGTTTCTGGGTCTCTAATTGTCTGCTCTGCTTTCCTGTTGCTGTTCCATTGCCTGTTCCTGACTTTGAACCTTGCTGCCTGCCTCAAGTGACCTTTGCCTGAACCTGACCTCTCTATTGGATTACCCCGCATCTGTACTTCGCTCGGACTCGCTGGAAGCGGCCTTCCTCCTTGATCCTGACTACACCCTCCCTGTGGGTGCCGGAGGCCCCCGCTGACATTATACTCGGGCCATGGATCCTGAGGAAGCTGTACCGGACGTCGGAAGAGCCCTTCGCGGGCTGGCGTCCCGTATGGAGGCGTGTGAATCCCAGCAAGTCAGAATCGGGCAAGTACTTGATCCGCAGATCCGCCAGGGCAATCTGGGTGCCAGTGAGTATGCCATAGACTTTAGAACCCTCATGGCGGAAACATCCTGGAATGAGGAGGCTTATAAGGCAGTCTTCTACCAAGGCCTATCATCCGCCTGAAGGATGACCTGGTATCCAGAGATCTACCTGACTCCCTTGAAGATTTGATTGCTCTCGCTATGAGGGTGGACACCCGCCTTAAAGAACACCAAGCTGATAAAGAGCGGAATAAAAAGTCTCATCCAGTCCTGGCACCGCGCTTCCAGAACCCTATGATACCCCCATCTTCTCCGCAGTTTACCACTTCCCCTTCGGAGGAACCCATGCAACTTGGGAAGGCTCGACTGACTGCACAAGAGAAGCTTCGAAGACGCCTTTCTGGCCTATGTCTATACTGCGGCGGACAATCCCACTTAGCGGCTTCCTGCCCTGTCAAGCTGGGGAATACTCCTGCTTCAAGTAAGACTGTTGTTTCTTTTGCTGGTAGTATTGTTCCTAAGTCAGCGGAACAATCTCACCAATTTCATGTTCCTGTGCAGATCCGGTTGTCCTCACAGGCAATTCCAGTCCCAGCCTTCCTTGATTCCGGAGCTGCAGGAAACTTTATGGACGTGGCATTCGCAAAAAAGGTTGTCATTCCTCTCTTTCCAGTGACTCCTCCTATTCGGGTGTTTGCCATTGATGACAGACCCCTCTCCACGGACACCATCACTTTAACCACCGGTGAACTATCCGTCCAGATTGGAGCACTACATCTGGAAAAGATGTCATTCCTGATCATCCCATGTCCTTCTTCTCCTGTTGTGCTGGGGTTGCCATTGTTACGACTTCATAACCCCTCCATTGATTGGTCATCTGGTCAAATCTCTCGTTGGAGTCAGTACTGCCAAAGACATTGTTTAATTCCTCAGCCACTCCAGCGGGTTACAGTCTCCTCTACGAGTCTTTCAGCCTTGCCCTCCGTCTACAGGGACTTCTCTGATGTTTTTTGCAAAAAGTCAGCAGAATTTCTTCCCCCGCATCGGCGGTATGACTGCCCTATTGATCTCCTTCCTGGAACCATGCCATCCCGTGGGCGGACCTATCCTTTATCCCCTGCAGAGACGGCTGCCATGAAGGAGTATATCTCCGAGAACCTCCAGCGTGGATTTATCCGTCCTTCTACCTCCCCAGCAGGAGCTGGCTTCTTCTTTGTCGAAAAGAAGGACGGTGGACTCCGTCCCTGTATTGACTATCGGGGTCTCAATAAAATAACTGTTAAAAACAGATACCCTTTACCCCTTATTTCAGAACTTTTCGACCAACTTAAAGGGGTCAAGATTTTCTCTAAGTTGGATCTCCGTGGGGTGTATAGTCTCATCAGGATCCGAGAGGGCGATGAATGGAAGACGGCTTTCAATACCCGTGATGGGCATTATGAGTACCTCGTGATGCCCTTCGGCCTCTGCAACGCTCCAGCCGTCTTTCAGGAGTTCGTTAACGATATTTTTCGGGACCTCCTGGGGAAGTCTGTTGTCGTGTATCTGGATGACATCCTTATCTTCTCTCAAGATTTGGAAACCCATCGCTCCCAAGTCAAAGAAGCTCTTTCTCGCCTTAGAGAAAATTCTCTTTTCGCCAAGTTGGAGAAATGCAGATTCGAAGTACCAAAGATCTCCTTTCTGGGCTACATTATCTCGTCTAGGGGCTTCGAAATGGATCCTGCCAAGGTATCTGCTATCCAGAAGTGGCCACTTCCCCAGAGTACTAAAGCAATCCAGAGGTTTATAGGATTTGCGAACTATTACCGCCAATTCATTAAAGGCTTTTCTTCCAGCATTTCTCCTATCCTTTCCCTCATCCGCAAAGGAGGGAGACCCAATTGTTGGCCTCCTGTGGCCCTTGAAGCCTTCCAGTCCCTGAAGGATGCCTTTATTTCTGCCTCTGTTCTTCGGCACCCCGAGCCTCACCTACCCTTCTTTATTGAAGTCGATGCCTCTGATGTAGGGGCAGGTGCTATCCTTTCCCAGAGACATTCTGCAGATGGTAAGCTCCATCCATGTGCATACTTCTCCAAGAAGTTTTCCTCCGCTGAGCAGAATTACGACATTGGGAATCGGGAACTCCTGGCTGTCAAACTCGCCCTCGCAGAATGGCAACACCTCTTAGAGGGAGCATCTCATCCGGTCACGATCTACACTGATCACAAGAACTTAGAATTTCTACAATCTCTCAAGAGACAAAATCCCCGTCAGGCGAGATGGTCTCTTTTCTTCTCCCGTTTCAATTTTGTCCTGACGTATCGTCCTGGGACCAAGAACCGGAAGGCAGACGCCCTGTCTCGAAGTTTCTCCCCAGAGGATCGTCTGCCTATAGAGCAAGAGCCTATCATTTCCCCTTCCAGGATCATTGCCACTGTATTGCCCCAATTCGCTGAACAAATTTTGCTTTGCCAGTCTGCCGCTCCTCCAGATACTCCCATAGGAATGTCATTTGTACCTCCTGAATTACGCCTTCCCATTCTCCAGCAGACTCATATTTCCAAACAAGCCGGCCACCCTGGTTCTGAAAAAACTCTTGAGCTTCTTCGACGCCTAGTTTGGTGGCCGACCATCCGCAAGGATGTCCGAGACTTTGTCGCAGTTTGTACTGTATGTGCCACCACTAAGGCCAGCCACTCTCGACCCTGCAGTCTTCTGCATCCATTGCCAATACCCTCTTGCCCATGGACACATTTGGGTATGGACTTTATTGTGGAGTTGCCGCCCTCCTGTGGTAACACTGTCATTTGGGTAGTGATAGACCGCTTCAGCAAGATGGCACACTTCATACCCTTGAGGAAACTCCCCTCGGCTGTAGAACTGGCTCATCTCTTCGTACAGCATATCTTTCGTTTACATGGTTTTCCTGTGGAAATTGTCTCCGATAGAGGGTCCCAGTTTGTTTCCAGATTTTGGCGCTCCTTGTGCAAGTCTCTGGGAGTATCTCTTCAGTTCTCCTCGGCCTATCACCCTCAGACCAATGGGGCAGCAGAGCGTGTAAACCAAGCTCTTGAACAATTCCTGCGAAACCATGTTTCCCTTTGCCAAGACGACTGGTCGGATTTACTCCCGTGGACGGAATTCGCTCACAACAATGCCAGTCACTCCTCCACTGGAAGATCTCCTTTCTTATCGGTGTATGGTAAACATCCTTTGGCCTTCCCTCAAGATGTTCTCCTCTCCGAAGTTCCCGCTGCCGATGACCTGGCGGCTCACATGTCTGTTATCTGGGCTGCCACCAAGTCTAATTTGGAGAAGAGTTCCCTGGTACACAAGACCTTCGCTGATCGTCTGAAGTGATCAATCCAGTGGCTGTCCGTCTACAACTTCCCCCAGAGATGCGGATTCCTAACGTGTTCCACGTTTCCTTGTTGAAGCCAGTAGTGTTCAATCACTTCTCCTCTGCTCAGTCCCCTCCTTCTGCCGTCCTCGTGGATGGTCAGCAAGAGTACGAAGTTGAGAAAATTCTAGATTCTAGGCTCTCCAGGGGATCACTCCAATACCTCGTCCAATGGAAGGGATTCGGCCCTGAGGAATGCTCCTGGGAGAAAGATTCTGATGTACATGCTCCTCGTCTTGTGAAGGCGTTCCATGGTCAATTTCCTCAGAAGCCTCGGCCTGGTGGTCCAGTGGCCCCCCGTGGGGGGGGGGGTACTGTCATGAATCGCCGCTTCCTACCTGCTCCTGGTGTGCGGCGGCGTCTTCCTTCTCAGCGTGGCGAATCCAAGATGGCGGTGCCCAGGGCTCCACGTGGGCGCAAGGACGCCAGCGCGATGACGTCACGCGCTATGGCGCCAAATTCAAACTTAAAAGGACGCCAGAGACCCAGGTTCAATGCCCGAGTATAGCTCAATATTCCTATTGTGTTTCTGGGTCTCTAATTGTCTGCTCTGCTTTTCCTGTTGCTGTTCCATTGCCTGTTCCTGACCTTGAACCTTGCTGCCTGCCTCAAGTGACCTTTGCCTGAAACCTGACCTCTCTATTGGATTACCCCGCATCTGTACTTCGCTCGGACTCGCTGGAAGCGGCCTTCCTCCTTGATCCTGACTACACCCGGAGGCCCCCGCTGACAATGCACCTCAAAATAGTTGAATAAAAAAGGCTGAAGGAAGAGGAAAATGTAGGAACTGACAGTGTGAGGACAGAGGGGTTTGAGGAAAGTGCAGTGAAAAGGTGGAATAATCTAGGCATAAGAATAGGGGTTGGCTGGTAAAAAAAAAGGGGGTGCATATTACACTATGTAATTCACCTTTTTTCCCAGCTCCTCCCTCAGTTCCTGTCAGCTCTATAGGCACAAGCATTTCCAAGTAAATTGTGGATTCACGAACAAGCTAAAAGGGTTGAGGAGACCGCCTCATACGTATGCAAATAAGGATCCTGGGAAGAAATTCCTTAAGGCTCCTAGAAAAGTCCCATTTACATGGGCTTGTCCCATTTACATGGGTTTATCCTATAGGCTAAAGCTCACCCATTGGGTTTAACTAAATTGTGCAAACAGGAGGAAGGCTTCTGTTCTGCAGGGTATAAAACCTGTTGAGCAGCACAGACAAACTACTCTCACAGAAATAGATGCAAAGAACAATTCTCTGATTCAGTCTGAGTACATACAGTAACAGGTATCTATACTTTATCATCCCATTCTAGATATTAACTGCTTCTCTGGGTTGACACTGATTAGATTTCCTTTAAATCAGAAAGAACAATGGAAGCCATCCCAATGAGTACTGATTTCTTCAAAGGCACTTTTAGGGAACATGCGGAGGACTGGTACACGGGCTGCACATACAGTATGAAGGTAAATGTCATTATGCTATTATATATGTGTTTAAGTAAATTTAACCAGATATTCTTGCAACATGGAAAAATGGAACATTTGACAAAAGAGCAACCTCCCCACTGTAGATGAAGTGGACTACAGCACCCAGCACCCTCTGAAGGGGCCCATGGTTAAGTGTTATGGGATACTGCTGTCAGTACAGGCTTTTTTTCTCACCTTAAAACATTCTAGTACATAGCTTAGAGTAAAATAATTTGCAGAACTCCTACATTGGCATTTTCATGTAAGGGAGCAGGGATTGGAGGTGATTTGGAACACTTCAATGTGCCATCACTGTATAGCAGGGGTCCCCAACTTTTCTTACTCGTGAGCCACAGTCAAATGTAAAAAGACTTGGAGAGCAAAACAAGAACCATAAAAGTTCATAGAGAAGCCAAATAAGGGCTAAGATTGGCTATTAGGGGCCTCTATGCACACTATCAGCTTACAGGGGCTTTATTTGGTAGTAAATCTTGTTTTTATTCAACCAAAACTTGCCCCCAAGCCAGGAATTCAAAAATAACTCCCCGGTTTGGGGGCACTGAGAGCAACATCCAAGGGGTTGGTGAGCAACATGTTGATCACGAGCCACTGGTTGGGGATCACTGCTGTATAGGATACTGAGGGGCTGATTTACTAACCCACGAATCCGACCCGAATTGGAAAAGTTCCGACTTGAAAACGAACATTTTGCGACTTTTTCGTATGTTTTGCGATTTTTTCGGCGTCTTTACGAATTTTTCGTTACCAATACGATTTTTGCGTAAAAACGCGAGTTTTTCGTAGCCATTACGAAAGTTGCGTAAAATCTTGCGATTTTTTGTAGCGTTAAAACTTGCGCACAAAGTTGCGCTTTTTTCGTAGCGTTAAAACTTACGCGAAACTTCGCACCTTTTAAGTTTTAACGCTACGAAAAAGGCGCAACTTTTCGCGTAAGTTTTAACGCTACAAAAAATCGCAAGATTTTACGCAACTTTCGTAATGGCTACGAAAAACTCGCGTTTTTATGCAAAAATCGTATTGGTAACGAAAAATTCGTAAAGACGCCGAAAAAATACGAAAAAATCGCAAAATACCGATCTTTACGAAAAAAACGCAAAATACCGATCTTTACGAAAAAAACGCAATCGGACTCATTTCGACCCGTTCGTGGGTTAGTAAATCAGCCCCTAAATATGAATTGTTTTTTTTTATGCACCAGGATCTCCCCCCTGCAGCTTTGATTTCAAACAGGAATAGAACTCTGTGGAAGAAACCCTTCAGGAAGCAAGTGGCTCTTAATCTGACAGCAGCAAGAAACATAAAGAGTAAGCTATACCATTTTATCATAAACACCAATTAACAGTTAGGCTGGTTAAGCTTGATGGCCACATGTCTTTTTTTTTTACCTCATTACTGTGTAATATGTATTAAATGGCAAGGAAGCGCAGTCAGTTGGAAAAAGTTAAGTAAAGTGCATTAATTATCAAGTCACATCTGAAAGTCAAGTCAAGACCCTTAAAGGAGAAGGAAAAGCTAAGTCACTTGGGGGTGCCAAAATGTTAGGCACCCCCAAGTGACTTTAATCGCTTACCTTTTACCCCGGGCTGGTGCCCCTGTACGGAGAGAACAGCACCAGTCCGGGGTACCTGCAGCGCTTCTTCCTTCCTTCTTCACTGTGCGCGCATGCGCAATAGAGTGAAAAGCCAAACTTTAACAGAGAAGTCGGCCTTTTCACTCTACTGCGCATGCGCCGGACTCACAGTAAAGGCTTAACGAAGCTGGAAGGAGGAAGCGCATCGCCCCAGGTGCCCCGGGCTGGTGCAGTTTTCTCCTAATAGGGGCACCAGCCCGGGGTACCTGCAGCGCTTCTTCCTTCCTTCTTCGCCGCGTGCGCATGCGCAGTAGAGTGAAAAGCCGAACGTTAACAGAGAAGTCGGCCTTTTCACTCAACTGCGCATGCGCCGGACTCACAGTCAAGGTTTAACGAAGCCGGAAGGAGGAAGCGCATCACCCCAGGTACCCCGGGCTGGTGCAGTTTTCTCCTAATAGGGGCACCAGCCGGGGGTACGAGGTAAGCGATTCAAGTCACTTGGGGATGCCTAACATTTTAGCACCCCCAAGTGACTTAGCCTTTCCTTCCTCTTTAAGGTGTGAAAATAATAGAAATATCAAATTTTTGCGCATTGTTTTAAGATTAACAAAATATTTTTCATTTAGTAGCTATATATATATAATTGGCCAGGCTTTTCTCTATTGTTTAGACCAGTGCTGTCAAACTGGTGGCCCACGGCCCCCCTCTGTGCGGTCCCCCACCTGTCTGGTTGCTGTGACTGCTTACCTTTGTGTTAGTTTTAAATAGTATCAGTACTGAGATTAACTGGCCCCCTAAGGCGATTAATCACAGCCACTTTTTAAAAAACTGGCACATGCGCAATTGGCCATGGCAATGCATATATTAACCTACCCCCATTAAATCCCTGCGATTAGTAACCGCAACAGAATTTTGTTGGGGTGACTAATCACCCTGTGTGTCTTCACCCTTATGCCTCAGATTCAGGCTGTAAATGCTTGCATTGTTTACACCTGTAAGCCCCTGTTTTGTTTACACCTCAGATCTATCCTGCCTGTGTGTGCCATACTCTGCCTGCCCTATGCTGCCTGTGCGTGCCATACTCTGCTTGTCCTATCCTGCCTGTGCGTGCCATACTCTGCTTGTCCTATCCTGCCTGTGTGTGCCATACTCTGCCTGCCCTATGCTGCCTGTGTGTGCCATACTCTGCCTGCCCTAAGCTTCCTGTATGTGCCATATTCTGCCTGCCCTATGCTGCCTGTGTGTGCCATACTCTGCCTGCCCTATGCTGCCTGTGTGTGACATACAGTGCCTGCCCAACCCTGCCTGTGTGTGCCATACTCTGCCTGCCCTATGCTGCCTGTGCGTGTCATACTCTGCCTGCCCTATGCTGCTTGTGTGTGCCATACTCTGCCTTCCCTATGCTGCCTGTATGTGCCATACTCTGCCTGCCCTACCCTGCCTATGTGTGCCATATTCTGCCTGCCCTATGCTGCCTGTGGGAGGTGAACCTGGCAGGGGTTTTGTTAGAATTTGGAAATATGCTATTATATGGTCCCTAAGGTGTATTAATATTTGCTGGGGGTTGATAAACTATCAACACTAAAGGAGATAGTATATGGATTTAGGGGAAATGGCTTAATATGACTTAATTAACTTTTTCACATATGAGTGATGGGTGAAATCCTTTCTACCACTATTAATGTGGATATGTTCTTAAAAATGTTTGCGCCGATATGGGTGTGGTTTAAAGTGCATGTGGCCCGTGTGCCATTGTGCCCTTTGCCAATATATTCTAACTCTGCTAATTTATTCTAGTCTCAAATGACCTTACCTTCAGCACATCCAAAATCTGCTGCACGGCTACAACAGCATACACATACGGCAGGTTCCCTGAATTCAGAACTGTGAATGATACAGAGGACAATGTAGAGAGTGTCAGGACGACAGGTAAAGAACATATTACTATTATTTCAACTTTGACAAAGGCTGATGTTGCAGCCGAAACATCAGTTGTCTGTTCACTCCAATAAACAAAAGTCCTCTAAGTCCTGTGTGAGCGGTACCTGCATATTGGATTTTATTCATCTTATTGCACCCAGGCAAAGTATTCCAAAGTAGTGTGAGTGCTGGCTCCCTATGTTTGTTATATATTATTTATACGGGTGATTCTATCTTAAACGCCGCCTGAGACAGCTTTCCCAATTCCGCCCCCCTCAGCTCCACCACATTAGTGCCAGTGGGGGTCTAGGGGGGGCCACATTGGTAGTACAGGGAACACAATTGCGCTCCATGTACTAGAAAAGTCAAATTTCCAGTTTAAAATAGAGATTCCTAAAGGTTACTAGGGGGAGCTTTTTTTTGCCTCCTCGGTTACGAAAACTCACCTAATGGCAGCAGTGCCATTTGCCTCCTCGGTTACGAAAACTCACCTAATGGCAGCAGTGCCCCTGCTTTTTCATTAGAAATGGTGGGCTGTTCAAGTATAACAGGGTAGAAAGCAATTGCCTGCAACTGGGGTGGAAGTTGGGGGCTATGCGTGTGTGTGGAAGTAGAAGATGGAATATTCTAAAAAATGGATAAAGAACAGAAATATTTGAAAAGGTGAGGAAGGTAGAGAATGGGAGACTATAGCCTGCCTTTGGGCTAGTGTGCATGCCAAATACAAGGTGTTAATGGTGATGTTTTCATTATTAAACCATATTGCAAAATATTATTTTGCTGCTTTATCTGACCCCAGTCCCTGGGTAAATGACCTCCTTCCTTTAAGTTGCTATACAAATAAACTGCCTGTTAAATATGCTAAAAAAAATGGTGGGCTGTTGCACTGCAGCCTTTAGGGTGCCAGAGGCCACAAATATTGTGGGCCAATATTAGTTGCTGATGTGGCCACTCCAGTCCAAGTGTACGGGATCGAATGGCAACATATTTGGGATTTATTTTAGCAGTGAGATGATGCAGTCCTTTGCAGATGGGTTTGCTTGAGCTACTATTATGATCTGATTACATGGCCTGAGGGCCAGACAATCGAATCAGCCCAACATCTAGATGGCAAAACTGAGCAGAGATCCACTTGTCTGGCAACCTTACCACAGATCATTACAGTGCATGTCTAGCTTATTTTATAGTTCAATGACCAAAGTATCACAGGGAGGACAGTTTTTCTACTTCACTACCTAAAACTCCTTTGTAAAAGTTAACTGCTGTGTCTTTGCTTTTGTTGTGTTTTAAATGCTTATGAGCAAAAAGGCCCTTTTCAGTCTAATATCTACAGTATATATGTTAAATTTACCAATTCTTTAAAAAAAATAATTCCTGTTATGTTTTTCTCACCTCAGAAGCCACGCTTACTGATGAACCAACGTTTCACCTTATAAATTCCGTTACATACAGCATAAAGGACACAGACAACAAGCATTTTGTGTTACAAAGATCTGGTGACAATGTACAACTCATAGGCAAGCAATTACAGGGGGATAACATTAAGTTAGCAGGTAAGTACCTTATTAAGCCTTTTTATTGTTTTTTGTTTGGAGAAGTAAGCTACAGCACCACAGATGCTTTTAAGTAGGTATAAATAGCAGGTAACTGCCCAGGCAGAACCCAGTGCTCACTACCCCAATAACTACCAACAAAATGAGCAGCTGACTGGGCAGGCACCACTTCGGGTGTGATGGGAAGGCTGAGACCCTACAGTTGTTGTTAATTACACTACATTACACTGGGGGTAGCCCTTAAAGCTCAGATGTAAGAAACACCTATATACACAAGGAATTAACTAACAAAATATTTTTTTTTTTGTTTTTTTCACAAAGTCCCTTGTTTACTTTACCAAACAGCCAAGTTTTAAGTTAACTTTTAGTTTGTTATAGAATGAACAATTCTAAGCAACTTTTCAACTGGTCTTTATTATTTATTTGTTATAGTTTTTTAATTATTTGCCTTCTTCTTCTTTAAGCTCTTGTTAGCTTTCAAATGGGGATCACTGACCCCGGCAGCCAAAAAAACTATTGCTCTGTGAGGCTACAATTGTTTCTATTCATGCCTCTCCTACTCATATATCAGTCTTTCATTCAAACCACACGCTGGTTGCTAAGGCTATTTGGATCCAAGTAACCAAATAGCTGCTGAAACTGAAACTGAAGCTGGAGAGCTGCAGAACAAAAGTTGAAATAATTAAAAAACTACAAATAATAAAACATGCAAACCAATTAAATCTGTCTCAGAATATTACTATCTACATCATACTAAAAGTTAACTCAAAGGTGAACAATCTCTTTACGTAGAAAAAGCCTCCAATTAACATTTGACCATAACTGCCCTTATGTCCTTAGCCACTTGTAAGTAAAACTGTAAAATCTCTGGTGCCCGCTGTTGGTAGTTAAATTAAAAAAATCAACTTTGGCCCTAATTAAATCTAATTAAACCTGTAAATGTCTAGAAAATACATATGATTTTCAAGCGGGCCACATTGTTTTGCTTTGTTTTTCCAGAGAAGATAGAAATAGATCAATTCATTTCAAGACCAGTTCCAGCCAACAAGATTCCTGTCGCTTTAAGCCTGTTGGGGAGGAACCTGTACCTGTGTTGTAAAGAAAAAGAACTACATTTGAAGGTTTGTATGAACATGACCATTTCTAAATGTATACAGCACCATGTTCTATGCCACATTTACCAATGATTATACTTACACACACTTTTCTTGGGTTCCCGGCTCTTAGGAAGTCAGCAACATCAAAGACCTCAACCAGAAGGATTTGAAACCTTTTATTTTCCTAAAAGCCCAAAATTCTGCAGAGTCCACAGTTACTTTTGAATCTGCTGATGCTCCTGGGTATTACATCAGCACTGCGACTAAAGAGGAAACAGTCAAGCTGTCTGAAAGTGAATCAAGAATAAAACATTTTCAACTCTTCGGCATCTAGGTTCCTGTTTTCCAGCCCTTTTATTGCTGAACTGCAATTCTTAGATTCATATAAGTACTGCTAGATGTTTTAGTTTAGTAGTACTAATGGGTAACAAATACATATGTTTTTTCCACTATCTTTTCCAGGCTGAAAACAAGTTTCCTTTGGCTAGCTGGCCAATAGACTCCCTGCACTGTTATGATCTCCTAAAATAAACAGGCAATGAGGGCAAGGCCTAGTGGCCAAAGGCACATAGTACAGTTCAGTTGGTAGCATGGCCAGGGAAAACCAGTCGAAAAGGAAATTATACATGCACAGATGCAGCAAAAATAGTTCTCTAAATTTGCTCATAGCTCTGCATTTGGCTGGTAGATATGGTGGGACAGTGTTGTTCTCATCAGTTGCTTTTGTGCAGTTTGGAAGAACCAGGGGAGAGCTGTACAGGGGTCCCACTGTTTTAAAGTGATAAGCAGGTTTATTTATCGTTGAAATTTTAACCTGGATTTGTGTAATTATAATGTAGTATATATCATTTCTATTTGCATTTTTTATATGTTATTTATAATTTTATGTTATAAATATTTATGTCTGAACAAAACAAAAAATATTTTTATGAAATATTAGCTTACATTAGCTTGGATTACATATGAATGATATCCAAATTTATCAACCCCTCCATTAACTGAGACTCAGTTCCCTACTGCCTCCTTGCAATCTGCAACTGGATGACCCAACGGTGCCTCAAACTGAACCTAACAAAAAATGAACTGATCATCTTGTCACCTAAGCTTGGTCATACTTCCACCTTTACTATCTCGATTGATGGCATGCTCATTAACCCTGTCAACCTTGTTGTCTGGCGGTGATCTTTGACTCCTCTCTCTTCTCTGACCATATTAAAACCACTGTAAAAACATTAAATGCTGGTGCCAGAATTCTCCTCCTCTCATTCAAGAGGGTACAGGCCCCTTCACTGCCCTTCATTTCTCTGCTCCTCACTACATCTCTCGTGCCTCCATAGGTTCCTGGCCGACTCCTCTGCTCTTCTCAGAACAACTTCTTGGTTGCACCCCCCACCACTACTGCTATTTCCCATCTTAATCCCTTCTGCCTTGCTGCTCCTTACGTTTGCAATGCCATCCCTGAATTCCTCCATCAGTCTCTTCAGAACTAAATTCAAGGACTACCTATTGGAGCACTCGTATAGCACCTGAACTGGGAACTGGCACTTATATTTTAGTGTCACCCACTGTAACCTGCAGCACTAAATACCCTTCTATGAGTGTCTGTAAGTTACCCTCCCACTTAGATTGTAAGCTTGACTGTACTTTGTATTTATTAATTTGTATTTATAATTGTACTGTGTATTTATTGATCTATTATTGTACTGACCCCCTATTTATTTATTTATTTATTGTTGTGTTGTACAGAGCTGTGTACATAAATAACGCTATTTAAATAAAATTATATATACATACATATAGTATCTTTGATTACTTGAATGTGTACTATTGGTAAATAAAATGTAATTCATATTTTGACAATATTATGAGGTCATTCTATTGGACAATCACATTTTCATATAGTCATTTAACCCTCTCACTGAGTTTGGATGTCGGGTTTTGCAGCCAGCATAGGTTAACAACCTGTGTTGTCTGTGCCAATCAGGGAAGGTGGGAAACTTTCCCCAAGCAGCAATGAGAATGTTAGTGCTGACACCCTACCAACAAACCTTTCCAGCACTCTCCAGCCAGCTAGGGCTGTTGGGTCCAACCACATCTAGTTTTACTGAGAGCTTCATGCAGAAGGGCCCACATTTGGTTGGGGCAGTGACATGACCAGGCGGAAATACGAGGCTCAAACCATTCCTTTCTATCAACAGAGGCATTTACATTTCTCCCATTACCTTGCATAACATCAGGGGGCTAACTTTAGAGGCTAGGGAACCTGCGACTTCTATGGGGACAGAAGGCATCATGTGAGGGGCATAGTGGGGCACTAACTGACTACTAAATGTCATTAAAGGGGACATATAGGATAAATGGGTAAACCCTAATTTTGTAGGCAATTATGAATAATATAAGGTGCTGGTTTCACTTTGGGCTAAAAATGAATCCTATCTGTAACAATGGCCCCTTTATTGGGGCTCCCTATAGATCCTATCAGTTCTCTGTCCGAGTTTGAAATGGAGAGTGGGCGTGTCCTAACAGTCCCTGCCAGAAGCACAGTAGGAGGGGGAGAGCCAATCACAGCCCTGCACTCACACAAGCACAGACTGGCTTCAGTTCCCTATCAGGTCAGCCTAGCTGCCGATTGGTTCCTATCCTACAGTGCAGTGTACGGAGGGTCGCCGGCTCCCCAGCACATCCAGAGTATTCAGCCAGCAGGAAGTGGAACAGATGGGCAGGACTAGTGGGGTTATAGTGGAATTTCTCAATAAATCAGTCTGAAATACAACTTTTTTAAGCACATTTCTTCTATATCTAGAGGAGTATAATTCTCTGGTACATTCTTAATTTTTATAGGATATGTCTCCTTTAAAAACGGTCTCCCCAGTTTATTGGCGTTACTAAGCCCGATCTAGGCCAAGGCATATCACTACCCATTAGTTTCAAATAAACAGTATTCTACCAATATCACCTCATGCACCGACCCACCGCGTCCGTACTTCATTATTTGTCATGTAATAACCTTCACTATATTATCACATAAAAAAAATTTAACCTGCTTGCCAATTCCTATACCACAGACTACTAATCTGACTAACTAACTGACCGCAACAACTGCCCTCCCTTCTTTACTAAGGCAAAAGAAAACTGAAATCAGAGTTGCCAGATATATTTTTCCAAACCAGCCAAAGTCAGTTCTAACACAAGCCCACAACCAGCCAAAAGCCACTTTAAAAATAGCCCAAAATAGCCTAATATGCTCAATGAAAAAAAGTGTTCTAAAAAAAAACATGCCATTTTAAAGCATATAATAACTATCCATGCCCTGCGCCCCCCAGTTAATGGGACAACTGTTTCCTTGCCGCACAGTCCATGCAGGTTATAGTAGTTTTGCTGCCTCAGGTTCAGTACAGAGGAATAAAAAAGGGAGCTTCTGTCTATAATTGCATGCTGGGTATTGTAGTTTCATATTAATCTTAGTTGTAGGCTAATAGTAAGATACAAACTACATTACCCAGCATGCGCTGGGATAGGCATGTCAGAAGAAAAAAACTTTGGCTTGTTTCAAAACTACAAACCCGGCAAGGCTCCAAAGACCAGCCCAAATGTGTACCTTGGCGGGTTTATACTTTGGAAACCAGCCTGGCCTTTAAATTAGTAGCCCAATTTGGCGGAAAACCCACCAACCCTGACTGAATTAAATCTTTCCCCAAGCGATTGATCTGTTTCTTTAAGACGCCACACCTGTTACAGCCCGGTGTCCAATCATACACATCGAGAGTTGCTAAAACATCCAAACATATCTCTGAAGACAAAACTAGTTTGACGGCTGTAAACCAATCATTGCGCAGCTCTTACCGGTGATGACAATGAGGGGAAGCGAGAACGCTGATTGGTTAGTTCGAAAAGGGCGCCTATCACTGCGAGCAAAGCAGGGAGCTGGTGGAACTGACATGGAAAAGCAAAAATCTTTAAACGCAGTAGGTGAGTTAACGCAGTAGGACTTTGCTGTCAGGGGCGGAACTAGGTGTAGTCAGGCGCAGGACTTCGCTGCTATCGGCAGGACACACGGGTTAAATCCATGTATGCATTCGGTATAAACTTGTTGCGACACCAGAGCATTCCCGAATTGTATAAAGGGGGAAGAATGCGACAGAGTGCGAATGGAGGAGGGGGGGGGGGATACATGGGGAGAGGATAAAAGACCCGAAACTCTCCATTAAACCACCTTGGCTTAGATGATTTCTAACCTATCATATCCTTCGTTTTTGAAACGATTGAGCCGATTGGTTAGGAATACCATAACATTCAATGTACAGGGTGGGCCATTTATATGGATACACCTTAACATATTGGGAATGGATTCCCATTATGTTAAGGTGTGTCCATATAAATGGCCCACCCTGTACAATTCAGAGGTATCCCGGTATAATAGCGTTCCCTTCTCCCTTCCTTCCCTGATCCTGCCTGGGCACACCTGTTTAGATGGGATATCCCTCCTGTCATCTGGGGCTTCCACAATTATTATATATAACTTTGAGGGTAATGAACCTGTTCTCCTGTATAGCTACACAGTCCTATACCTTTAAGGTTCACACAAGTAAAGCTGGCCATACACGCACCAATATCGTATGAAACCTCGTTTCGTACAATGTGTGTGTATGGCAAGTCGGCGAGTCGACCGATATCGCAGGAACCTGCTGATATTGGTTGACTCACCGATCGGGCGCCATAGAAGGCGCCTGACCAAAATCTGCCTTCAGCGCTGAATCGGCAGAAGGCGGTAGAAATCCTATTGTTTCTGCCTCCTTATCTGCCGTTTTGGCCCTGAACGGTTTGTGGCTGATTGTACAATCTTTCGTGCGACCAATGGTCGCAAGATCGCAAATCGCCACGTGTGTGGCCACCTTTAGCCAAGACTGGGGGGCCATAGCCAGGCTGTGCACATTTTGGACAGAGCAGACAAATGGTTTGAAAGAGGTGTAAAGGTGGCCGCTTATGATATCCTTACACAACAATTCAGATATCCAGTCATGTACATTGAAAAATGAACCCCACCAGCCCAATAAATAGTGTCTGTCTATGCCTATGGCACCTTACAGTAGCCCCTGTGGCATTTGCCAGAACCCACAGATTGCCAACACCTAACTGAATAAGATAAAGGGGTTGTTCACCTTTAAATTCATTTTTAGTATGATGTAGAGACTGCTACTCTGAGATAATTTGCAATTGCTCTTCATCTTTTATTTGTTTTTATTTCACTTTTTAATTATTTTACTTTTTGTTCTGCAGCTCTCCAGTCTGGAATTTCAACTGTTGCTAAGGTCCAGTTTACCTTAGTAACCAGGGAGTGATTTGAGAGTGACTAATATAAATAGTAGAGGGGCTGAATAGAAAGATAAGTAATAAAAAGTAACAATACATTTGTAGCCTCACCGAACAATAGTTTTTTGGCAGCTGGGGTCAGTGACCCCTATTTTAAAGCTGCAAAGAGTTTGAAGAAGAAGGCAAATAATAATAATAATAAAAAAAACTATTAGAAATAAACAATGAAGACCAATTGAAAAGTTGATTAGAATTGGCCATTCTATAACTTACTAAAAGTCAACGTAATGGTGAACCACCCCTTTAAATGGAACCACTGTGATTGGATTTACATTTCTTACCACTTAGTTGAACTGAAGAAGCTGCTGAGAAGAGCAGACGTTTTCATGAATAACTCTACTAGGTATTGTAAATTTCTATAGGTTTTTATGTTATGTTACTTTGCCTCCTACAGATGAACGGCGGAGACAGTTGCAGGAGTATCTGGCAGCCAAAGGAAAACTGAAACCTCTAACGAACACAAAGTGAGTTTCTTTTATTGATGACCAATGGGATGTGCCTTAGTCAAAAAATTAACTGAAATGTCTGGATTCCCTCAGGCATATTGGCCTATTTGTTGTAGCAGCCAAAATAGGGGGTAGCCAAATCCTTCAGTAGGCTTGGAATACCTAGCATGACCTATGGAGGTGGCCCTTCTCTGCCTCAGTATTGGTTGGGTTAAGTAGGGATTGGGCGGTGGATTGATTTGAGCGTGTGCGGGAGGTGTGGGCCGGTGGGGGAGTACTGGAGTTGTAGGACGAGACAATGCTAGGCAGGGATAGTGCGAGCAAACGAACCGGAACCTACATATTGATCTACAGTCCTCTGACACCGTCCTACACGCTGAGCAAACCACGAGATCTGCTTACACCGTTCTTAACCCTGTGTAGATTAAGTGAGCCTTTGGGGTATATTTGTTTGAATTTTTAAGTAGATCGGGTTGGTTTTATTATAAAAAAATTTTGTGCTACATGTCTAGTAATACTGACACATTCATTATAGTTATTGGAACTTTTTTTTTTTTTTACATAGGCCCTACCTGAAAGACTGTACAAACAGTCAGAAACCATCCTGTCGCCCTAAGCTACCAGTGGTAAGCACATGGGAAACACTTTCACTTATAATTGTCTGCTTTTGTATATATTCTATAGTTTTGTCTCTGTTTTTATGCAACTGAAAGTTTCCAGAATAAGTTCTGTATAAACCTGCCCTGTCCGTCATTGCCCAATGCTGTTGAGTAAAAAGCCAACTACTGGATGAATGTGGAGCAATGGCAGGCAAACCTTGGTGCTGAAGCTCTATGTATGTCAGAGATGGTACTTTCTATTACTAGTATTAGGAGCAATGACTAGTGGAAAGGGCATGTTTAAAGGAGAAGGAAAGGCTAAGTCACTTGGGGGTGCCAAAATGTTAGGCACCCCCAAGTGACTTAGATCGCTTACCCCTGTTAGGAGAAAAAAGCACCAGCCCAGGGTACTTGTAGTGAGCGCTTCCTTTTTCTTCTGCTGGCGAAATCCGTGGGCCGACGCATGCGCAGTAGAGTAAAAAGCCGACTTTCTTGTTTAAGTTCCACTATTCACTCTACTGCGCATGTGCGCGCATGCGAATAGGAAGTAGGAAGCGTTCGCTGCTACCCCGGGCTGGTGCTGTTCTCTTCGTACAGGGGCACCAGCCCGGGGTAAAAGGTAAGCGATCTAAGTCACTTGGGGGTGCCTAACATTTTGGTACCCCCAAGTGACTTAGCGTTTCCTTCTCCTTTAAAGAGACAGTAACACTGCAAATTTATGTCTATGAAGATTTTCATTCATCCAGGTCATGGTATATCTAGTATAAATAAATTTAAAGCAACTGGACTTGTTTGGTAATCATTGAAGACGTTTCACTACTCATCCGAGCAGCTTCTTCAGTTGAACAAACAAGTCCAGTTGCTTTAAATTTATTTATGCTAGATACTGCAAATTTAGTTGCAATAACAGTACAGCATATTTCTTTAATTTGTGCTTTTATGTCGGGTATGACATTTTAAATGATAGATGTGTATATCTGGCATTATCTTCTACATCTAGGTGTGCAAGCGAGGGAAGAATGTTACAAATGCTAAAGCAGTTTCCCAAGAAAACAAGCCCAGGGCCCCAAGCCATTTCTTTGTACAGCAGAGATCCAGCAGCGCACAACCAAGAGTGCACAACAGGGCGACTGTGTCTGTTACTGCCAAACCCAGGAATGCTTCAGGGATTAACAACAACCCACTGCAAGAGAGAGAGCCTGACACACAGACTGACAATATAAATGTATCTTGCTTTGGCCCAAATCAAACAACCCAGGAAACTGGTCAGGAAAAAGCTGCTTCTTGTGCTCAGGGTTGCGTGAATAATGGAGCCGAGCCAAATGGCAGAAGAGACCTAGGAAGTGAAGCAGAAGGCCAAGAGAATGGTATTGACTGTGAGAAGATAAAGGAGGATGTATTTCATGAGGGAGAGGTGGCTGGAGATAAACAGATAGAAACACAGCAGCTACAAGGGGTTATTAATAATACTGATGTGGGACCTACAGCTGGCAACAAAGAGAGATGGAGAACTCAAGCAGGAACTTGCGACATGTCTGTAAAATTACAAGAAAGCACAACTCGGATACATCATCCTACAGTTATCCATAAAACTGCCCCTTGTGGATCAGTTACGCAAAGGCCATTGGGAAAAACTCTTTATTGTACTAGGAAAACACATTTGTATTCTAAGGCAAAGCAGCCAGTGTCTCACTGCAGAAATTCTGCAGTGCAACATGGACTAAGGAGGTCCTTAACCTCGAGGGCTAGTGTTTCCCAAAATAGCGCTATTTGCCTAAAGCAAAAACAAGATGTCAAAAGCCAAAACATGCCAACTGCTTCTGTTGTAACTAAGAATGAAAAACCCATGCATAGTGGGCTTAAACAAGCCACATGTAAGTATGGAGCGTCATCTGCAATGCCAAACGGGCAACAGCAGCCTAAGCACGTGAAGGATATTGTATCCAGTACAGCATTTAGCAGAGTACAGTCATCAGGACATCAGACTGCAGAGTTTTCTGCCTGTAGCACAAAGCCACCACAGCACCAGGACAGAGACATTGCAACTTCCAATAACCCTAATGTAAAACAACAGAATAGGGCAATGGCAGATACTTCCACAGAGTACAGGAAGCCAGTAGAAAAAACAAAGGAACTAACTGCTGCCAGTTCTATGAATGCACAGTTGGGTGTAAACAGCAATGGCATAAACGGGCAGCATGGAACACCACACATGGCTACTGAGGATCGCAAGTAAGTTGTTTTTTTCTCTATTATCTTATCTAACTGTATTGAACTTTAACACCTAAGAAATTAAGGTGAATTAAAGACAAGGCCCACAGGGCTGCTCCATGTGAATTGGGAGGGGAGGTTATTTTAAAAATAAAAAAGGGGGGGTGGCATATTTATGATTTCAGTATTTATGTGGCGCTGTCCCCAGTATTGAATCCACTATTATTGATCTATTCATTCAGTGCTGTCAGATTTTTTTTTTTGTGTTGTGGTTTGTCATCTACCAGGCCCATGTCTGAAACCTTAATTCCATCAAAATGTTTTAAACAGTGGTTAATGGAGCCCATAGACAGGGAGGGGCCGAAAAAAAAATTCCTTGGAGAGTTAAACGTGACTCGGGGGGGGGCGTCTAGACTTTTTAGGACTTTAACGTCACTGTGACACAATAGGATTATTTTCCCATCCTTGCACCAAAATTGCAAAGATGTTTCCTTTCAACTTATTAGGAAAAAGCTGGAAGAGTGGCTAAGCTCCAAGGGGAAGACCTACAAGCGCCCACCAATGATTTTGCCAACAAAAAAGCCAATGAAAAGAAAAACAACTGCAACTTGTTCCCAGTGGGATGGAATAGAGGAAGAGGAGGACATAATTTTTCTGTCCAAGAAAATCAATGGCACGCTTAATGAGTGCCTGGAGCTCATTGATAAGGTATGAGTCCCGGCTATGAGGGTACAAACATGGCATTTATGGTTGGTACAGAATTACCAGTGAGCACAGATGATACTTTTGGGTTTTTGATACAGGGTATGGAGCCTAGATCTCTAAACTACAGTTTTTTTTTCACCTATTAAAGGGGGCTGCATCAGAAGCAGTTAATGCTATTCTTTCCATGGTGCCCAAGGCAGAGAAGTTTGCCAAATTCTGGGTGTGTAAAGCCAAGCTGTTGGAACGGGAGGGTACCTTTGATGTTGTTGGACTGTATGAGCAAGCTGTACAATCCGGAGCTAAGGTGAGTCTAACATCATTTTTAGTTTGTAAGCTCTTTTTTGAAGGCCCACTTCACCAGTTGTTTTTTTTTTTTTTTTTTTTTTTTAAATGAAATCTGCAGACGGTTATTTATTGTACAAAGCTACAGAATTTATTGGCACTTTGTAAATTCATGCTAATAGTAACTGGAATAGTGAGCTTGGTCTTGGACATGATTTATGGATTAGTAGCATTTACTTATTAGTGCAGGGGTCAGGAACTATTTTGGCTGAGAGAGCCATAAACACCACATATTTTAAAATATAATTCCGTGAGAGCCATACAATATGCTTGGCTGTGGATGCTATGGGGCAAGGTAGGGTGGGTCCCAAGGATGTCGGATGCGATGCAGAGGAGGGTGTGGCCTGCGCTTGGCGGATAGAAGCAGTGTTCTAAGATTGTAAGCTCTTTTGGGCAGGGCCCTATTCACCTCTTGTATCGGTTATTGATTGCTTTATATGTTACTCTGTATGTCCAATGTATGAAACCCACTTATTGTACAGCGCTGCGGGATATGTTGGCGCTTTATAAATAAATGTTAATAAAGGCTTAGTACACGTCTTTTATCCGCCAAGCGCAGAGGCAAGGTAGGGTGGGGGCCAAGGATGCCTGATGTGGAGGAGGGCGTGGCCTGCGCTCAGTGGATAGAAGACGTGTTCTAAGGCTTAGAACACTGCTTCTATCCACCGAGCTCCAGCCACACCCCCGTTAATTTTTTTTATTAAAATTTGGCAGCAAGCCAGATGCAGCCATCAAAAGAGCCACATCTGGCTCCCGAGCCATAGGTTCCCTACCCCTGTATAAGTGGATGCTCATGAGGTCCTTGTCAGATTGCTGAAACCCAGGGTGGGGTACATTATATTTTTGTCTGTTTTCTTGCACATGATTGTTCCAATCAAAAAAATGCATTTATGTAATATAACAAGTTGTTTTGCAGCCAATTGCAGAGCTGAGAGAGCTTATATTTGAACTTATGAGGAACACATCGAAGAAAAGAAAAGGTACTTTGAGAAGTTTTGGTACATTGGGATGTTTAAAGGAGAAGGAAAGGCAAAGTCACATGGGGGTGCCAAAATGTTAGGCACCCCCAAGTGACTTTAATCGCTTACCTCGTGCCCCTGTGCGGAGAAAACAGCACCTACCTGGAGTGCATCGCTTCCTTCTTCCTGCTTCCCTTTCCGAAAATGCCAGCGGTCGGTGCATGCGCAGTATAGTGAAAAGCCGACTTTTCTGTTAAATTTTAGCTTTTCACTCTACTGCACATGAACGCCGCAGGGAACCAGGAAGGAGGAAGCGCTGCAGGAACCCCGGGCTGGTGCTGTTCTCTCTGTACAGGGGCACCAGCCGGGGTAAAAGGTAGGCAATTAAAATCACTTTGGGGGTGCCTAACATTTTGGCACCCCCAAGTGACTTTGTCTTTCCTTCTCCTTTAAAACAATCCTGCTTTTTAATTCATTTTGCACTGTGCCTAAAATGTATTATTTTTCATATATAGACGAGCCCTTGCAGAGCCAGAACCCTGTTTCTGGTTACCTGAGTAGCCCAGCCAGTCCAGTATGGAATGCAGTGAAATCTCTGAGGATGCCCTGTGCAGAGCGGTGCAGAAGTTGCCAAGGTTCTGCAGTCAAGTTCCAGGTTGCAACTCTATCCAGGTAATGCTAATGTGCCAACCTTGACATTCTCTGTATGTTTAGGAGGTACTTTTTGTAAGTGGATTTTTTAAGGCTTTAAGAAAGCTTATAGTTTCTGTAGCAATACACTTTGTAAGAACAAACAATATGCAGTTATAAAATCTTTATATTAGTTTGACTTCCTGTTTGGTTGCACAGCAAAAAGGAAGGAGGACCAGAGTGGAAAACTTTAACTCCAGTAAGAAGGTCATTGAGGATCAACCAGGCTACATCTCGCCGCTCTTTTGTCCTGCAGGAGCACAATACAGTGGTGGCATCTTTAGGGGAACTTTTGGAAATGGCGGACACAGAGTGCTTCCTCTATGCTGGAAATGAAGCCTTCCCAGAGAAGACACATATGGACATTCTGGACATGATAAAACAAAGTACCACAAATAAACCTGAAGGTGGTCCTTCATAGCCAGTAGCACATTAATTATCATGCAGAAAAGCTGTGTCACTGCTTAGTATTGGTACCCTGCATTCCTCACAGCAAGCCTATGTGCACATCAATGCAAGAACCTGTACAAACAGACATAGGGATGCATGTTGTAATATAAGTGCTTTGCTAAGAGAGAGGTCAGTAGCCACGTTTTACTAGTACCTTTTCCAGGTGATTTTATCCTTGCACCATTTGCTTGCATACCTTAATGAAAAGCAGCAGGTCTATGTGACATGATCTAAAAGTGCCATATTTCTTTAATATCAAAGGAAATATGAGGTTATTGGCTACCTCAAGGAACCTTTGGAATCAGAAAGCCTATTCCCATATCAGCCTGAAGGAACTTTGCAAGTTTGGATGGGTGTCTGACCTATTGGTCTATCCTTATTGGACTATCTATTAGTCTTTATTAGGGTATATAGGTGCCCCATTGGGTCACTGGGAAGCCCAAGCATGAGAAAAGTCTGTTTCCAACCAGGGCTATCCCTTTTCTTCTAGAGGACAATTGTAACCTCTTAAGGTGTTTTGCACGTTTACAGCCATGTTAACTCTACAGTGTTTATAGTGGAATCATTTAGATTTCATGAAGTGGAAATATGTACAGGGCACAATTATGATATTTTAAACTAGAAATAAAGTATGATCAACACAAAGACCAGCAGGCTCCCAAAATGGCCCCAACATAACTTCCCCCCATACCAGCAGGGCTGGCCACCATGTAGAACTTCCATTGCTATGATTGCCAACCAGGATCATGCATACCAAAAGATAAAATCAGTTTGACTTTCATTGTACATGTTCTTACTCTAGCCAGTACTGCAGGGAAGCTCTGACTGGATGTGGCCCTGCCAAATATGGCCTTTCTATACAAACTTGGAAAAAGGGTTTGCTTCCCTAACCTTGGTAGCAATGGAAAAATGCCTTCACACGAGCTAATCATCATGTTGTTTCTGGATATCATTTTCTGATGAAGAACTAATGGAAACAAGTAAAATTTTACTCATTTCCTTGTTTGTAAATCTGTTTCCTTAATTTTAGTTCTAACAAACCGTTTATTCTCCGCTTTGCTGTAGGCCCATTTTTTATTTAGGGCTGGATATATAGAGGCCATTTGATGTTTTACTATATACATTACAGTCTTTAAATATATGTATAGTTTCTAATATATATAATATTTTTAATGAAAATATTTAAATAAAATACTTTTTGTTTAAAATGGTTTTATTTTTTGTTTAAAATGACAGAGTTTTTCAAAAGCTCTAAGAATGTAAATATACACAGGCTTAAAAAAAATACAAGGTAATTGCAGTAAATGAAGAGTATGAATAATGGACAACAACATTGGATCCTTTCAAGTAAATCAGGTATTGACTGAACAACTGCAGGGGTTACATTTTCTCATAGCATCAAGCAACATTATATATTAGAGCAGAAGACACTATGTAGGGGATGCTGTGGGAAGTATGCTTGGGTTGGTTGGGTTAGCCTACTAACTGTAGATATCTACTTTAACAGGTAGTTCACTCTTCAATATCCTTATAGTATGTAGATTGACCTATTTTGGTGCTGTCTTTTTTTTTTTACAATCTTATTATTCATCTTCCTTCCTGATTGGGCTTAAAGTGTTTCCGACTGATTTATTGAGAAATTCCCCCAAAACCGCACTAGTCCCGCCTATCTGTTCCACTTCCTGTTGGCTGAATTTTCTGGATGTGCAGGGGGGCCGGCAGTTCTCAGTACACTGCACTGTAGGATGGGAACCAATCTGCAGCTAGCCTGACCTGATAGGGAACTGAAGCCCTCCTACTGTACTTCTGGCAGGGACTGTTAGGACACGCCCACCCTTCATTTGAAACATGGACAGAGAACTGATAGGATCTATAGGGAGCTATTTTTTTACAGATAGGATTAATGTTTAGCTCAAAGTGAAACCAGCACCATATATTATTCATTATTGCCTACAAAATTAGGGTTTTTTCCATGTATCTAAAATGTCTCCTTTAAATTGAAGACAAATACAGAATGTCTTTAAAATACCAACATCTATATCATGCAAAAAGTAAACTTGAAGGTGAACTATACCTTTTAAATCCATTGCAGAATCATCTGCAAGTAATAAGAGGTATCAGCGGATTTGTTGGTGCTGCAGGTTTATTTATTGTGCCTTTGTAGAAAAGCTTTAAGCGGCGATGGCGCATGCAGTTGGTGCAGTTAAGAGTTAGGTATTATTGCTAAAGAAAGCAAAACCTGTGGTTGCTGTACTTGGGATTTGATCCTAAAGATGGTACAGCCTGTGTACTGCCTTATGAGAATTAAAAAGCTTGGGTGGTATGCAATTCTTGGGTGGAAAAAGTACAAGCTGAAGATGTTATTGGGATTGTTGCTGGAAAAAGGTACAAGCTAGGGAGGTGCATTTAGAATGGTTGCTAGAGATACAAGCTTGGGAGGCACACTTGTAATTGCTGTTAAGGAAGGTAAAGGCTTAAGAAATGCGCTTGAATTTGTTACAAATACAAGCCCTGAAGATGCACTTGGGATTGTTTAGTGGTAAAGGTCCAAGCTTGGCAAGTGATATAGGAATTCTTGCTGAAGAAGGTAAAAGGCATAGAGGTGCACTTGAGTGGGAGAAGAGAACTGCAATATATCATTGAATATTTTATTTTTGAACAAAATGTTTCCAATTTCCTGTTATAAACTATGAATGGGATATATATTTTGCCCATTTCACTGGCGTAGAAGGAACTATCTGTGGGTATAGAATTCTAGAAGCACAAACCTTTACCAACTTCAAATATATTTCATCAAGTTGAACTAAAATGAATTCTTTAAGATAGCCTGCTTTATATTTATTGTGCCTTATGGCTTTTAGTTTATATAAGTTGGAGGCAGAAATTTACCAAACATGGTACGTAAGCAGATAAGGCACTCCATGTAGATGGAGAATTTGCAAAAATGCTACAGCTATTTTATTACAGGGAACTGAAGCTACAGTTCCCTAGGGGGAAAACTCACCAAGCTTTTTACAACTAATAAAATTACTAAAACTATTCTAAATTACACATTAAACTTTCCAATGTGCCTGATTGACTAAGCAGCCAATATCCATACTACGCAGAAATCAGGCAGGATGTTGGAATACTTTGTTTCATACAATTCTATCTGTACCTTGGCCACTGTATCCTGATACAGACCATTATTCTTGTGCTCATGGTGGCTACGTGTGCACAATGGTTTTGCACTCTGACTATGGCGCAGGAAAATTGGCAGACAGATACCACACTGCAACTAATGTACACCCAGCTGGAACAACTTTCTCAGTCCTATATTATTTTGGCTGCATATCTGGAATGATAAATGAAAAACTCTCTCCACCTGTCAAAAACCAGCACATGTAATTTAACATAAATTAAACTTTGTCTATTGGTGCATTTCAAAGACAAGCTGCATCACATGACAATATTAACCTTAAGGGTGTAACCTTAATAATAATACTTCTATGTATAAAATGTAGATGGCGTTGGGCACCTGACTTGATCATAATCCGAGTACCTGCTATGAAAAGTTAGTCCTTACTGCCCATATACCCAGTGGGAGCTCCAAAGCTGGGAAATCTGAGAGGCCTGTACCATTGGAATACAATGCAGAATAATATAAATGCCAGAGGCTCCGTAAAGGCAGTTGGTGATGAGAAACATAAATACCCTTTGTCTTCCTATTGAGAGAAAAAAAAGAAACGGAATAGGTTCATAGACCCTGTAATCTACTTGGTCTGGCCCATCTTGCAGGCGTCAACCCAGGGTGCTGAGTAAATAGAGTTCTGGCATTTCTGGAAAATATGCGGCTTCAGTTGTCCTCTTCACTCGAGTCGTGTGTCAGTTGTTTTAGCCTCTATTAAAATAAGTACAAAGTTTAGTTTTTTGCACTTTTGATGATTAAACTGTGCCACAGTAGAGAAAATAGGGGGTTTATATTGTGTGTAGTGGCCTAAAATGTGAGCCCTTGTCCTATAGTTTAGGGTTCCCCCAAAATTAAACTTCTTTTCAACAACAACAAAAATATATAATTTCTTTAAAGGGGCAGTATATACCTTTGTTCAATGTCGACCAAATAAAATGTGATGTGAAAAAAAATCAGTATTTCCTTAACTTTAACTTAATGCAAAGCACAGATCAGTATTTTGTTTTAACTTATTTAACTTTACTTCTAACCCTTCCTCCTCTGTAATCAGGAGACATTGTTTAAAGGGGAACTCCAGCTTCCAAACCAAAGAGCCCCACACAACACAGAAACCCCTAATATACCTATAAAAGTAATTTGTGCCTTCAAAAAGTTTAAATAAATTCAGCTGCAAAACGCTTTTCTCTCTGCATCATTTAAAATCCTGGTAGGGGAGGAGGGACTAAAACACTGATGTTACAAATTGTAACAAAGGCTCAACAGTTTACAGACAGCATGCAGGAACTACATAACCCATAATGCATTGCACTGTTATTCCTTATCTTGTTGACATCACATGTGCAGGGATTTGGAGGAAGCAGGCTGAGGGCAGTCGACTAGTGTTATTTTTTTTTTATTTTTGAGTCTCTTAAGTAGTCCGCCAGATCAGCAGGAGAACAGGGGGCGGGGCGGGGCTGGGCTTAGGGAACTGTTTCCAAATCATATTATTATATGAAAAATCATGAAAAGGCTGCATATTTATAACTGAAAGTTGCTTTAATTTTCAAAAAGCTCAAGTTGTTTCAGTGAATTTCCCCTTTAAATAGATAACAAGCTCTGCATAAACTCTCCGCACAGATGCAAGTTTTTAGATAAGGAGGAGGTCATGACACCTTATTTACTCTAACGAACCCAAGTGTGAGAATATGAAAGTCATTTCAGTTTGCCCGGCTAAAAGCACAAGTCTGCTCAGCACATTCCCTTCCTTCAATGACCGTTAAACATCCAGCGCTGCTCACCTGTTTCCCATAGAAGTAAAGCTGTTCTTTGCTTTCACCTTCTCCATCTGCGCTCACTTGTTCCACTGTGGACTCATGTGGCATCTTGAAACAGTAAATATAAAAGGCAACAGTTTTTGATGTTGAATAAAACTCAAGTCTTCCCGCACATAAATATATTAGAAATGATCTAAAGATAATAAAATCTGGCTATAGCATTGCTCAGTTTGCCTCCTGGGGGTGAAAAGGTTTTACGTATTTGCTAAAATGGCTTCTGAACATTTGCAGTTATACACGATTGGTTTAGTGGGCAAGAAACCATTTGAAAAATAAATGAAATGATTGATCACTCACGGTGATCATTAAAGGTATCGTAAAGTTCGGCCATGCTGTCTTCCGTTTTGCAGTGGAAGCACATTGGAACATTGGCTCTCACTGCAGAGAGGAGACAGCTTGGCTGGCATTGGAGGTCAGAATGCTTGATAGGGTCTCTGGAGGCTATAACAAGGCATAGTAAGTGTGCCTTTAGCAGGAAGCACATCCCTTCCACAAAGAGATGTGGGGTGGGGTTGGGGAAGGTCACAGCATTATCACCTGAAAACATTTGCAAGAAAAGTTACATATAAAGTTGCTATTAAGCTGGAGGTACAGAGAGAACATACCAGTACAGGGTGTGCCTGGAACAAGTAGCTAAAGGGGTAGTACATTAGGTTCACAAAGGAGGCGGCGTAGATATCAGCGTATCGTATCAGCTGACTGGAGAAGAGTGTCTGCCTGGAGCCACAGCGGAACAGACTGCCCATCTTCCCATGGCACATATCCATCTCGTGCGTTACCCTCTGCACATGCAAAGCATTGGTTATATATCATCAAGTCAACATGGCAGGCCCCAAAATTGCTCTGGGATACACTTTCCTCAATACACAGACCACCTGATTCTGGGATTTCTCATTCTTTAACAGCAATTGTTTCCAAACCACCACTAAATACATAATATTGGATTTGGCCAAATACCAAATCTTGCGACCTTAATTGATTGGATTTGTTTAGGCTAAGCACTACGGGTTGGCTTTGAAGGCGCTGGGATTGATCTGAATCCTGGATTCGGTGTATTTATAGGGAATATCCATTGGCCTAATCCAAAAGCTGTTTAGGGCATAAAGAGTGCTAAATACCATGGCTGCTAGTCACCATCCATCCACTATCAAATTATTTTAGAGAAATCTGCTGATTCCCAGAAGCAGAGGACACAGGAGGTGGAATATTTGTATGTGTCTTTGCCTCGTCTTGACTTTGAGAAACCCAGACTGTGAGGGCATGTCTGTGATTAGGCACCCCTTATATGAGGGAAGTGATTAGAAAGATCCGCTCGCTGTACTATGTTAAATGGCTATTTCTGGTTCTGTATCCACTCTCAATAATGGCAATGGAATCTGATGGTACCTACCTGGATCTGCTTCTGAATGGCGCTAATATCAGGAGGCTTGTTGCTGCTGCTGTCCATGTGCCTGGGTGGAAAATACATGAGACGCTCTGGTCACAAGGGTGACTTTACAAGGAACAAGATGTTACCTACATGGGATGGGCAGCCTGTGGTCCCAGATGTTACAACTTGCAACATTCCAGGCAAAGGCCTTTGGTAGGTGCTTGATATGCCTCAGCCAATACATTTCATATTTTACTGAATAGGCTGTGCAAGCTGGGAAGGATGCAAACTTGCATAACCCATATAACTGCCATGTACAATTTCAAATAGTTAATGTAATTGAGGGCAGATTTAATTATCCCATCATTCTTCAAAATAGGAGCAGAGGAGGCTGGGCTATAAATATTACTGGTAAGGATAAGGACACATTTCTACCAGTGAGCCTTAGCTCACATGTTTTCTAGGCCCAGCAGGAATAGGAAATCCTTTAGTTGCAGAACATCAACTTCCAACATGGCTCAAATCACCCACGTGATGCTGGGAGCTGCACTTCTGAACTGCTAAATGTGGCATATCTCATCAATAAGAACAGAAACTTACTGGTACGAGTGAGCCAAAACCACATCCAGGTTTTTCAGTTCATCAAAAAGTTCTGGTGATAACAAAAAAAAGTTTAAATGCCATGTATTTCCATAACACACACTTACCTGTGTTTCTGACACAAGAATGATCTGAAATCTACAACACAGGGCAAATAGGAAAGGGCAAAGTAACAGGGAGGAGCTTTTGTGAGCACATTGTGGTATCTCTGTAAACTCATGTGGGTACCCCTATTTGTTCCTTTTGGTTGTGCTCACAATAACCTGTGCCCAGGCTGGTGCCTGAGTGTGAAGGTCAGCACAGATGCTCTGCTTGGCTTAAAAAAAGATGGTGGAGATGGCTCAATTTTGTTCAAGTATATTATGATGCCAGATGGCATCTTTACTTGCTAGATCAGGGCTGTCCAACTGAAGGCCCATGGGCTGGATGTGGCTCTCTAAAGGATTTTTATGGCCCCAGTTTGCTCTAGAGCTCCATAGACTTCATTGTATGACATAATTTTAATATAATCTGGCCCTCAACATGCTGTATGGGAAGTAATCAGCCCAATACATGTAAAAAGTTGGACAACACTGTGCTAGATCATCTTACCAGCTGCAAGTTCTTGCGCTTGGCTTGGCCTATGCCTGAATTTTTGCTTGTCTTCTGCCAGCTTTTACCCTTATTTACCGCTTATGAACCCTTGCTGCTGACCTACCCCCAGATCTGTTATTCTCTACCCCACGTCATTTCAGGCAATCATGTTTTTAAACATACAGAGACATTGGAAGAAAGACAGCATTTTGCATAATTTGTATTATCACATTATACACATAGTTACTCACCACTTTTGTGAGCCCAGACAGTGAGTTCCTTGGCAAGTTCAGGTACCACCAGAAAGGTCCGCCATCCTTGCTTTTTCTTAGACTTCAGGATGTCCCCAAATATGTGATCCCCCACGTACAGGATTTCTTTCCCTTTCACCCCAAGTAGATCGCACACAATGTCAGAGGAGCCTAAAGCAGTCAAACAGACATGAAATATCTTCAGGTGCCACAAAACACTGAAAGTAGGCAAGACACCTAGCTGAAGTGCATGAACATAACATTTTAAATTCAAAGATAAAAAATAGAACTGGGTGGGAAATAGCTGTGATTTGTATCTGCCTTACAGAGTCACAGTGAAACTTCTAGGCCAGAGGTTCCCAAAAAGTTCCTGGGGGTGTCAAATATGAGCTGTGATTGGCTGTTTGGTAGCCCTTATGTGAACTGGCAGCCTACAGTAGGATCTGTTGGGCAGTACACTAAACAGATGGCTTTGAGGCCACTGGGAGCAACATCCAAGGGATTGGTGCAGAGAAGAGCCCACAGCTGGGGGGGGGGGGCGGATTTACCTCCTGAGTACACTGCACAGTGCTGGTGTGGGCCGGTATATGTTCCAATCCTCAGCTTTCCATTGTCCTGCAATACAGTCAAAATGTATCTTAGGAAAGATAAAAACTAAGTAAGCTTTATCAGAAAGGTCTATGTAAATACAGCCATAAGCACTCACAGAAAAGCTGCACTGAGTCCTCTATCAAAAGAAAACCGGATTTCTTGTCTCCTTTTTTGTAAACATGTTCTTCAGTATCAATCCAAATAACCTGGAGAGTACACATGTTCCTCAGTGCAACAGTGTAATTTATTGAGATATCACTGCACCGCTGTTACACTGTTGCACTGAAGAACATGTGTACTCTCCAGGTTATTTGGATTGAATTTGAAAGTTGTACAGCCAGCACAGGGCCTGTTACCTGTTGATGAGTACTTTCTTTGAATACTGGAACCTACGGTAGGACTCTGAATTTTCTTCAGTATCACACTTCCACTCTCAGAAAAATCCTTTATTCCTGGGGCCAGAGTCTGCGCAGCTCTCTCCCTCCCTCTCTCCTGCTCCCCCCTCCCATAAGAATGCTAAGAACTCCCTCCCCCCTCCCTTAGGAATGTGTGATCTGAGCTACCAAGGCTACAGCTGCAGCAGGAAGCTACTTAAAATGGCAGCTGCAATTTTAAACAAACAGAGAAAGCTTCTAGGAAATGACTTTCCTTCTCCTTTAAGAAGCGTTTTTTTGTCCATGTAGGAGAGCTTTATTCTGAAGTATTCAGCTGAACTAGAGTTGCCAATAAACACTTTTAATATGCCCCTAGCTCCACCTGTCTTGCACCTAGACATAGGTTTCATCATAGCCAGATGGCAGCTGATACACTGGCATAACCACCTACTTACCTTGGCATGACAATTGCCTTACCTGTGTTCCCTCACTTGTCAAAGGAAAGCAAAAAATGATTGTAATTTAATTATTCGGTAATTAAATGTTTCAGTGCTTATCTGAATCCTCCATACTATATGCAGATTACTATTTGTTTTTTTGGAAAAATAATCCCAAAAGCAATTGGGGAGACCATTTTGCTCCTGAGACCAAGAGGAGTATTGCAATGGAGAAACAGCTTTGAAATATATAATATGATACAGGAGACCGTAGTCCTGAGGGTCAGGGTAGATACTCACGGTGTTGACTTGCCGTAGAACAGTTCCTTCTGCAAAAAAGAGTGGCTTCCTGGTATCCACGACAATTAAGTCAAAATAAGAGCGCCAGGATTTCTTGGGGGTGTCCATGTCCTGCAACGGAACAAGCAAATTTCCATTAAATCATTTACCCCTGGCTGGGGCCTAATACAATCCCCAAGGGAAAAAGGTGAAGCCGGATACATGGAATCTATGATGCTATCAGCAACTGTAGATCATCTGTGATTTATGTCAGGTAAGCAAATAACACAAGCAATATATTGTACTATTTGAATTATAGTTTTTCTGTTCTGGAGCTGGAAA
Source organism: Xenopus tropicalis (assembly GCF_000004195.4). Classification (NCBI taxonomy): domain Eukaryota; kingdom Metazoa; phylum Chordata; class Amphibia; order Anura; family Pipidae; genus Xenopus; species Xenopus tropicalis. Next base: position 125,963,966 of record NC_030679.2, read on the forward strand.
TCATTTTTATGAAGGTTTGCTGGATCCATGCCCCTGGTTGGCTGGTTACCAACTGGCAGTTCTTAATTGACAAATAGCACCCTAACAGCCCACACTAACAGAGACTTGCCGAGACAGGGCCTAGAGGTAAGAATTCCAGGAAAGGTGTCAGCGGGTTCACAAGAAGACATATCCAATAACAGGCCAAGGTCAGGGCAAGGAGTAGTAGGTTTAAAGTCAAAGAACATGCCATTGGTCACAAAAGGCAGCAGAAAGGAGGTGAACCCAGGTCAATGTCAGCAATTGTAGTTCCACAGGAACAAGGCTCTGTGTCTAAAATAACCTTTAGTATTTGAAGCCAGGGCTCAGCATCTTTACCCAATGTATATGGGCAGTGATGCAAAATTAACGGCTTTATTCACTGGAAAACACAGGGCATTGCACTTTGAATAAATCAAACAAAATGAATCTTCTGTTTATTAATACATCATGGAACTACATGTATGGCACCACTAGGGTTTCTTCATCACTGTTTAAAGAGCCTGAACACTTCTTTTCACTTGGAATAGTTACTATACAGGACTTGATCTGAATAGATTGCAGGCTTGCAGAAGACCAGCTTTAGGGGATGGCACATTTGAACCACATAACAGCCCCAAAGTGCCTTCTCCTGCATTTTGCTGTTTTCACACAATCAGATAGACTAAAAGGGGACATACCATGTCTAAAACAAATACCAGTGCATTATAAATATAGAAGGAATGTGCTGATTTATTGACAATTTCTTCAAAAACCCCATTTGTCCCCCATCTGTTTCACTCCCCTATGCCTCCTTTCCCAGGCTGTGCAGCACACTGCATTGTAGAACAGTAACCAATCAGCAGCTAGGCTGACCTGATAGGGGACTAAAGTCTGTCTTTGCTTGTGTGACTGCACGGCTGTGATTGGCTATCCTACTATGGCAGGGACTATGGAGAGCTCCAATAAAGGGGCTATTTTTAAAAGTTAATGATAATTTTTGACCCAGAGTAAAACCAGAACCATATATTATTCATTATTGCCTACAAAACTGGGAATTCAGTGGCATAACTATTAAAGTGATACTGACACGAAAAAACGACTTTTCAAATTATGAATCTGCATAAAAAGTTGCCTATAGGCCATGTTGATCTTTTTTCACTGTTAGGGCTGATTTTGTATGTAATTGTTGCTTTAAGTTCCTATACCTGACTGTTTTGCCAACCTGACTGTCCCTTCTCAGCCTGTCAGTTATAGCTTCTAATGCTAACGGCCTACTGCTGTACAAATATGGCCGCCCCCTCATAGAAGAACATGGGGGATCAGATAAGGAATGAAAAAGCATCAGTAAATACTTTTATGGCAAAATTATAAAGCTCATGCAAAGACAATGTTATGAAAGATGTAAAGATTTCTGGTGTCAGTATCTCTTTAAGGGTGTGGAGGATGCTATTGCACCATGGCCCGTACCCACTCAGGGCTCACTGGGCACTTGCACCGGTGCAATTACGCCACAAAAATGTGTCGGAGCCGGGGGGGGGGGGGGGGGGGGGGGGCTGCTGCATGCCCAGGCCCGGGGATGTCTAGTTACGCGACTGGGGAATTTCATTTATGTTATGTATCTCTTTTAAAGAAGTCCTGCTAAAAAGAAATATCAAATCTACTATCCCTAATCACATAATCACAAGATCAAATTACAGGGAAGGTTAGAATAGAATTGTTGAGGACTGACCTTACATCTAATAACCAAGCTGGGATAGTGATTTAAAAAGGATTACAAAGGAATATACAATAAAGTGCAGCTGCTTTCCCCTGCACTCCCTGGGTATTGTACAAGCCTCTCCTAATTTGCCACTAAGGAGAAAAAATTCCTTCCTGACTCCAAGATGGCAATTGAACCAGTCCCTGGATCAACTTGTACTGAGAGCTGTCTCCCATACCCCTGTATTCCCTCACTTGTACTGAGAGCTATCTCCCCTACCCCTGTATTCCCTCACTTGTACTGAGAGCTATCCCCCCTACCCCTGTATTCCCTCACTTGTACTGAGAGCTATCTCCCATACCCCTGTATTCCCTCACTTGTACTGAGAGCTATCTCCCATACCCCTGTATTCCCTCACTTGTACTGAGAGCTATCTCCCATACCCCTGTATTCCCTCACTTGTACTGAGAGCTATCTCCCATACCCCTGTATTCCCTCACTTGTACTAAGAGCTATCTTCCCTACCCCTGTATTCCCTCACTTGTACTGAGAGCTATCTCCCATACCCCTGTATTCCCTCACTTGTACTGAGAGCTATCTCCCCTACCCCTGTATTCCCTCACTTGTACTGAGAGCTGTCTCCCATACCCCTGTATTCCCTCACTTGTACTGAGAGCTATCTCCCCTACCCCTGTATTCCCTCACTTGTACTGAGAGCTATCTCCCCTACCCTTGTATTCCCTCACTTGTACTGAGAGCTATCTCCCCTACCCCTGTATTCCCTCACTTGTACTGAGAGCTATCTCCCCTACCCCTGTATTCCCTCACTTGTACTGAGAGCTATCTCCCCTACCCCTGTATTCCCTCACTTGTACTGAGAGCTATCTCCCCTACCCCTGTATTCCCTCACTTGTACTGAGAGCTATCCCCCATACCCCTGTATTCCCTCACTTGTACTGAGAGCTATCTCCCCTACCCCTGTATTCCCTCACTTGTACTGAGAGCTATCTCCCCTACCCCTGTATTCCCTCACTTGTACTGAGAGCTATCCCCCATACCCCTGTATTCCCTCACTTGTACTGAGAGCTATCCCCCATACCCCTGTATTCCCTCACTTGTACTGAGAGCTATCTCCCCTACCCCTGTATTCCCTCACTTGTACTGAGAGCTATCCCCCATAACCCTGTATTCCCTCACTTGTACTGAGAGCTATCCCCCCTACCCCTGTATTCCCTCACTTGTACTGAGAGCTATCCCCCCTACCCCTGTATTCCCTCACTTGTACTGAGAGCTATCTCCCCTACCCCTGTATTCCCTCACTTGTACTGAGAGCTATCTCCCATACCCCTGTATTCCCTCACTTGTACTGAGAGCTATCCCCCATACCCCTGTATTCCCTCACTTGTACTGAGAGCTATCTCCCATACCCCTGTATTCCCTCACTTGTACTGAGAGCTATCTCCCATAACCCTGTATTCCCTCACTTGTACTGAGAGCTATCTCCCCTACCCCTGTATTCCCTCACTTGTACTGAGAGCTATCTCCCCTACCCCTGTATTCCCTCACTTGTACTGAGAGCTATCTCCCCTACCCCTGTATTCCCTCACTTGTACTGAGAGCTATCTCCCATAACCCTGTATTCCCTCACTTGTACTGAGAGCTATCCCCCCTACCCCTGTATTCCCTCACTTGTACTGAGAGCTATCTCCCATAACCCTGTATTCCCTCACTTGTACTGAGAGCTATCTCCCATACCCCTGTATTCCCTCACTTGTACTGAGAGCTATCTCCCTACCCCTGTATTCCCTCACTTGTACTGAGAGCTATCTCCCCTACCCCTGTATTCCCTCACTTGTACTGAGAGCTATCTCCCCTACCCCTGTATTCCCTCACTTGTACTGAGAGCTATCTCCCATACCCCTGTATTCCCTCACTTGTACTGAGAGCTATCTCCCCTACCCCTGTATTCCCTCACTTGTACTGAGAGCTATCTCCCCTACCCCTGTATTCCCTCACTTGTACTGAGAGCTATCTCCCATACCCCTGTATTCCCTCACTTGTACTGAGAGCTATCCCCCATAACCCTGTATTCCCTCACTTGTACTGAGAGCTATCTCCCCTACCCCTGTATTCCCTCACTTGTACTGAGAGCTATCTCCCATACCCCTGTATTCCCTCACTTGTACTGAGAGCTATCTCCCATAACCCCTGTATTCCCTCACTTGTACTGAGAGCTATCTCCCATAACCCCTGTATTCCCTCACTTGTACTGAGAGCTATCTCCCATAACCCCTGTATTCCCTCACTTGTACTGAGAGCTATCTCCCATAACCCTGTATTCCCTCACTTGTACTGAGAGCTATCTCCCCTACCCCTGTATTCCCTCACTTGTACTGAGAGCTATCTCCCCTACCCCTGTATTCCCTCACTTGTACTGAGAGCTATCCCCCCTACCCCTGTATTCCCTCACTTGTACTGAGAGCTATCTCCCCTACCCCTGTATTCCCTCACTTGTACTGAGAGCTATCCCCCCTACCCCTGTATTCCCTCACTTGTACTGAGAGCTATCTCCCCTACCCCTGTATTCCCTCACTTGTACTGAGAGCTATCTCCCCTACCCCTGTATTCCCTCACTTGTACTGAGAGCTATCTCCCATACCCCTGTATTCCCTCACTTGTACTGAGAGCTATCTCCCATAACCCTGTATTCCCTCACTTGTACTGAGAGCTATCCCCCCTACCCCTGTATTCCCTCACTTGTACTGAGAGCTATCTCCCATAACCCTGTATTCCCTCACTTGTACTGAGAGCTATCTCCCATACCCCTGTATTCCCTCACTTGTACTGAGAGCTATCTCCCTACCCCTGTATTCCCTCACTTGTACTGAGAGCTATCTCCCCTACCCCTGTATTCCCTCACTTGTACTGAGAGCTATCTCCCATACCCCTGTATTCCCTCACTTGTACTGAGAGCTATCTCCCTACCCCTGTATTCCCTCACTTGTACTGAGAGCTATCTCCCCTACCCCTGTATTCCCTCACTTGTACTGAGAGCTATCTCCCCTACCCCTGTATTCCCTCACTTGTACTGAGAGCTATCTCCCATACCCCTGTATTCCCTCACTTGTACTGAGAGCTATCCCCCTACCCCTGTATTCCCTCACTTGTACTGAGAGCTATCTCCCCTACCCCTGTATTCCCTCACTTGTACTGAGAGCTATCTCCCCTACCCCTGTATTCCCTCACTTGTACTGAGAGCTATCTCCCCTACCCCTGTATTCCCTCACTTGTACTGAGAGCTATCTCCCCTACCCCTGTATTCCCTCACTTGTACTGAGAGCTATCTCCCCTACCCCTGTATTCCCTCACTTGTACTGAGAGCTATCTCCCCTACCCCTGTATTCCCTCACTTGTACTGAGAGCTATCTCCCATACCCCTGTATTCCCTCACTTGTACTGAGAGCTATCCCCCTACCCCTGTATTCCCTCACTTGTACTGAGAGCTATCTCCCCTACCCCTGTATTCCCTCACTTGTACTGAGAGCTATCTCCCCTACCCCTGTATTCCCTCACTTGTACTGAGAGCTATCTCCCCTACCCCTGTATTCCCTCACTTGTACTGAGAGCTATCTCCCCTACCCCTGTATTCCCTCACTTGTACTGAGAGCTATCTCCCCTACCCCTGTATTCCCTCACTTGTACTGAGAGCTATCTCCCCTACCCCTGTATTCCCTCACTTGTACTGAGAGCTATCTCCCCTACCCCTGTATTCCCTCACTTGTACTGAGAGCTATCTCCCATACCCCTGTATTCCCTCACTTGTACTAAGAGCTATCTCCCATACCCCTGTATTCCCTCACTTGTACTGAGAGCTATCTCCCCTACCCCTGTATTCCCTCACTTGTACTGAGAGCTATCTCCCCTACCCCTGTATTCCCTCACTTGTACTGAGAGCTATCTCCCCTACCCCTGTATTCCCTCACTTGTACTGAGAGCTATCTCCCATACCCCTGTATTCCCTCACTTGTACTGAGAGCTATCTCCCATACCCCTGTATTCCCTCACTTGTACTGAGAGCTATCTCCCCTACCCCTGTATTCCCTCACTTGTACTGAGAGCTATCTCCCATACCCCTGTATTCCCTCACTTGTACTGAGAGCTATCTCCCCTACCCCTGTATTCCCTCACTTGTACTGAGAGCTATCTCCCCTACCCCTGTATTCCCTCACTTGTACTGAGAGCTATCTCCCCTACCCCTGTATTCCCTCACTTGTACTGAGAGCTATCTCCCATACCCCTGTATTCCCTCACTTGTACTGAGAGCTATCTCCCATACCCCTGTATTCCCTCACTTGTACTGAGAGCTATCTCCCCTACCCCTGTATTCCCTCACTTGTACTGAGAGCTATCTCCCCTACCCCTGTATTCCCTCACTTGTACTGAGAGCTATCTCCCCTACCCCTGTATTCCCTCACTTGTACTGAGAGCTATCTCCCATACCCCTGTATTCCCTCACTTGTACTAAGAGCTATCTCCCATACCCCTGTATTCCCTCACTTGTACTGAGAGCTATCTCCCCTACCCCTGTATTCCCTCACTTGTACTGAGAGCTATCTCCCATAACCCTGTATTCCCTCACTTGTACTGAGAGCTATCTCCCATACTCCTGTATTCCCTCACTTGTACTGAGAGCTATCTCCCCTACCCCTGTATTCCCTCACTTGTACTGAGAGCTATCTCCCATACCCCTGTATTCCCTCACTTGTACTGAGAGCTATCTCCCATACCCCTGTATTCCCTCACTTGTACTGAGAGCTATCTCCCATACCCCTGTATTCCCTCACTTGTACTAAGAGCTATCTCCCATACCCCTGTATTCCCTCACTTGTACTGAGAGCTATCTCCCATACCTCTGTATTCCCTCACTTGTACTGAGAGCTATCTCCCATAACCCTGTATTCCCTCACTTGTACTGAGAGCTATCTCCCCTACCCCTGTATTCCCTCACTTGTACTGAGAGCTATCCCCCCTACCCCTGTATTCCCTCACTTGTACTGAGAGCTATCTCCCCTACCCCTGTATTCCCTCACTTGTACTGAGAGCTATCTCCCCTACCCCTGTATTCCCTCACTTGTACTGAGAGCTATCTCCCATACCCCTGTATTCCCTCACTTGTACTGAGAGCTATCCCCCATAACCCTGTATTCCCTCACTTGTACTGAGAGCTATCTCCCCTACCCCTGTATTCCCTCACTTGTACTGAGAGCTATCTCCCATACCCCTGTATTCCCTCACTTGTACTGAGAGCTATCTCCCATAACCCCTGTATTCCCTCACTTGTACTGAGAGCTATCTCCCATAACCCCTGTATTCCCTCACTTGTACTGAGAGCTATCTCCCATAACCCTGTATTCCCTCACTTGTACTGAGAGCTATCTCCCCTACCCCTGTATTCCCTCACTTGTACTGAGAGCTATCTCCCCTACCCCTGTATTCCCTCACTTGTACTGAGAGCTATCCCCCCTACCCCTGTATTCCCTCACTTGTACTGAGAGCTATCTCCCCTACCCCTGTATTCCCTCACTTGTACTGAGAGCTATCCCCCCTACCCCTGTATTCCCTCACTTGTACTGAGAGCTATCTCCCCTACCCCTGTATTCCCTCACTTGTACTGAGAGCTATCTCCCCTACCCCTGTATTCCCTCACTTGTACTGAGAGCTATCTCCCATACCCCTGTATTCCCTCACTTGTACTGAGAGCTATCTCCCATAACCCTGTATTCCCTCACTTGTACTGAGAGCTATCCCCCCTACCCCTGTATTCCCTCACTTGTACTGAGAGCTATCTCCCATAACCCTGTATTCCCTCACTTGTACTGAGAGCTATCTCCCATACCCCTGTATTCCCTCACTTGTACTGAGAGCTATCTCCCTACCCCTGTATTCCCTCACTTGTACTGAGAGCTATCTCCCCTACCCCTGTATTCCCTCACTTGTACTGAGAGCTATCTCCCATACCCCTGTATTCCCTCACTTGTACTGAGAGCTATCTCCCTACCCCTGTATTCCCTCACTTGTACTGAGAGCTATCTCCCCTACCCCTGTATTCCCTCACTTGTACTGAGAGCTATCTCCCCTACCCCTGTATTCCCTCACTTGTACTGAGAGCTATCTCCCATACCCCTGTATTCCCTCACTTGTACTGAGAGCTATCTCCCCTACCCCTGTATTCCCTCACTTGTACTGAGAGCTATCTCCCCTACCCCTGTATTCCCTCACTTGTACTGAGAGCTATCTCCCCTACCCCTGTATTCCCTCACTTGTACTGAGAGCTATCTCCCATACCCCTGTATTCCCTCACTTGTACTGAGAGCTATCTCCCATACCCCTGTATTCCCTCACTTGTACTGAGAGCTATCTCCCCTACCCCTGTATTCCCTCACTTGTACTGAGAGCTATCTCCCATACCCCTGTATTCCCTCACTTGTACTGAGAGCTATCTCCCCTACCCCTGTATTCCCTCACTTGTACTGAGAGCTATCTCCCCTACCCCTGTATTCCCTCACTTGTACTGAGAGCTATCTCCCCTACCCCTGTATTCCCTCACTTGTACTGAGAGCTATCTCCCATACCCCTGTATTCCCTCACTTGTACTGAGAGCTATCTCCCATACCCCTGTATTCCCTCACTTGTACTGAGAGCTATCTCCCCTACCCCTGTATTCCCTCACTTGTACTGAGAGCTATCTCCCCTACCCCTGTATTCCCTCACTTGTACTGAGAGCTATCTCCCCTACCCCTGTATTCCCTCACTTGTACTGAGAGCTATCTCCCCTACCCCTGTATTCCCTCACTTGTACTGAGAGCTATCTCCCCTACCCCTGTATTCCCTCACTTGTACTGAGAGCTATCTCCCATAACCCTGTATTCCCTCACTTGTACTGAGAGCTATCTCCCATACCCCTGTATTCCCTCACTTGTACTGAGAGCTATCTCCCCTACCCCTGTATTCCCTCACTTGTACTGAGAGCTATCTCCCCTACCCCTGTATTCCCTCACTTGTACTGAGAGCTATCTCCCCTACCCCTGTATTCCCTCACTTGTACTGAGAGCTATCTCCCATAACCCTGTATTCCCTCACTTGTACTGAGAGCTATCTCCCATACCCCTGTATTCCCTCACTTGTACTGAGAGCTATCTCCCCTACCCCTGTATTCCCTCACTTGTACTGAGAGCTATCTCCCCTACCCCTGTATTCCCTCACTTGTACTGAGAGCTATCTCCCCTACCCCTGTATTCCCTCACTTGTACTGAGAGCTATCTCCCATACCCCTGTATTCCCTCACTTGTACTAAGAGCTATCTCCCATACCCCTGTATTCCCTCACTTGTACTGAGAGCTATCTCCCCTACCCCTGTATTCCCTCACTTGTACTGAGAGCTATCTCCCATAACCCTGTATTCCCTCACTTGTACTGAGAGCTATCTCCCATACTCCTGTATTCCCTCACTTGTACTGAGAGCTATCTCCCCTACCCCTGTATTCCCTCACTTGTACTGAGAGCTATCTCCCATACCCCTGTATTCCCTCACTTGTACTGAGAGCTATCTCCCATACCCCTGTATTCCCTCACTTGTACTGAGAGCTATCTCCCATACCCCTGTATTCCCTCACTTGTACTAAGAGCTATCTCCCATACCCCTGTATTCCCTCACTTGTACTGAGAGCTATCTCCCCTACCCCTGTATTCCCTCACTTGTACTGAGAGCTATCTCCCATACCCCTGTATTCCCTCACTTGTACTGAGAGCTATCTCCCATACCTCTGTATTCCCTCACTTGTACTGAGAGCTATCTCCCATAACCCTGTATTCCCTCACTTGTACTGAGAGCTATCTCCCCTACCCCTGTATTCCCTCACTTGTACTGAGAGCTATCCCCCCTACCCCTGTATTCCCTCACTTGTACTGAGAGCTATCTCCCCTACCCCTGTATTCCCTCACTTGTACTGAGAGCTATCTCCCATACTCCTGTATTCCCTCACTTGCTAAAAAGCCATCCAACCCTTCTTAAAGCTATATAATGTATCAAATGAGTCAGGGAGGGAAATCAACAACTTCACAGCATTCACTGTGAAAATACCTTTCTGAATTTTTTTGTTTCTTATTGGAGTGGGTGCCCTTGTGTCTGCTAGAAGAACTTACTGGTAAATAAAACATTAGAGAGATTATTATATGACCCCATTATATATTTATACATAGTTATTATATCACCATATTGTGATTGTGGGAATCTATTCCCATCTAAGCTTCACTGAAATGCATACTTTAAAGTCCTATAGAATCTCCATTGTTTGAATGAGGAGTCACTTGGACACTGTGAGCCATATCAAGCACTATGTCCCTAGTAGCCAGTGCCCCTGTGTTTCAGTAGGTTAATGGCATTTTGGAACTGTTTAGAGTAGGTTCTTCACATTCCGCACCCATTCAGCTATTTTTGTACTAACACATCTCATAATTTGTCTTTACAAGCCCAGAGCACTTTAATCCACTGCTTCTAGGGGGGATTTCCTGCCTTTCTAAAAAAAGGTGAGAAAAGGCCATTACTGAACATTAGTAGGTTCTGAAGTCACATCCACCTGTTGTTTTTGTTGTAATATCCCTGTGCATTTATTTTATCCCTGAGCTATTATTGTACCCATGCTGTAACAACAAAAGCCCTGCTGCCACTGTGGGTCACTGGGAGTATAATACTATGGCATTTTATTTCACTGTCAGCAAGTGTGTGTAACAGAAAAGTACAGGGAGTCATAACTGATCACTAGATCACTGAATGATATTATTAGTGCGCATGATATAGAAAATAGTGTCCTAAGTTAATTGGTCTTTAGGCTTATTGTTAACTTTGATATGATTATTCACCAAACGAAGGCAGGAAATGTATACCCTATCTCAGGGGTCCCCAACCTTTCTTACTCATGAGCCACACTTAGATGTAAAAAGTGTTGGTAGCAACACAAGCATGTAAGAGGGCCTAGCAACCACCAGATAGGGCAGTGATCCACCAGTGGCTCGTGAGCAATATGTTACTCACCACCCCCCTGTGATGTTGCTCCCAGTGGCCTCAATGTAGGTGCCCGATTTTAAATCTCTGGCTTAGAGACAAGTTTAGGAAGCACAGAGACACAGTTTTACGCCAAGTAGAGCCTCCTGTAGGCCAGCAGTCCCCATGGGGCTATCAAATAACTAATAACATCCCTTATTTGGCACCCCCAAAGATCTTTTTTCCTTGGCTCTAAAAGATGTGGGAGCAGGATCTGGGCAAAATAAGTCAATAAGATAGGATACAAGCCACAGCTTTTCTGCTAATTTAGCCATTTAAAGTCTTTCCTATAAATCTATTTGTACATGCCTCCTTCAAGGAAAACTAAACCTTTTTGCCCTTAATTTTAGAGGGTGTAGCCCTTCTGGGGAGAACGTAATAATCTTTTGGCAGAACACCCTTCAAACTGCTCCCCAAAACCCCCAAGAACCATTGCTTCACCTCTCTATCAAGTGACTTGGAAAGTACTCTAGGAAGCAGGTAAGACAAATTTTATGAGCTGCCAAATGGTCAGTAGCCTTTAATAGGCCTCCTCCTTTCATACCCTAGTAACACACCTTGCACTAGATTCAGACAATATATGACATAATGTGACTCTCCACTGCTCCACATTATCCACATCCACATCTCACCTTTATAGTCTCATTATTATGCTTATATGCTTTTCACTTTCTCATTTTCCCTCTTCCCTTCACTACTCTCTATTCATTTTCTTACTTAATTATATAACTGTTGTGTTCTATATTCTGCTTTATTAAATCCAATACAAAAGACAGATGGGTAGGTAGGTATTTGTATGCACACTTACTTTGTCTGGATCCTGGCCATCATCAAACAGGTAAGTCATAATAGCCTATCAGAAGGAGACCAAAAATCATTCATACGCCGGCCAGAGATATGAGTGAATGCTGTCAGTATTGGAGGTGAGTACATACTCACATCTGTGTAGTTATAATCACTGTTTGTGGCCAGAAAGACTTTTCCCACTTCCCTCATTCGGGTGAGCAAAACTGGTGTGCGTGGCTGGAAGAAAAGCAGATTATTATATCTAGAACCGTAGTCAGGTAAACAGAACGTTCAGCTGATAGACAAGAACTTACATCTTTTATTACATATTTCTCCAAATCTTTTAGAGTTTTCTCCTTTAAGCAGCCCTAAGAATGCAAAAATAAAATGTGTAAATAAGGCGGTCGTAACGAATGTAACATTTCAACTACAGGAATTAATTAATACTATAAAAAACACTGTTTTGAGGTCCTTTATAGCAGGGATCCCCAACCTTCTTTTTTTTACCTGTGAGCCACATTCAAACGCAATAAGAGTTGGGGAGCAACACAAGCATGAAAAATGTTCCCGGGGTTACAAACAGGGGCTCTGATTGGCGATTTGGCAGCCCCTATATAGACTGGCAGCCTACAGGAGGCTCTGTTTGGCAGTTCACATGGTTTTTATGCAACTAAAAATTCAGGAATTCAAAAATAAGCCCCTGCTTTGAGGCCACTGGGAGCAACATCCAAGGGGTTGGGGAGCAACATGTTGCTCACGAGCCACTGGTTGGGGATCACTGCTTTATAGCAATGATGCCCAGCCAGTAGTTTGTGAGCACTTACTAACCCCTTGCTGATGTTGCTTCCAAAGCCGGTGCTTTTTTTAAGTTCCTGCATTGGAGACAAGGTTCTTGCCTTGACTCGTAGCAGGAGCAGCCCTGGCGCATTAATAATTAGTAAAAGTTGACCATTGGTACCACTGTAGCGCCCCCAACCTCATACCCTCCATCCCCGCTGCAGTATCCCCTGTTAGCCCCATGGGGAGCCCTTGTGCAATCGCACCCCTCTGCCCCCAAGGCAGTTCCACCACAGCAGGCAAGTCTAGGGATGCAGAGGGTGCAACTCAGCACTACAAGAACATCTGTATTTTGGATGCACCTGATTGGAAAGACTAATAACAGGTCTCTCTGGAAATCTTTAAAAATAGCTTCGGGGCTGTAGATATTATCCCAAATAGTTGACCCCCAAAAAAACCTCATAGCTTTTTTAGTTGCAGCTTGGAAAAAGGAAGAATGGTAACGCTACTCATTCAAAAACAACAGGGGAAAATATGAGGACCAATAAAAAAGTTGTGTAGGATGAGTCCATCTTTAACATAATAAAAGTGAATTGAAAAGGTGGACTCCCCCTTTAACCACACATATGGCTGTTATTGCTAGTCCAATCACAGTGGAAGGGTGAAATACATGCTTATCCCACTCTAAAGCAGATAATTGTTGTTCCTATAAAGAAATGAATATGATAAGCTAGGATTGGTGCTTTCCTCAGATAATGAAGGGAAAGCTTGAGAGCAACAAGTGCAGCTTATCTGCCCTGCCCCAGTGAGTGACTCTGTGCAACTATAACACAGCAGCTTCCAAGCCCAACACGCACTGTCACGCTAGCCCCATGCAGGAACGTGGCTCTTTGCCACTCTTTATCTTTATAAGTGTCTGAGCTTATCTGTTCCATATTCTGCTTTTCTTACGTATGTTTAGCAGACATAAGAGTAAGATAATGTGAGCCCCCCCCCCACTCCTTGGGCCATTACCGAGTCATGCATGAAGTCCATTGCGTCCCTCACATCTTGGTGAATGCTCCTAAAGGACATAAATAAGTTGCCATGTCGGTAGCCAGTGTCACAGCTGCAAAGCAAAGGGAGACAGCGGGTTGGTAACACTGAACTGAAAATATTTTAATGACCCTTCCCAAAAGGTCTTTGTCAGGATAAAGCAGATAGATATGCCTCCTACTGTTCCATGTACCCTGTCTCCATTATTCCCCTTTCTACGTCATATACCTCTCACTCATAATCCACCTACTGCTCCATATAATCCCCTTATTGAGCCACATATCCCCCCATTACTCCCCCTACTGCTCTATATATATCCCCCTATTGCTCTATATACTCTCCCTACTGATACAAATATTCCCTCCCTATAACTTCCCATACTGCTCTATATATTCCCCCTACTGATCCATATAATTCTCACAGTGATTCATATTCATATTCCTTCCTATAACTCTGCCTATTGCTCCCCAGGCTCCCCCTCCTTATACTTCCCCTATTGATCCATATATTGCCTCCCCATAACTCCCCCTACTGCTCTATATATCCCCCTATTGCTATATACTCCCCCTACTGATACAAATATCCCCTCCCTATAACTTCCCCTACTGCTACTGCTATATACTGTATCTACTGATACATATAATTCTAATACTGATTTATATATTTCCTCCCTATAACTCTGCCTACTGCTCCATATACACCCCTACTGCTCCTTATACTCCCCTTATTGATCTATATATTGTCTCCCTATAACTCCCCTACTGCTCTATACATTCCCCCGACTGATCCATATATCCATTCCCAATAATTCCCCCTACTGCCTTATATGCCACTTCTCTTACTCCCCCTACTGTACTATAACCCCTCTCTGAAACAATAATAAGTGGTACCACCAGGGCCGCCATCACGGGTGCACAGGGGGGATAATTGTTCTGGGCCTGGATGATTCTTGCTTTAAAGGGGGCCCAGCCATGATACCGTTTTTTAGCACAAGCCCCCTTTAAAGAATTATGGGCCCTGTCATTGGTGGTCAGCGGGTAAATTGATTGGTTGCGTGCATGTGTGACGGCAGTATGCACGGGGCGCAACTTTATAAAAATGTGGATGCAGCGGGGAGCTGGGGACATAGCAAGAGGACACAGCCAGAGGATGGAGGGGGGCTGGAGGACGCTGGGGGGGAGCCGCAGAAAACAGGAGGATGCTGGGGGGGAGCCGCAGGAAGCAGGTGTATGCTGGGGGGGGAGCTGGAGGACACTGGGGGGAGCTGAAGGATGCTGGGGGGAAGCTGAAGGATGCTGGGGGGAGATGGAGGATGCTGGGGGGGAGCTGGAAGCAGCCGGGAGTGAGCCATAGTATGAGGACACCGGGGGAGGACCAGCTCTGGGCTGGCTAGCAATATTTTAGGGGGTCCCTTCCCAGACACCAATGCAAAACGTAACCCCTGGCTACCAATGTTTTAGGGGGCTCTGGCTACCAATGTCTGTGTGTCCTTTGTACTGATGGGAGGGGTCACTGGGGGCGGGGCCATTGGGGGTAGGGGGCCAAGATAATTTTGTTGTGAGGGGCCCGTGATTTCTGATGGAGTACCACACAATGCCCCATGTTCCATCACTTACAAAACAGTAGTTACTTATTTCAGTATTTTTTAAACTAAATCCTAATATTTTTTTTTTACTGTACAGCATCCTTCAGTAATTATAGGGAAAAATGTACAAGTTCCTGACCTACCTCTGTTCTAGAGAGCACTTACGTTAAGTATCGCGAGCAGTTGGTGAAAAAATCCACTAGGCAGGCATAAAGATATGTTTCTGCAAATAGAAAACACAATGGCCCTCAGCTGTTGGTAAACGGTATCTCTCAGCACACACTGATACCCCTGTGGGGGATGTACAACAACAAGTGTGGCCTTTTTATTACATTTTTTCAAGGCCCCCAGTAGTTTATAAGAAGGTCATAAAAACATTGCCTTCACTTTCCAAATCTAACTGCA
The DNA here is from genome assembly GCF_000004195.4 of Xenopus tropicalis. Classification (NCBI taxonomy): domain Eukaryota; kingdom Metazoa; phylum Chordata; class Amphibia; order Anura; family Pipidae; genus Xenopus; species Xenopus tropicalis. Next base: position 125,979,353 of record NC_030679.2, read on the forward strand.
ACTGATGTTCATGCTGGACCCTCCCTATCCACTAACCTATAGTTTTAGGACCCCTGGTCTCGACTCAGAATATGAAGCCAATCATGGTTGTGAACAGACAATACTTACCGGAAAGGTTAAAGAGTGTGTTGAGAACATGGAATCTCCTGGTATCATCCCTTTGGATCATTTTATTAGGATAAAATTTCCAGATTTCTGGCCTAAGAAAGAAACAAGTGAGATGTAATGAGGAAGAATTGCAACTGCTCTAGAGGTTAGACCGTAAAGGGTATATTTGTAGATAAAAGAGTAAGCAATAGGGCACAATGCCAGAAAGCTGCTGTGAAAGCCTTACATGGAATTTCTAGCAAATATACATGAATATATATTTATAGGATAAGTAATGTTGTCACTAAAGATATTTCCAGTCAGACCCACGCAAAATATGGGTTATTTTAAATTATAGAACTAAAGCGGCAGTTAGAAGAATTAGGGTTGTTTTCTGCAGAGGAGTTTCATTTATGGGGGTCTCTAAAATTGCTTCCAAAACAAGCCTTAAAGTGATCCGGACACGAAAAAACAACTTTTTCAAATATGAATCTACATAAAAAGTTGCCTATAGGTCGTGTTGATCATTTTTTGCTGATATGGTCGCTTTTGTAATCTCAAAACCTGACTGTTTTGCCAACCTGACTGTCCCTTCTCAGCCTGTCAGTTATAGCTTCTAATGCTAATGGATTCCTGCTGGACAAATATGGCCGCCTCCTCATAAAGGAACATGGGGGATCAGATAGGGAATGTAAAAGCTTGGACAAATACTTTTATGGCAAAATTATAAATAGCATGCAAAGACAATGTTATGACAGATGTAAAAAAAGGTTTCATTTCTGGTGTCAGTATCTCTTTAAGGCCCCCATACACGGGCCGATAGAAGCTGCCGATATCGGTCCCTTGGACCGACTCGGCAGCTTATCTGCCCGTGTAGGGGCAGAAACAAGCGGGCTGGCCGATATCGATTGGCCAGGTTAAAAGATTCAGTCGGATCGGGGGCTGCATCGGCTCGTTGATGCGGTCCCCGAACCGACTGCCCCATTGCCGCCTACATAATCCGGTCGTTTGGCCCCAGGGCCAAACGATTGGATTATTTTTTTTTTTAACTTCAAGCTCCCTGATATCGCCCACCCGTAGGTGGGGATATCGGGGGAAGATCCGCTCGTTTGGTGATCTCACCAAGCGAGCGGATCTTACCGTGTATGGGGACCTATAGAGTCAACCCACCCTGACTAAAGGCCCCCATACACGGGCCGATAGAAGCTGCCGATATCGGTCCCTTGGACCGACTCGGCAGCTTATCGGCCCGTGTAGGGGCAGAAACAAGGGGCCTGGCCGACCGATATCTGGCCTGAAATCGATCGGCCAGGTTAGAAAATCCAGTCGGATCGGGGACCGCATCGGCTCGTTGATGCGGTCCCCGAACCGACTGCCCCATTGTCGCGTGCAGAATTCGATCGTTTGGCCCCAGGGCCAAACGATCGAATTCGCCTACATGCCTCCCCGTAGGTGGGGATATAGGGTGAAGATCCGCTCGCTTGGCGACATCGCCAAGCGAGCGGATCTGCCCATGTATGGCCAGCTTAAGTTACCTTAGTCAAGTCAGAAGGATTCTATATGTTCTTGGGCAGGACTCGCCCTGGCACTGCATTATGCTGCATACAGTCCTTGTGTGGCTATATCTGCATGGCTACTGTCTACCTGAGGTGCTCCAACTATGATCTACCTCAGTACTCCTCACTTGCCTTCACTTTGTGATAGGGCAGATGATTTAGATGATTTAAGGCATTTTACCAACAAAAATATTGACTATTGGCACCTCGAGTTAAATTAAACTCCAGTAACCTAAAGGCACTGACACTGGTACCTGTTGCAGTTGCAGCCAGAAAATCAATAGGGGATGGTTTTTAGAAGGTTTAAGGTGGTTATCTGCTTCAAAGCACCATAGCTGCAGGTGATTGGCATTTAGCCCCGTTGAAAGTGGTAGGGATTGATTTTTGAGCGTTTTTATGTTATATGAGAGGTTTAGTATCCAGTACATAGTCATCCGTCAGTCATCTTTATCACAGCTCCAGATATTTGTCCCAAAAGTCTAAGCAATGAGAATACCCGTTCCAATATTTCCCCATAGTTTCTCCATTGCCTCTGCTCCTGCCAGTGGAAGTGCAATGGGCATCATAATCAGACCAATAACTGTGTACATGGTAAGAGTGGGTCTTTGTTATAAAGATAATTATAGCTTGCCTGACCTCACCAGTGGAGAGCGAGATCTAATATCACTGCTAGCGAGCATCACATTGCTTCTTTAATTAAAGGCCTGTGTTATTGTAGCGGCACTGGGTTAATTTCATAGAATAGACACATGAGACATTATTATAAGGGAGCAAACTATTTACACCATCTCAGTCATCAGGGAAAGGAAAATGGAGATGACACAGAATTGACTGGAAGGAATTCTGGCCACTGGACATTGGTTTTATATATTTAGATATTTTCAAACCCTCAGATATGTAAGAGCAAAGACTGTAGATTTAACTGAATGACAGCATCCCATAGTCATCCCACTGTGTTGCCAGGCCCTGTTATCTCTAAGCATTAAGGCTGAGTCCAGTTTAAAAAAGAACAGCCATTTGACCAATTAGGCATGAACCCCCACACCACTTACCCTTTTAAGAAGTGAAAGCCATGAGTGCAGACAAGAATATTCCCATTAGAGTCAACTTTTAGCAGGTTCCCAAAGAGGTTGTCAAACACCAGACCCCTGGCAGAGACACAGTACAAAACAGCACTTTATCATCTGCAAAGACAGATACAAGACAAGATACAGGACAGCAAAATAATTCCAATTGCTATGGGAAGTATTTATACATCTTGGGTCAACGTCTGCTCTGCAGGTAGGATTTTCATTGAAAAATGTTTTTCATGTGATTAAATCCAAAGAACAGAATATAAATGTATCCTAGGCACCTAGACCAGCATGGAACCGTATCCTACACACAATGAAGGGGCCGTACCTGACCCTCTGGACAGAGAACAGATTATCCTTGTACCCTGCGTACTCAGAGTAATAGTGTATCCTATGCACATGGAACATACAATTCTGTATCCTAGGCACACAAAACAGACTAGCATTGTATCCCAAGCACAGTACAGAATTATTTGATGCCGCAGGAAACAGAGGTGCACTGTACCCTATTCACACGAAGCAGAGGAAGGTGATATCCTGTGCAGGGACCAAAGCAATACTATAGACAGAAGGACAAAGTGATCCTGAATGAAGTATACACAGCACAATTACAGTCTCTGCTGTGCAACACAAATTGTATGGAACACTGTCCAATGGCATTTAACAGTGCATTTTTCTTCTAAAAATCATAAAGAATGTTAGGGGGGGGGGGCTATTTATAAACATGCAATATTAATGCGCAAAAATATAATTCAATGACATCGTAAATTTTCCCTTGGCCTGTTCATATAAGTTATTAATTCAGGGATAAGTATGTTTGGATTTCTTTTTGCACCTCGATGCTCCAATGACTGAAGCCCCATTTGGGATTTTCTTATTAACTTTCCATTGTACATCTACAGCCTTTTTTAAGGTTAAACTTTATGGGCTTTTGACTTTTTTCATCTTTACCTACTATATTTTTTCCTAAGGGGAAAACAAAGCGCTGACAGAACAATGTGATGAAAATCACCTTGAAACAGTGTTTTCCCTGGTTACAGAATAGTAGACCTGTACAATGAGACACCTGTCTACACAGCACATGATAACATGGTACCTACAGCAAACAGAGCAATGTAGGTATTTTCTATATAAGATCATTTGAACAGGATAACCCTTATTTATACAAAGCAAAGATGTGTATTTATCTGTTAAATCCACAAATAAATAACAATAAACCCAGTGCAACAGATGAGTCATTTATAAACAGAGGGGCAAAGAGCAAACAACAGGTGCAAAGTTCTTGTATTTTAGTACCTTGCATCACCACTAACCCATTAGAATGACTTTCTGTATGTGACGGCTACTCTTTTGGCAGAACTGGATATTGGCAGTACCAGCTATTATATATATAAATCATATTTGGGTCAGCTACTTTGGAGAGGTAGGGGTGCAAGGGGGAGTTTCATGGATGGTTTATGTAATAAGGAGTTGAATACATTTACAGAAACCCTTTTGCACAGGTTTGGAACTTCTAGGTATATCAGATAAAGGAAACCTTCTCCCAAACTCAACCCAGCACCTCATCTGTGCTCTGGGTATACATGGGGCCATGTAGGTGCCCATAGCTTATGCATGAGCCCATGGCATTATGTACATCGTTAGGTGCATACAGCTGAACTGTAATAAGTTGTGATACATTTTTACTGGATTTTAGCTGCCTCTTTAGGGACAAGGTTTCTTACAGTTGGCAGCTTATAGGTTCCCTCTGTTACCGAACTAAAATACTAATTCAGTAAATTAAGAAACATGAGCATTTTCATACATTTTCCATGTTTAATCCTGTTTTTATATCTGCTGTTAATGTTACTTCTGTGTATTGGATCCATGGTCCACTTTTCAGGTCCAGGAAAGGAAGGACCCAACAACCATTGTGATCACTAACCTGGTGGGGAAGGAGGGATCATATTTATACTCCAGGATCTCGTGTGGGTATCCAATGCTGACAAGTCGATCCAGCAATAGCTCAAACCCCAGTTCTTCATGGGCAGGGGAAGAATACACTGCAAGTGAGAAGAACAATTTCCCAGAGGGAAAAGGAAATAGAAATGTACATATGTCAGTAGCTGGAGGAAGGCAAGCAGACAGAAAAAAAAGCGAGAGAGCCATTTTTAGCAGCATAACCATTTAGACTAGGGTGCAAGGGGTCCTCTAGAAAATCACAGCCCCCCTGTCCTCTCTTCAATCCCTTAGTCCCTTGTATTTATGTACTCTCATTTATTCTTTTATCACTTTCATCTCTCTGTTTCAGAAATGGAGCATGCCCATGGGATAGGCATAGAAAGCCAAATAACTGGGTGAGCAGCAGGGCCTACTGACAGTATTCCTAGTGGCCAGTACAACACTGATCATAGCCAACTGTTTGCCAGTCAAAAGGCCATTGACTGTCCTATAATAAAATGATATATGGGGGGGTTTAGCTAAAAAATACTCATCTAATTAAACTGACCCTGGTGAAGACACACGGAGCTACTTGTCATGGCTACTAAACCCCAGAAATCCCCTGCTGTTAGGGTTATACCGATTATTAGGACCCCGGGGTTAACCCTTCACCTGCCATAGACAATACTGAGAATTGACTCTGCTAAAACACACATAGAGACAGTTATCAGTAAATGATCTGCATTTCTGTAGCCGTGACAAGTAGCTGCTACTAGTAGCCCTGTGTGTCTTCAACCTTAAAGTCTTGTGCAGTTTTCCACTTTCTATTTGAGTTCAAACAAACCAATTAGTTACGTGAAACAATCAGACTGACAGCTTGCCGTGCAGCCACTGGTCTTTTCTGACTTCTACTGAGCATAACATGGTGGGACAGAGGGAGTGCTTTCACATATAATGGAACAATGAACTTTACATGATTTTAACAACAATACCCTCCTTTGGTAAAAGAGACAAAACGCTTTCGGTTTGGTGCTAGTGATGAAATGACATAGTTTGTATGAACTCACTTGCCAGAGTATAGTCCATATCGAAGCCATAACATTTGATTTTCTCCAAGGCCAGGCTACGGTTCACAAACACCCTGTAAGGAGAAACCTGATGTTACTTACGGTTAATCATTGTGTCAGCTCTTTGGGAAATATGCTCCAATGGTTGACTTTGGTTCTGCTAGTGTCAGACTATAACTCCCAAATACGTTGCAAATAGTGAAGGTGATGTGAATTGAACCACAGCAACCATTGGAGGAACAATACTTTTCAGCTAAGGAATGGGAGCTGTGGTACAACAATGAGTGATAGTACTGACTGATACATTAAATAGGTTTGAAAAAAAGGTGTATGGCTTTTTAGCAACCAAGTAAAAATAACATTACTGAATTTCAGTCAACCCAGGGGCTGGCCTGATGGTAGGCAAACGGGGAATGGTTTCTGGGAGTATTTTCCATCTTGGATAAAAATTTGCACTTGATGGAAATGTTTTTTAACCTCAATTACTAAGTAACTATTTAAAGGAGCTAAACATGACTGAGCGGCACAATGGACAGTTAGTAACAGCGCACCCTAATTGTACAGCAGTGACCAAGGGACAACATAGAGAGAGAGCATCAGGGATGTGCTACAAGGGCCATAAGCCAGCTCTGTTCCTATTACCTGGGGCATCATATTAAGGGAAGGGGATAAACCCAATGTAAAATGTCTGCCTTCTTGGGGTATTGGCATGCAGGTCAATTTTGAGCATGTTATAGCTCAGTGATCCCCAACCAGTGGTTCGTGAGCAACACGTTGCTCCCCAACCCCTTGGATGTTGCTCCCAGGGGCCTCAAAGCAGGTGTTTATTTTTGAATTCCTGGCTTGGAGGCAAGTTTTGGTTGCATAAAACCCAGTGTAATTGCCAAAGAAAGCCTTCTATAGGCTGCCAGTCCACATAGGGCCTACCAAATAGCCTATTATAGCTCTTATTTGCACCCCCAGAACCTTTTTTCATGCTTGTGTTGCTCTCCAAATCCTTTTCCATTTGAATGTGGCTCACGGGTATAAAAGGTTGGGGATCCCTGTTATAGCTTAATGGACAGGGGACAAAATGTTCTATATGACCAGCCCCATACACTTTTAATGGTAATCACCTGTAATCATGAAAATGTTTGTAGGCAATTTCCATTCAAAATCAGTATGGGGGCCAATTCGGAATATTTTGTCTCCAAGACTCTTGGGGTCAAAGACTCTTTAAAATGTCCTGTGTGGCAAATTTGGGCAGAGACGCTTTAAGAGAAGCAAAGATCTCATTGGTGAATCCTGCCAAATTTGTCACCCCACCCCATTAATCTGTGGCAATACTACACCACCCTACTTACTTTTCACACATACTGTGTTTAGGAGTAATGCTGGATTGAGATTGGAACTTTGACAATGACAATGTCAATAGGTGATAGGTAGATGGTTCGATGAACTGGATGGAGGTAATGATTCTGAGATTCATAATGACCAACAGACTAATGATCCTACTAGGTAGGAGATACAGTAAAAACTTCCTGGAGCTGTATGTATAAACTCTATGTCCCAATGGCCATTTACTTCATTCCTGCCCTATCAATCAAACATTATTAATCTAGTTATCTTACCTATGGTCATAATCCCTCTTCACTGCTTTGAAGTCATTGGAAGTTGTATTCTTGAGGCTTAAGCGGCGATCATGCAGCTGGCGACCATCTGTGCCAATACTGTGCTCCTTGCTGATACTGCCCATGGCAACTGCACCTCCTAGTGCCAGCTGTGTGCTCTGTGCCCTTCTCAGCCTGCACTGAGCCTCATATCCCTGCAGTTTGCTCTTCACAAGCCCAAAGGTCTCTCTTATTCGGCTGATTAGGTTATCAGAAAGGGACAGCCGCTGCCCCATCCCTCCCTCCTAAACATCACCCCCCTTCACTATCTCCTCTTGCTAAATCTTTTTCCAGTGTCAGTGGGTTAGGGGATTTGTATCTGCCCCGTACACACATTATCTCACATGTACACAAACACACATAGGATTTCTAATAAACATTGTCTCTCACAAACACAATTCCTTATAAATATTCTCTCACATAAACACCCACATAAACAGGATTCCTTAGAAAAACATTCTTATACATATACACAAACAAACACACACACACAGAGGATTCCTTATCAACATTCTCTACTGTATATGCTAAGGCCATTGCTGGTCTCTACTACATTATTTCAGGAGTCAGAACCAATAGTGCAGAAACCATGACCAACCAAACATATAAAGGTTCATTTACAGGCATTTGTAGATATCTTGCACTTTCCCCAGCAATCAGTTTGCACATAAAACAGGGGACCTGGTTTGACTCCACTGGCACAGAATAAATCTCTGTAAATCAGGGCTGGGCCAAGCGACCAGGCAACCCGGCCAGCCACCTTACCCTGGGCCCATCCACTGAGGATGTGCGTCTGCGTCTGTGGTATTGCCGTGCTCTGTAACTTGCACTGGTGCAGAACACTGGTGCTTTCAGATAAAGGGGAGCCATGTACGTAACGCTTGCCATAGACAGGCAGTAAGTGCAATTCTCCCTAGCACCTTGCACCAAACTGTACTCCCTATCTTGTATACCTGAAAGACACACCAGCTAGTGAGGTGCCAAGGGGATGTGCATCCCTTAGATAGCCTCTTAGCATTGCTTTATGCAGGGAGCGCTGTAGTAATGGAAAGGCACAAGTCTTTGCACTCTAAGGGCACAACACACAGGGCAAGGTGCAAAGTGGAGCTTAGCACCTGTCTTAGCACTTTGCACTGTTCCCTACCAATAGTAAATGAGCTCTTATATCTTATAAATGGTACCTAAAATAAAATATGCATATTGAATAGTTGCTTTTTTTTAAAGGGAATCTAACATAATCCCTAAACTTTCTAGGAAACTTTTACTTCCCCTTCAAAAACTCTTTCTGTCCCTCAAAAACCAGCTTAGTAAAAAATAAAGGTAAAGCACATACAGTATAAGTACAAAACTGTAGGTAAGTAAGGAAATTACCTCCTGTCATTCTAACATGGAAATGATACAGAATTCCATGGCAAACACAATTTCGGTATATTCTGTAAGCCCAATAAACCAAAGCAAGGGGATAAAGTAACACAAGCACAGGCTGCCCGACCCTGACATTGAAAACCTGTACCAGACACACTCCCTGGAAACCCCCTCAAGGTTTTTAAGTGTAATTCTGTATAACAGCATGCGCAGGGTACATACCAAGATATAACTTGATTATCGCTGTGGAGACAATGCATTCAGATCTGGTTCCCCAGGACATAGACTTCTATGGAGGATAGAGGAAAAAAAAAGGAAATATACAGTGCCCTGCAAAAGTATTCAGACACTGTACTGATTCTCTCATATTACTGAATACAAAAGATATTGTAGATATGCAATATGATAGTGTGCAATATGCATACTATAATATGTCTGGTGCTGGGGTTCCAGAGCAAATAGCTCTCTGCCCTAACCTGAAACCAGTTATCAATATATTGGTTTTTAATGTACCCTACTGTATATGCTAAGGCCATTGCTGGCCTCTACTACATTATTTCAGAAGTCAGAACCAAAAGTGCAAAAAACATGAACAACCAAACAAAGGCTCATTAACATCTGCAAATGCTGTAGGCAACTTGCACTTTCCCCTGCAGTCAGTTTGCATATAAACCCACTAGTGTTCAAAAATGTGTTCCTTGCTCGTCCCAACACACTCGGCACCGCTCAGTGCTTCCTGCCTTCTGTTCCGAATCGTGCACCGCTGTGCCTATTGATGCAGGGGAACCCTGGAGCTACTGACAGGCGATACCTCCAGGGTTCTCTCAGCACCCCTGCAGTTCAGTTGTGCTGAAATAATAGGGCACACACATCACTCCGTTGCCGAACACTAGAAATGGTGCCAGCAAACACCTGAAATGATACCAAGCAGACAAAGAAAATATTCGGTACAATTGCACTCATTTTTGTCCACAAAGATGCTGAAATTTTGGGGGAAAAAACGCTGGACTGCAGAGAAAAAAACATGAATAATTTTGAAAACACTGAAGATGTTTATTGGAAAGTTGCCCAGAATTACATTTTCTTTCTTTATGAACTGTTTTTGGGTGGAGTTCAACTGAGTCACAGTTAAAAGATGCTGAGTCACAGGTTCTAGTTACTACAATATTGATTGTAAATACAACAGGCATTCCCTGAATATCATACAGACGCACATAAGTGCCTGAGTTTGTACCTAGCAGTGCCCACGTATAGTGATGAGTGAATCTGTCCCATTTCGCTTTGCGGAAAAATTTGCGAATCTTTCAAAAAAATTGCGAAACGGCGAAAATGTCAAAAAAAACTGTGCGGCTATTCTTTTGTCACCCGGCACATTTTTCCGCAGCAAATTTTTTCATCCGTTTTGCGAAACAATCCGCCAATAGCGAAACGCGGAAATTCGCCACGAATCAATGCCTGCCGAAACATTTCACCAATCACTACCAACGTATAGTACAGGACCACTTATCTCTTCTAACACAGTAGCAGTAGTTGGATGATTTTACACAAGGAAACTCATGGTCTTTGTATCCTTCATACTGGTTAAAGATTGTAGATAATTCTAACTAGATTTTAGTGCACAGATAATCCCCCTGCATAATGTTCTCCTGCTAACAAAACAGTCACAACAAAGGGTGAAGGGAAAGGGTTGTACACTGGTAATGTAACGATCTACCTCACAAGGACTAAACATGGAGGAGCTTCAGTGCCCCTGTTTGCCAATTTAAGTTCAGGAAGAACAGAAGGGTTTAGTTCTCCTTTAAATCAATTATTTGTTTCTTTCTGTGCCATTTTAGTTTTTGTGGTCTCTCAGGGTTTTTGTTTTGTTCTAAAAAACATTATCCAATACTCAACCCTTTTCTTCCCATGTTGGCCATAGTAGCAGTGCCCCTGATGCACACTATCCTAAACAGGCGCAGTAAGCTGGCCATACACAGGCATATTCAAGCTGCTGAATCAGGTCTGATCGGAATAGATTTGGCAGCTTATCTGCCTGTGTACTCCAATGGGCCCAATATTGTCCAGATGTCACTTGTGCAGGCTTGATTTTCTCATGGGATTGAGGAATTCTTTGGCCAAATTATCAAATTAGCCGGATATTGCCCACCTTAACACCTTCATGGAAACTTGGGCTGGGGAGCCAAGAAAAAAAATCTTTCACCTCCTAATATTTAAATTGGATAAACAGAGAGAAAACTAAAAAATAACTGTACAGTGATAAACGTGCAAACATATGTTCCACTGCCATCTACTGGTGATAAGAATAGCAGGAATGGATTTTTCTTTTTTAAAGGCAGAAGATGTAACCACCTTTGCAATTTACTTTTGTTATCTTTTTAAAGACATTTGCAATATATTAACAGTTTTATATTGCTATTGTAAGTGGCACTATTAGCTCAACAGCTCTCTCAGGGCTTCGGCCGCCAACTGCAGCTAATTATACTGTTTTGCACGTTGCTCTTGTTTGGTCCCTTGGTGATGTTCTATCAATCAAAGGAAAGAAGCTGCAACCCTTCTGCCTGGTATGGATGCCCCAATGGTTCTATATAGGGTTCTGTCAATAATGTGATGGATCTGACACTGTCATGTACTTGGAAAATACATTTTAGGATAGGGACAAGGAAAAACCTGGTTGGCCCTGACCCTTGTGGGCCCCGCCGACCCAGACCTGATCTCCACTGCTGCCGTTCCCTGCTGCCATCGCTTCCCCACTTGCTCTCCCTCCCATAATTGCAACAAAGTATAAGGTATGCACGCAGTAGGGGGGAGGGGCTGTGGTGGGTGAGCAGGTGGGATTGGGTGAGTGGGTGGCCCCTGAGGGGGTGTGGAGGCCCCTGGTGTAGTAGCCCTGGTGAACCTCTTACACCCCCCAGTCTGACCCTGTAGATCAGCCATTGGTCCCATTTAGCAATATAAAGCTCTGTGCATCTCTTAGAGATGGCATACGCGGAGCAGCAATTTGCCGAAATCGCCGAAGTTGCCTTGAGAGGAAACTAAGGGGATTTCAGCGCCATCCCACCTGTGATTTACATTCTCACTGGTGGGCTGGCATTTCGGGGAGATTAGTTGCCCGCGACAAGGGAGATTTGTCGCATGGCAACTAAACTCCCCGTCTGTCACAGCCCTTAATTGGCTAAAAATGAAAACTAACACAAATTGTAAAAGGGCAATCTCACAAAACCTCACATAAAGTTAATGATAATGTTGAGGAATATTGGCCTGGAACATAATATTTGTACTTGTATAGAGAACTGGCTGAAGGATAGATTACAGAGAGTGATGGTAAATGGAACATTTTCTAATTGGGCCAGTGTTATCAGTAGAGTACCGCAGGGGTCAGTCCTTGGTCCTTTGCTTTTTAACTTGGTTATTAATGACCTGGAGGTGGGCATAGACAGTACTGTTTCTATTTTTGCTGATGACACAAAGTTGTGCAAAACTATAAGTTCCATGCAGGATGCTGCCGCTTTGCAGAGCGATTTGACAAAACTGGAAAACTGGGCAGCAAACTGGAAAATGAGGTTCAATGTTGATAAGTGCAAAGTTATGCACTTTGGTAGAAATAATATAAATGTACGTTATACACTAAATGGTAGTGTGTTGGGGGGATCCTTAATAGAGAAGGATCTGGGGGTTTTGTAGATAAGAAGTTGTCTAATTCCAGGCAGTGTCATTCTGTGGCTACTAAAGCAAATAAAGTGCTCTCTTAAAAAGGGCATTGACTCAAGGGATGAGAACATCATTATGCCTCTTTATAGGTCCCTGGTAAGGCCTCACCTTGAGTATGCAGTGCAGTTTTGGGCTCCAGTCCTTAAAAAATGAGCTGAAGAGAATGTAGAGACTGCAACTAAACTGGTAAAGGGGATGGAAGGGTTAAAATATGAGGTTAGACTGTCAGGGTTGGGGTTGTTTTCTCTGGAAAAGAGGCGCTTGCGAGGGGACATGATTACTCTGTACAAGTACATTAGAGGGGATTATAGGCAGATAGGGGGGTTCTTTTTTTCCATAAAAAAGGATCAGTGCACCAGAGCCCCCCCTTTTGTGTGTGCTGGGTTCACTTGGAAGTGTTGAACTTGATGGGCTCTGGTGTTTTTTCAACCCTTTGTAACTGTGTTACTATGTAACTATACACGCGGCATTAGGGACAGGACTGGGCTTTGATGCCAGATGCTGCTTTCTGCACAGGGCATACTTTACTTAAAACTTCTAAGTAAAAGATTGATGGAAACTTTAATATTTTAAAGTCAACTGTAGAATGCTTATTATTCTGGCCATTAAACAAGTAGAATTTAAGCTTCCTGACTGAAGGGTTAGTAATTTGTCTGGGGTTTGTGCTAGGCTAATTCCACCATGGAAGCTTAAGTGAATTTCCACCTTATGCCCAGGTCTGTTGTATATAGATCCCAACATCCTTCACTGTTTTTGTTAATTAAGCCAGGTTTCCTTGGCAACAAGTAAACTCCCGAGCCCTATGGATAATCTGCTTTCTGCAAATTCTAGGAAGCAATCTCATGTTTGAAGCAGAAATGTCACACAAACCTCAAAATATCATCCAATAATGTAACCAGCACAGAGAGGCATGGCTGTCACATGGGAGACAGAGGTATGAGACTAAATCCTATATATATATATACAGTGGTGTGAAAAACTATTTGCCCCCTTCCTGATTTCTTATTCTTTTGCATGTTTGTCACACAAAATGTTTCTGATCATCAAACACATGTAACTATTAGTCAAAGATAACACAAGTAAACACAAAATGCAGTTTTTAAATGAGGGTTTTTATTATTTAGGGAGAAAAAAAATCCAAACCTACATGGCCCTGTGTGAAAAAGTAATTGCCCCCTGAACCTAATAACTGGTTGGGCCACCCTTAGCAGCAATAACTGCAATCAAGCGTTTGCGATAACTTGCAACGAGTCTTTTACAGCGCTCTGGAGGAATTTTGGCCCACTCATCTTTGCAGAATTGTTGTAATTCAGCTTTATTTGAGGGTTTTCTAGCATGAACCGCCTTTTTAAGGTCATGCCACAACATCTCAATAGGATTCAGGTCAGGACTTTGACTAGGCCACTCCAAAGTCTTCATTTTGTTTTTCTTCAGCCATTCAGAGGTGGATTTGCTGGTGTGTTTTGGGTCATTGTCCTGCTGCAGCACCCAAGATCGCTTCAGCTTGAGTTGACGAACAGATGGCCGGACATTCTCCTTCAGGATTTTTTGGTAGACAGTAGAATTCATGGTTCCATCTATCACAGCAAGCCTTCCAGGTCCTGAAGCAGCAAAACAACCCCAGACCATCACACTACCACCACCATATTTTACTGTTGGTATGATGTTTTTTTTCTGAAATGCTGTGTTACTTTTACGCCAGATGTAACGGGACACGCACCTTCCAAAAAGTTCAACTTTTGTCTCGTCGGTCCACAAGGTATTTTCCCAAAAGTCTTGGCAATCATTGAGATGTTTTTTAGCAAAATTGAGACGAGCCATAATGTTCTTTTTGCTTAAAAGTGGTTTGCGCCTTGGAAATCTGCCATGCAGGCCGTTTTGCCCAGTCTCTTTCTTATGGTGGAGTCGTGAACACTGACCTTAATTGAGGCAAGTGAGGCCTGCAGTTCTTTAGATGTTGTCCTGGGGTCTTTTGTGGCCTCTCGGATGAGTTGTCTCTGCGCTCTTGGGGTAATTTTGGTCGGCCGGCCACTCCTGGGAAGGTTCACCACTGTTCCATGTTTTTGCCATTTGTGGATAATGGCTCTCACTGTGGTTCGCTGGAGTCCCAAAGCTTTAGAAATGGCTTTATAACCTTTACCAGACTGATAGATCTCAATTACTTTTGTTCTCATTTGTTCCTGAATTTCTTTGGATCTTGGCATGATGTCTAGCTTTTGAGGTGCTTTTGGGCTACTTCTCTGTGTCAGGTAGCTCCTATTTAAGTGATTTCTTGATTGAAACAGGTGTGGCAGTAATCAGGCCTGGGGGTGACTACAGAAATTGAACTCAGGTGTGATAAACCACAGTTAAGTTATTTTTTAACAAGGGGGGCAATCACTTTCACACAGGGCCATGTAGATTTGGAGTTTTTTTTCTCCCTTAATAACGTAAACCTTCATTTAAAAACTGCATTTTGTGTTCAATTATGTTATCTTTGACTAATAGTTAACGGTTTTTGATGAGCAGAAACATTTAAGTGTGACAAACATGCAAAAGAATAAGAAATCAGGAAGGGGGCAAATAGTTTTTCACACCACTGTATATATATATATATATAGATTGTAAGCTCTACAGGGCAGGGACCTCCATCCTCTTGTGTTTTTGACTTATTGCAACTGTATCTTTTATTTATTTGTCTTTATTGTAATACTTTGTATTTATCTATTATCTTATTAACACCCTGTTTATATTAATGTATTCTACTGTACAGCGCTGCGTACATAAGTAGCGCTTTATAAGATATAAAGATATATTTTATATATATATAAAATATGCAATGAATTTACATTTTCCAAATTTCATAATTAATTCTTTCACTGATCTGGTGTATTACTGATGAAAAAAAGCTGAAACTGGGTATGTGGGTGTTCCTGGGTTCCTTGCTGCCTTTAAGATGCTGCCCCCCTGCACCCAGCACTTACCTTTCCAGGGATTGCAGAGGCACTGGGGGCCGCATTGCTAGTACAGAGGCGATATAAATAAGTATAATTCCCCAGCTTCCTACTATATATCTGTGTTTTTCAGTCTTCTTAACTGCAATCCCTGCTCTAGTCAGACATCATCTTCTGTTGTCCCTCAAGTTGTTTTTTCTATCCTCTTTGCAGAAACTTGTCAGTAGATCTGAGAGCTTGTACATCTTATCTCATGTGAGCCTTTTTTGCCTTATAAACTCATTTTTGGGTAGTCCCTTAGCGACACCTAGTGGATCAAAAATGTCTTGATTTAACACCTTTTACCTATCCAACGTTTATCCAGAATGATCTGTACATCCAGACGTTGGCAGCTTGGACCTGAAAATAAAACTCAGAACCAAATCAAAAGAAAATTCAAAAGAATCCCAGAAAGCTATGCAATAAGCCTATATCATGCACTGGTGAGTGATATTTCATGAACATATTCAAAGACACATTCAGTAATCAATGTGTACAAGAGGAGTGCTTCACCTTTAAGTTTAACTTTATCTTTTAGTATGTTAGAGAAGGGTCAGTTCTTAGCTTCTTTTCAAATGTTCTGCATTTTTTGTTTGTTGTAGTTTTAAATATTTTGCTTTCCTCTTCTGACTCTTTGCAGCTTTCCAATGGGGGTCACTGACCCCAGCAGCCAAAAAACTATTGCTCTGTGAGGCTACAATTTTATTGTTATTGTTACTTTTTATTACTTATCTTTATATTTTGACCATCTCCTATTCATATTCCAGTGTCTCATTCTAAGCACTGCCTGGTTACTAGGATAATTTGGACCCTAGCAACCAGATGGCTGCAGAAATTCCAAATTGGTAAGCTGGTGAACAGAAACCTAAATAGTCCAAAAACCGCAAGGAATAAAAAATGAAGACCCAATGCAAATTGTCTCAGAAAAGAACTCTCTAAATCATACTAAAAGGTTGAACAACCCATTTAATACTGATTCTGCAAAGTGTGAGTCAGTAATACCAGGTGCTTGACATTCCCAATATTCCTGTGTAATTCCTTACCTGCTAAGACCATATCCTATTATTCTAGTCTATACCACAGCTCATCCATCTCCTGGCTCCAGCACACCAATTCTAATGCCTCATGTTGGGGCAGCCCAGACTAAACAGGGACATTTGGGAGGCATTGGACTGTATGGATAACCCCTTTGATGCAGTCTAATCTCTAATTGTATTTTTTTTAATTGTAGCTGAAAGTGTGATGAACATATTATGGAAAATATCTACCCTCACTGCACATATTTTACACTCTATGGAAACGTTTACATGAGCAGACGTCAATGTGACGTTTAATACAGTAACAAGTTGTATTTTTAGCTTAGAGTTTATTTAGCCCCGTTTAATCACCAGCCTTTTTCCAAGTACATTTTGTCATTGTAATAAACACACAAGTGGCCAGCGGGGGTGCTTTATGGGACTAGGGCACCCAGGGCAAGATTCCTATTTGTGGGGCCTTCAGATCATTGTTTATAATCCAAACTGCAGCTCTCCAGCTTAGCTTTTGAAGGAAACTGAATGAAAACATAATCGACAGATGCTTTGTATCCCATTAATGGGGACCTGTCACCTAGATATAAAAAGCTGTACGATTTAAGTCCTTCGCAAATGAAACATGAAATTTAAATTCTTTTATTCAATAAATTGTCCATTCCTGTTATAAATGCATTTAAAAATCTCAGCTGTCAATTATATATTGCCTGTATGCCTCAGGCACAGCAATCAGTTTACTCCTGCACTTCCTAGTCCAGTGATCCCCAACCAGTGGCTCAGGGCAACATGTTGCTCCCCAACCCCTTGGATGTTGCTCTCAGTGCCCCCAAACCAGGTAGTTATTTTTGAATTCCTGGCTTGGGGGCAAGTTTCGGTTGAATAAAAACAAGATTTTCTACCAAATAAAGCCCCCTGTAAGCTGATAGTGTGCATAGAGGCCCCTAATAGCCAATCTTAGCCCTTATTTGGCACCTCCATGAACTTTTATGATGCTTGTGTTGCTCTCCAAGTCTTTTTACATTTGACTGTGGCTCACGAGTAACAAAGATTGGGGACCCCTGTCCTAGATGAAATTTCTCTTCTCACATTCTCTACTATCTCCCCCTTGTCTATAATTTTGTAGCCTGTACATGGGAACATGTGTCAGGTCTTTCTTTTGACGCATAGTTTTGGTTATGTTGCAAACAGCTTCCTCAAAATGGCTGCTGCCTGCTTGCTTGTTAATTCAAAAATAAGAATAGAAACAATATTTAAATAATTTATTTAGTGTAAATAAAGCTTATATTGACTAACTATCAAAATAGGTCCTCTTTAAGTGACCTACCCAAGAACTGTGTCAAGTCAGCATATACATATCAGTTACTATTGCCCCTTTGCATTTTTTTACATTGAGTCACCATTTTATTATGTTCTGTGTGTCAATCACTGATCCCATGACAGGAAATAATGCAGATCTGACTGTAACTGTGTGACAGTAGAAGTCATGGCACTGTCAATTCATTGGCTGATGTAGCCAGTATGAATGTGTGTACTTGGTTTGTGTGTGAGCACAGGGCCTCATACATGCCAGAAGGACACAATTTAATGGCAGTATTTCAGAAAGGGATTATCTAATGGTACATCCTATTAAAAAAATCTATTTTATATTTCTTTTTTTTCAATAGGAAACAATGTTTTAAATAAGGATTTGTTTTTGTGCTCTTTGCAATCGATCAGGGGTATAGCTCCTCTTTAAACTACAACTCTCACCATCCCAGCTATTAGTGGATGCTGGAAATTGGTTCAGTAAAAAGCTGCAGGTGAGTGAGACAGAAATGCGCTTGTGTTTGTAAAAGAAGCCCAGAAAAGCGATACAGTATATGAAATGAAATGTTGCACGTGGGAAAGAGGCCTTGGGCTGCAGCCAACAGCTCACTGAAAACGTGACAGATTTCTAGGCGCTTGCATTATGGCTCCAAGTCGCCCTGACACGTGAATCCTTGCCCTACGTCTCTATTGTGTGTGTTTGTAACAAGAAAGAATGCTTTGTTGTAATAATTCAGTTAATATTTGACCAAAAATGGCCTTGGATTGTGTACGTAAGCGTCTGTGGGAACAGCTACATTTTAAAGTGAGGTTTAGAAGTATGCCATTTTTGCTTAAACGCAGAACTAGTGTTTTCCATGGAATAGTTTGGCCGGCTGACATATACTAGTATGGTTAGGCAGTTTGGTTGATCGTCTGGTCTTTATGTGCTTGTGAGTGTGACCCAATTCTGACCATCCTGTGACATTTCAAATTCCAGCCGGTCTGTGATGCCCTGACATTGGCATGTGTACCAGCAGATCTGCATCTGATAGAGGGTTCACCTCCCTTACTTGGGCCACTGAACAAATGAGCAGAGCAGAACTAATTAGCCAGCCACAAGTACATATAATTGTACTGTATAAAACCAGTGTTGGACTGTTGTATCTCACCCCAAGGCCCGATCTCGCCAACTGTGGAGTCCCCCACTCCCTCACACACACCCTCCCCCACATATCTTCTCTTGTTGCTTCTGCCCGGTGCAGCAAACTTTTGGCTACCAGCAAACTGCTCCCCTGGCAGATGGATGTAGTCAGCAGGCCTGCAGCAGGCCCATGAGGCTCACGGCCCACCAGTCAAACCTTATAAAAAATCATTCAGCCCGAGAACCTGTCATATAAACTGATATACAAGCCAGGTCTGGACTGGGATACAGTAATAGGCCCCCTAGCATTTCCAGTACACAGCCTTCCTCCAGCCCACTAAATTTTCCACAGATTGCTAGTCCAGGCTTGTATAGAGCACTGTTAGCATTTTTTCACTGCTTGCCTTATCTCTAGTTCATCTCCACTCATGTTTCAGTGCTGTAGTCATTGTTGTTAATACAATAAAAGTTTGCGCCAGCTCTAGGTGCGTACTGCAGTCAATCAGGTTTTTGCATTCCATTGTCTCTATAAAATAGAACAGTTTTATGTAAGTTAGTACAGCTGACTAAGGGTGGCTGGTAGTTTAAGTGCTGTCCATCAGATGGCCCGTGCCCCCCCCCCCTTGTGTGGCTCCCCACCTGTCTGGCTGCTCAGATTCAGGCTCTAAGCCTCTGTATTGTTCACACATTCTTACTGCCCTATGCTGCCTGTGTGTGCCATTCTCTGCCTGCCCTATGCTGCCTGTGTGTGCCATACTCTGCCTGCCCTATGCTGCCTGTGTGTGCCATACTCTGCCTGCCCTATGCTGCCTGTGTGTGCCATACTCTGCCTGCCCTATGCTGCCTGTGTGTGCCATACTCTGCCTGCCCTATGCTGCCTGTGTGTGCCATACTCTGCCTGCCCTATGCTGCCTGTGTGTGCCATACTCTGCCTGTCCTATGCTGCCTGTTTGTGCCATACTCTGCCTACCCTATGCTGCCTGTGTGTGCCATACTCTGCCTACCCTATGTTGCCTGTTTGTGCCATACTCTGCCTACACTATGCTGCCTGTGTGTGCCATACTCTGCCTGGCCTATGTTGCCTGTGTGTGCCATACTCTGCCTGGCCTATTCTGCCTGTGTGTGCCATACTCTTTGAAGTGGATGTGGTTTAAAAAACGGCCAAAAAAAATTCAGCCCTTGGTACTACTGCACTGATCTAAAAGATTACTAATTCCCATTGATGTGATCTCAGGGCCTTGACCTAATCATAGTCCTTGCCGTCCCAAGCTATGCTACCCTGTGTACCAGACAGATATGAAAAAATGTGGATGTACTTTAATAACTATTAGTGGTTCAAGAGGAATAACACTGACCTGTAAGTTAAGAAGGAAGGGTGTGGAAACCCTAGCCTTAACCTTAATGTTTCTTTAGGGATATAGTAACATAGTAACATAGTAAGTTGGGTTGAAAAAAGACATACGTCCATCAAGTTCAACCATAATGCCTATACCTAACCTGCCTAACTACAAGTTGATCCAGAGGAAGGCAAAAAACCCCATCTGAAACCTCTCTAATTTGCCTCAGAGGGGAAAAAATTCCTTCCTGACTCCAAGATGGCAATCGGACCAGTCCCTGTATCAACTTGTACTAAGAGCTATCTCCCATAACCGTGAATTCCCTCACTTGCTAAGAATCCATCCAGCCCCTTCTTAAAGCTATATAATGTATCAGCCAGCACGACTGATTCGGGGAGGGAATTCCACAACTTCACAGCTCTCACTGTAAAAAATCCTTTCCGAATATTTAAATGGAACCTCCCTTCTTCTAAACGGAGTGGGTGCCCTCGTGTCCGTTGGAAGGACCTACTGGTAAATAAAACATTAGAAAGGTTATTATATGATCCCCTTATATATTTATACATAGTTATCATGTCACCTCTTAAGCGCCTCTTCTCCAGTGTAAACAGACCCAACTTGGCCAGTCTTTCTTCATAACTGAGACTTTCCATACCCTTTACCAGCTTAGTTGCCCTTCTCTGGACCCTCTCTAACTCAATAATGTCCCGTTTGAGCACTGGAGACCAAAACTGAACAGCATATTCTAGATGGGGCCTTACCAGCGCTCTGTAAAGGGGAAGAATAACCCCCTCCTCCCGTGAATCTATACCCCTTTTAATACAGCTCAGAACCTTGTTTGCCCTTGCAGCTGCTGCCTGGCATTGCTTGCTACAGCCAAGTTTATTATCTACAAGGACTCCAAGGTCCTTCTCCATTATGGATTTGCCTAGTGCAGTCCCATTAAGGTTATACGGGGCTTGCATATTTTTACATCCCAGGTGCATGACCTTACATTTATCCACATTAAATCTCATCTGCCACTTAGCTGCCCAGATTGCCAGTTGGTCAAGATCCTGCTGCAGGGATGTCACATCCTGGATAGAATTGACTGGTCTGCAGAGTTTTGTGTCATCTGCAAACACTGATACATTACTCATAATACCCTCCCCTAAGTCATTAATGAACAAATTAAACAAAAGTGGACCCAGTACAGAACCCTGAGGGACCCCACTGAGGACCTTATTCCAAGTAGAGAATGTGCCATTAACAACCACCCTCTGTACCCGATCCTGTAGCCAGTTTTCTATCCATGTGCAAACGACTTCACTAAGACCAATAGACCTTAGCTTAGAAAGCAGTCGTTTGTGGGGAACGGTATCAAATGCTTTGGCAAAATCCAAATAGATTATATCTACTGCATCCCCACTGTCCAGCTTCTTACTTACCTCATCATAAAAAGCAATTAAATTGGTCTGACATGACCTGTCCTTCATAAAGCCATGCTGATTACTGCTCATAATGCCATTCTCCACTACATAATTTTGAATGTGATCCCTTAACAAGCCTTCAAATAACTTGCCCACCACAGATGTCAAACTTACAGGCCTATAATTGCCAGGCTGAGATCTTATTCCCTTTTTAAATATGGGAGTGACATTCGCTTTCTTCCAATCACTAGGTACCATACCTGATGAAAGCGAGTCTGAGAATATCAGAAACAAGGGCCACTGCAATTCTGCCCCTAGCTCTCTCAGTACCCGAGGGTGTATTCCATCTGGCCCAGGTGCCTTGTTTACATTTATCGTGTGTAACCCTTTAAGCACCATATCCTGTGCCAACCACTGTGTAGTTGGAGCTGAGGCAACAGTGAAGCTATTGGGTGAGACTTGGCCCACTGGCTCCTCTACTGTATACACAGAAGAAAAGAACTGGTTAAGCACATCTGCCTTTTCTGTATCCGCTGTAACCATATTGTTATTATAACTCAATGGGGCCACACCCTCAACCTGCATCTTTTTACTATTAATATACTTAAAAAACTTTTTGGGGTTAGTCTTGGCCTCGGCCGCGATGCGCTCCTCATTTTCTATCTTTGCCTTCCGGATTGCTGTTTTACAACACTTGTTATAGTGTTTATAATCATTAAACGCAGCTACTGTCCCCTCTGACTTATATTTCTTAAAAGCTTTCCTTTTTCTCCCTATTAACTTCTTTACCTCAAAGTTAAGCCACATGGGGTGATTCTTAACACTTCTACTTTTTCTTATTAATGGAATGAATTGAGAACAGTAATGATTTAATATCATTTTAAATGACAACCATTTCTGCTCTGTATTTTTATCAGAAAACATAATGCCCCAATCTATGCCCTGAAGCGCTGCCCTTAAGGAGCTAAAATTTGCCTTCCTAAAATTCAGTGTCTTTGTTGCCCCCGTGTAAATTTGTTTCCTGCACCAAACATCAAATGAAATAACATTATGGTCACTATTACCCAGGGGTTCAACCACTTGCACATTTGCTATACGTTCTGGGTCATTAGAGATCACTAGATCTAGTATAGCATGGTTCCTGGTTGGCTCCTCAACAACCTGTGACATAAAGTTGTCGTGCAGCAAGTTTATAAACTTGTTCCCATTTACTGTCCTGGCAGTACTATTGCCCCAGTCAATATCAGGGTAATTAAAATCCCCCATTATTATCACTTGCCCCAAACTAGCAGCCTTTTCTATTTGCAACAGGAGCTGGGCCTCCTCCTCTTCGCTTACATTAGGGGGTCTATAGCATACCCCTACAATTAGTTTGGTAGATTCTTTACTATCTGTGAGAAGCTCAACCCATAAGGATTCAGCTCCCTCTGTTAACCCCATCACTTCCTCCTTAATATTTGCTTTTAAGTCGTGCTTAATGAACAGACACACTCCTCCTCCTTTTCTATTGCCCCTGTCCCTCCGAAACAATGTATACCCCCCAATATTAACAGCCCAGTCATGAGACTCATTCAACCAAGTTTCAGCAACACCAATCACATCATATTTCCGCTCCAACGCCAGTACCTCCAGCTCTCCCATTTTACCAGTCAGACTCCTTGCATTGGTAAACATACATTTAATACTGGTTCCGGCGTGAGAATGACGTGTAAACAACTTATGGGCCTCCCTGCCATTATCAGTATCCCGAAGCAAGTCTCCTCCCCCAATTTTCCTTACTATGCCCACTACCTCATCTATCCTGTCTACCACAGAATTTCCCGCTGCACCCTCCCCCCCCACTCCTAGTTTAAAATCTCCTCCAACCCTCTAGCCATCTTTTCCCCCAAAGCAGCTGCCCCATCATCATTGAGGTGCAGCCCATCCCTGGCAAAGAGCCTGTAGCCGATTGAGAAATCAGCCCAGTTCTGGAGAAACCCAAAGCCCTCCTCCCTGCACCAATCTCTCAGCCACGCATTAATCTCCCTAAGCTCCCGCTGCCTTCTTAATGTTGCTCGTGGCACAGGTAATATCTCTGAGAAAATTACCTTGGAAGTCCTCGCCCTCAACTTTGCACCTAGCTTTTTAAAATCGTTCTTGAGGACTTCCCCCCCTCCTCTAACTTTGTCATTGGTACCTATGTGTACCAAGACCGCCGGGTCTTCCCCAGCCCCTCCCAACAATCTGTCCACTCGTTCCACCACATGCCGAACCCTAGCACCAGGCAAGCAACACACAGTTCGGCATGTAGGGTCTTTGCGACAAATTACCCTATCCACCTTTCTAATAATTGAATCCCCTACAACTATAACCTGCCTTCCCTTCCTAGCACTATTCCCCCCACCTGTATTAGAGGTGCCGGCTCCCAGGGTGCTCTGAGAGTCAGCCTGCTCCATACACGCCAGCTCAGAGCTGCCTTCCCCAGCATCTTCACCTAACGCGGCAAATCTGTTGGTTTGTACAAGCTTTGAACCAGCCCCCCTACCCTTGTGTCCCCTACTGCCCCTCTTAACTGTTACAAATTTGTCTCCCTCATTAACCTCCACTGTCCCTTCTCCCCCCCCCACTACACCGGCCCCTGCCAGAATAAATTCTTCTAAGTGGGTGGGACACCTTTCCCAATTTACATAAGTAGTCAGAGCCAGTTGAAATCATCGTGGTGCCACGCAACACAGGTTCTGTACTTATCAATTCCTTCGTACATGTGGACCCTGACTATTCAAAAAAGCTGCAAATCATATTTTATGTTTTTGATAGCAAAACATCTTAATAAAAAATAACTAGATAAACCATTTCAGTATCCGCCTTATTATTTTACAATATATACAATCTTGGAACACTCCATAAAATACGTGTAGACAGCAAACAAATGCTCTCTAGTGGCTCCCTTAAAATAGGGTCCAAAACTCAGTATATAGGGGCCACCAGTTGTCCATCACTCCTCTAGCATGTCGGCACTTTATAGCACTGAATGTATTCGTGTGACTGCACCATTGCTTGCTTGTCACTCAGGAAGATCACAGGTTACACTTTGCTTAATTTGGGAAATGCTGCACACTGTCCATGGCAGGGCTGTTTTAATAAATGGGCAAAAGGGGCAATTGGCCAGGGCCCACCAGGGTAGGGGGCCCACTAGCTCCTTTCATCTGGGATAACTTTTTGAAAGCATCCTTCAAATACTGCAGACCCCTCATTTTAACCAAGTGGAAGAGCTCTTTTAACTTCTTTGCCTTTTTTCTTGCGGGATCACCATTTTGTCATTTTCCTGCTCCCAGGGCTGTTGGTTCAGGGTGGCACACTCGGGCATCATGCCTGCTTCAGTAAGCGCAGACCATTTCTTCACTGCCTGCCGTACTATACTGAACTTCATGTGCACAAAGGCTATTCTATTACAAATTTCTTGGGGCGGTAGGGGCACAGCAATTACATTTTGCCCAGGACCCACTGGTACCTTAAAGCATAATGGTGGTGCAAAATCCCTTAGATGGGTGCCACCGGTTCTTAAATATTTGGTTACAGAAATAGCAGAAACAATCAATAGTCACAAATAATGTCTAGGTTTACAGATTTCACACTAAACAATATCCTTTACAAGGTATCTCTTTATAGGACTACTGGGGAACTATTCTCCCTTTCTGCAGGAAAACAAATCTGTCTTACACTAACCTATCCATACCCAGTCAAAAGCTGCTCATTAAATAAGCCCAAAATATGTTGTACTACAAAGGTGGGCGTACTTGTAGCAATTTTCGATCTTTCGGGTGACCATCGCACGAAAGATCGTTCCACCCTCCACTGACGTTCAGGGCTGAATCGTCAGATATGGAGGTAGGAACGATAGAAATACTACCTCCTTCTGTCGATTCAGCCCTGAAAGTAGATTTCGCTTGGGCGCCTTCAATGGCGCCTGATCAAAATCTTTTAACCTGGCTGATTGATGAGTCAACCGATATCGGTCGCCTCGTCGAGCATCCATACACGCACAGAATATTGTATGAAACAAGGTTTTGTACGATATCATCAGTGTGTGTATGGCCAGCTTAAGTATAAGGTCCCACAACACGGATTGCCAGCCTGCATATAAGCGTAGGCTGACAATCCGCCCATATGTTTGAAAATCTTTTTATTGTGCCTGCACCCGGAAGCACTGAATCCACCCAGATGTAGGCACACTCAGCCAATATCTGGCAGAGGAATCCAAGCTGGTGCTGCAGTCCCTCTCAGTGTCTCTAGATGGCGCTGCTTATTTTTGTTTTATTGTCCATTCAAAGCAAGCAGTATCATGATAGGCTTAAACTTAATTAGTGTAATGGGGGCTTGTGTGATTCTTTTTTTTTCATTTAATAAACAGTCCATGTTGTAAAGTATTCTAGGTTGTAATAATCATTGGAATGACAGGTATTTTCGTTTAAATCTGGCTTTGGGACTTTATTTAAAACTTATTTAGGAAAAAGCCCTAGTAGCATCTAGAGCCTAACAAAATAACTGGGAAATATGTGAAAAATAACTTGAAAACTAGATAAACTAGAAATGGAAAAGTGCTCAGGGGTTATAAAAGCAATATTTTATTAATGTGTATTGAGGGTTTATGAAAGATCTACTGGTGAATACGTTCCAGATGGATGCTGCTTTCTCATTAAAATATGTAATATAAAGGTGCCCAATCTTTTGGCCAGAGAATGAGAAGGAGAAGATTGGGGCACATTTGGTAGGAGTTACAATTACTCTTCATCTTGCTCCTACTTTAGAATAGACAACAGGTACATGTTTCCTTTATTTTAGCCATAACTATAGAGTCAAAATAAAGGGGATGATTTCTTATCTCTTCTCACAGTTCCTAGGTGCAGATAAAAGCCTTGATTTGCTGGGGTACATTAGGTCCCCTGGAAGAATGGTTCATAGCAGACTCCCCTCTGTGGGGGAGAATCTCCTGCTGTCATACATAATTGTTTTCATTGGATATGGCTGAGTGAAGGGGCAGGGGACATGTTCTAAGACAGGGATCCCCAACCTTTTTTACTTGTGAGCCATATAAATAGTGTTACTGAGCAACACTAGCATTAAAAGTTCTTTGGGGATTCCATATAAGAACTGTGATTGGCTATTAGGTAGCCCCATGGGGACTGTTGGCCTGCAGGAGGCGCTGCTTGGAGTAAAACTATGTCTCTGTGATTCAAAAACTTGCCTCCAGGCAGGGTCGGAAATAAGGGTAGGCAAAAGAGGCACGTGCCTAGGATGCAACAGTTAGGGGGCACCAAACATGTACCTTTTCTGCCTGCCAACCTTAAGTTCCAGCCCTCTGTCTTGTCTGGAGCTACAGCTCCTTCCCTGGCCCTCAATCCTTGCTCATTACATGGCACAGCTAGGGAGGAAATAGAGAAGATATGTTGAACACTATTAGTGGGGATGAACGGGAGGAAGGGTGATGAGCCAGGGGAATGGATCCTGTACTGGCTTGGGCACATGAAAGGTTTTGCCCGGTGCTGCCCACAAGCCAGACATACTTTGAAGCCACTGGGAGCAACATCAAAGAGGGCGGTGAGCAACATTTTGATTATGCGCCCTAGACAACCCGGTCGCCACCTCGCCCCTGCAATCTCCCTCCCCCCACCGCGTGTGTGCCCGTGCACTTGAGCAATGCCCCCTTTGTTGCGCCTTAGGCAGGTGCCTCTTCTGCCTACCCCTAGTTCTGGCCCTGCATGACCCCCTGGTTGGGGGATCACTGTTCAAAGATATGAGGGGTATGTGGCTTGATCCCCCTGAAGTCATCTTTGTGTACAAAGCTTCTGTACAATGCTACAGTACAACGCTACAGTACAACGCTACAATACAATGCTACAGTACAACGCTACAGTACAACGCTACAGTACAATGCTACAGTACAACGCTACAGTACAATGAAACAATACAATGCTACAGAACAATGCTATAGTACAATGCTACAGTACAATTCTACTGTTCCCCACCACTGCTTTACAGCAGCTCTCTGCAGCCAAAGCACAAAGCTACTGAAGGACCCCCACAGTTTTGCAGGCAAATTAATAATTACTGCACACCACTGGACATGATTTATTTTACTTGCCACACAACACCACAGTAAGCCCTGTAATTATTTAGTGAATTGCAGTTGTCAGTAATCATAGGCAATGCGCAAGGTCAGAGGAGATGGCGTTACTCACAGGAGACTCCTTCCAGTATTTGCCTGTTACTGCCTAGCGCCCAGCATGCTGAGAAACTGGCACCCAATGCCATAACAACAAATGGCAAACTCTTTGTTATGTTCATAAACAAGATGCAAGGTTTATTCACTAGCAATACTGTGCCAGTATATGCAGGATCCCCATACATTAGCACAGGGGCATTGATTAAAATGACAAAGCTGCTGACAAATTCATCTGCTTTCATCCTTGTAGAGTTGCCAGTCCCATTACAGAGAGTCTGAGAATCCACAGAAAACAGTTGTGGCGGCGCCAGCTGATAACCTTGATAAAGATGTTATGGCTGCATTTGTGCAATAGAATGAACATAATCATATCAGAGCAGGCTTCAGCACAATAGAAACATAACAATGTTGAATACATGTCATACAACTGCACTATTAACTACCTGCTGACCAATATAAATTAAGCCACTTGTTTGGATTGTCTAAATTTAGGTTGGTATTCATGATATGATATGAATGACCAATCCGGCTGATTTTGGGCTTTATCTATTTAACTATTGGAGTATGTTCTGCCTTGGTCCATGTATGAGACATCAGCACATCACAGGGGGTATCAGGGATGACAGGGGTATCAACTCCTTCCTTCTTCTGTTGGGGTATTATACTCATGTACTCATGTATAATGTACCAGTCAGCTAAGGCACAAAAAATACCTTTGTATTTACTTTAAAGGGATAGTATACACCTAAAACACCTTTGCTAAAAATGAACACAACAAATAGGACTTGTGTTGAACTTACATCCTGACTCTTGGTTTCATTTGAAAAAAATCCATATTTTCCTATTTTTTTGTCATTATAAAGCACTAATTTAAAAGCTAGGTTATTTCACTGAACTTACCCCTTCCTTTATAAATAGGACAATTTGTTCAGAATTCCCTGTCTACTTTTAAACAGACTCCTTCCTTCTGTAAGCAGCATTCTTTGAACAGTTCATTAACAGGGGCTTCTCAGTGGATTGGTAATTAGTTTTATCAGCTTCTTTGAAGTTCTTCAGGATCAGGAAGTGACAGAGAGTACTAAAGTGAAGCTCGCTTTGTATTCTTGTTTAGTGCCAGAAAAAACAGAAACCAAGCTCATCTTTGTTCCTTTAAGAGTGTTGTTCTAAATAACCCACCAGTCCCTAAAAATTCCTGATTCCGACTTCACTAATAATGTATGTTACCTTTCTTGTCTTTTTTCAACACTAGCCTATCTGAATGCCAAGATGCCATGTAACAGCGGGTTGTTTATACCGGGCATAGCTAGGGACAAGGTGATGCATAATAAGTTAATGAGTATGTCCTGCTTTAAAGGGATGATGTAGGAGCATTGTTGTTATTCTTCATCTGTTCACAAATCTCGGCTTGCCATGGGGATCCCACAAACAGTAGCTCTTTTGGAAATACCTGCTGAACACTTGATAATGAACAAATTACAAAACATGTCCAAATTCAGTGCATTTCAAGTGCATTGTGGCTCAAGCAGCCCATCATAGGCTCAATTAATAGTGGCTCTTTATGGCACCTTATAGAATCCCTTATGGCCAGAATCTACAGTCTGGGCCTGAATGCTCAGTCACTGGCTACTCCTGCAGAGCAGGTTACAACAGGTTATTTTCTGGTGGGCCCTCAACAAGTCATTGAAAAAAGGATTTATAAACTGTTTCACATATCTCTCTCACAATATTTGGGTGCCAAATCTATTTCTGGGACTTATGGCTCACACATGGAACACAGTTACTAGATCTTTGTAGAATCTCACAGATGGTGCATACGTTCAGTTGCAAATGCCAGTGTATTAGTTACAAGCTAAGGCAGTACTTATTGTAGAGTCCCAGTCCCAATGTAAAAGGCCAGTGCAAATGTGCTCCAAGTCCAAAACTACAAGAGGCTCATTTATTAACACTGGGCAAATTTACCCATGGGCAGTAACCCATAGCAACCAATCTGTAGTTGGATTTTTTCAGCCAGCTACAGGTGGAACAATGAATGCAACAGTTTGATTGGTTGCCATATGTTACTGCCATGAGCCCATGATGATAAATGACTGGTCATTAGGCACCACTAAGCCTCAGTAAGTTACCTGGCCAGCAGCCACACTGATGCCTTATGAGGCTGATTGGCCAGTTTCCACTTCTGTGTTGCACGGGGCTGACATGTCAGTAACCAGCACTATGTTAATTCCCTGTTCCTAGATCTTTTCCGCCTGCCTGTGCTACATTTCTAAAATCTACCCGGCTATTAATCCCTTCTAGTTTGATCTTGTTCTGTAGTCTCATGTTCTGGCCCTGGTAGCTGGCCTAAACCTAGGTGCTGAGCATGTGATGGGAAACTGGGTAAATTAGGCAACTGGATTCAACCAGTTGTTTAATAATTCCTTATCCCTAAAAGGGCTGTGTCTCCTTTGAACTCTACCTTCGTAATCCAGGTACATTAGTCAGAATTAATTGTTTCTTATTGATCAATTTATGTTCCCATGAGGGTAAACTGAAAAAAAGAAACAGACAATTCCTAGACAGGTTTGGAACTGCTACTAAGTCAGATGCCAGTTATGGGTGGAGTCACATTGCTTAATGGGCAACTTAGCTCCAGTATGAAAAGACACACTGGTCCATTTTATAGATTCATCAATGCTTCACTGCATGCAGGCAGGAAAAGTTGCACCGCATACAGTAAGTTATTGGGCACAACCTGAGGCTGCAAGAGAAGGGGTAGGACATAGGGGTACACTTATACAACATTCAGTTGTGCATTGTCCAACTGGTACAGCATAGGGCACCTATGGGCACAACATACAATTGGAGCCTTATATGAACCACCAGGTCAGAATACAGCGCTCTGCACTGCACATTGTAGGCATAACCATCAAATTTGCACACAATGATGGCATAGTTGAACCCAAGTAGGTGCAGGTAGGCACAAGCGTTGTGTGTGACATATTTATTAGCTCATAGTTAGATTGCCCTAACAGATCAGGGTACAGTAACCCATCCCCTGGAAGACTCCCTATCAGTCTGTGGGCTACCTGGCTACCAGAAAGTAGCTTCTGGTCACATTCAGAGATCAGTATAAATCAGACATCAGAAGGTGTATAATAGAGTTAAGGCTCCCAACGTAAGAATTATGTATGGGCTCCAAATCTGGTTACCATCACTGAGACAGCCAGCACCAACAGATCCTTAAAATCTAGGATTTAATCTAGAATAAATCTAAGATTTATTGCAAAAGTGGGCACAGGCCACAAATCAAAGACTGTTATTAGCATAGGGGAAGGCTATGCAGCAACTCAAGGCTCTTCTGACCTGATTTAGAGAATTAATTGAAGTCATTTTTCTCTCGCTGCCTACATTGCTGATACATTTTCCTTTAATTCTACAGCTTCCAAGTTGTAACACCGCCTGGGGACTGTCCGCAAGATGCAAGATGATACTTGTGCGAGATAAAGAATGCAGCCTGTAATGAGAGATGAACATGTAGTGACGCTGTTTTTATAAGGCATAAATCATATAAAGACATGTATGGTGCAGCAAGCTGTGCCGGGAAGTGCCTGTGCCTGGTGGAGCCTGCTTTGTTTGAAAGGTCACAGGGAACTGTTGCTCAGCTAGTTCCGTTCACACTTGAATGATTTGTAGCACATGCTGGACACAGGTTTGCACACATTGATCTAAATCAGCAAAGAGCTACAATAAAAAAACATGGTGGTGAGTAAAAACAAGGGCATTGTTGAGCCTCAGTTTCCATAAGGGCCAAGACACACGGGGAGATTAGTTGTGCCGCAACAAATCGCCGTTGTCGCGGGTGACTAATCTCCCCGCAATGCCATCCCAGCGGCAAGAATGTAAATCGCCAGTGGGATGGCATACGAGTCGCTACGATTTGCCGAAGTCACCCCGAAGTTGCCTTGAGAGGAAGCTTCACGTGACTTAGGATTACTGAAGGGCTTTCTCCTGTTGCCGGTGGAAAGCTTTTTTGGGGCGGTTTGCTGTCCACAATAGCAGAGATCTATCACGGACGACTCAACCGCTCTGTGGGTTCTTACCTTAGGGAGCTACTAGTAGCAGCTACTTGTTACGGCTACTAAAATAGACAATGCTGAGCATTTACTGATAACTGTCTCTATGTATGTTTTAGCAGCGGCAATTCTCAGTATTGTCTATGGCAGGGGATTTTCTGAGGTTTAGTAGTCATGACAAGCAGCTGCTACTAAGTAGCTTTGTGTAAATTACAGCAAAATTAACATGAACATTTGAGACTCAAATGTAAGTCAGTGATTTGAGTCCATATTGGCACCAAATTGTGGCAAAATCAGCATTTAAATGTGATATTTAAATCTAAATAAATCACAGTAAACCAAAAGGTTGCCAATACATGACTCCTAGTAATTAGAGACAATTATTCATTGGAAGGCCTGACCTTAGCTAAGGACAAACTTTAAATCTATCTTGGTACAACCCAAAGGTAGTGCATGGCATATCAAATTAGCTTGCTAGCCAACAGCAGGGATTCTTGGCCCTGTCTGCTCTGGTCACCTGCTGTCTCAGAATTTGGAGCATGTACACAAGTGTCTGTATGTCCTGCCTGTGTATAATACATTTCTCTTTCTATAGGAAGGAACCAGAAACAGATCACAAAAGGAACCTGTACATTTGTAATTTATCTGCAGAATCATGCTTGGTACAGAGGATTTATGGTATCTCTTATAATAGGTGATGCACATATTTATAGGTTATTTTTAGGCAGAAGTGCCATTAATAGCCTCATATGCCTAAGCATGTCTTCACTATGTTATGCCATGCATATTAAACACAAAGTAGGAGGCTTAAGGTGGCCATACACTAGCTCAGTGCTGTCCAACTGGCGGCCCGCGACCCCCCTCTGTGTGGCCCCCCACCTGTCTGGCTGCTTTGATGGCTTACCTTTGAGTAAGCATTAAATGGTATCAGTACTGAGATTTACTGCCCCCCCTGCAATCACTCCCATTGTTTACTTCTTCACACCTCAGACATAGGTACTGTAGGCAGAGTATGGCACATACAGCCAGCATAGGGCAGGTAGAGTATGGCACACACAGGCAGCATAGGTCAGGGAGGGAATGGCACACACAGGCAGCATAGGTCAGGGAGGGAATGGCACACACAGGAAGGGTAGGGAAGGCAGAGTATGGCACACACAGTCAGGGGTAGGGCAGGCAGAGTATGGCAAACACAGGCAGGGTAGGGCAGGCAGAGTATGGCACACACAGGCAGGATAGGGCAGGCAGAGTATGGCACACACAGGCAGGGTAGGGCAGGTAGAGTATGGCACACACAGGCAGGGTAGGACAGGCAGAGTGCTTCCTGTGTGTGCCATACTCTGCTTGCCCTATGCTGCTTGTGGGAGGTGAACCTGGCAGGGGGTTTGTTGTGGGAGTTTGTTAGCAGTTGGAAATAGCCATTAAATGGTCCCTAAGGTGTGTAATTATGTACTGGGGGTTGCTCTGC
Organism: Xenopus tropicalis; assembly: GCF_000004195.4. Taxonomy (NCBI): domain Eukaryota; kingdom Metazoa; phylum Chordata; class Amphibia; order Anura; family Pipidae; genus Xenopus; species Xenopus tropicalis. The sequence continues at coordinate 126,012,677 of NC_030679.2, forward strand.
TATCCACAGGGGAGGAGGAGGCATATGGAATTTAAGGGTATATCTTAATATGCCATAATTCTTTCACATATGAATGATGGTTGATATCCCCACAGTAAGGATCAAGCATTTGGGATTTTGCTGTGCTACCACCATTGTGATAAAATAGGTGTGGTTTGAAGTGGGTGTGGTTTCAAAAAGGGGAGTGGTCAAAACTGGCTTCCATTAGTGGCCCTCCACCATGTATGCTAGAGAAATTCCGGCCCTCGGCACCATAGAAGTTGGACAGCACTGCACTAGCTGATACTCTTTGGTATTGGCCCACATGTAGCAATAGCACCCTCTGAAAAGCTTCTGAAAATAAATTAAAAGGGAAAATAGTCTCCTTCCGGAACCGGTGCTGGCAATCTGGAGTAAGCTACATGTTGCTCCCCAACCCCTTGGATGTTGCTCTCAGTGCCCCCAAACCAGGGAGTTATTTTTGAATTCCTGACTTGGTGGCAAGTTTTGGTAAAATAAAAACCAGATTTACTGCCAAACAAAGCCTCCTGTAAGCTGATAGTGTGCATAGAGGCTGCCTAAGAGAGTGGATCTTCACCCGATATCCCCACCTACGGGTGGGCAATATCGGGGAGCTTGTAGGCTAATTCGATCGTTTGGCCCTGGGGCCAAATGATTAAATTATATTGGCGGTAATGGGGCAGTCGGTTCGGGGACCGCATCAACGAGCCGATATGGTCCCCGATCCGACTGAATCTTTTAACCTGGCCGATCGATATCTGGCCAATTTCAGGCTAGATATTGGTCGGGCAAGCCCCTCGTTTCTGCCCCTACACGGGCCGATAAGCTGCCGAATCGGTCCAAGAGACCGATATCAGCAGCTACAATCGGCCCGTGTACAGGGACCTTTAGCCCTTATTTGGCTCCTCCATGAATTTTTATGGTGCTTGTGTTGCTCTCCAAGTCTTTTTACATTTGACTGTGGCTCACAAGAAAGAAAGGTTGGGGAGTGTACAACTTATGGCAGTTTTGTCGTGCAGTGGTGGACTGAATCCCCCTGTCGTAATCATTATAATCATCATTTATTTATATAGCTCCATCTAGTAACACAGTGCTTTACACTAGTGTAGGGAAGTGCTGATTTACACTTTCCCCAAACACACAACCCTGTGACTTTAAATCTGGAGCAACCAAAAACATGGCTGCTGACTGTACTGCAAAGGGACAGTTCCCAGTCACAGCCTGGCCCAATCAGCAGGGGGGATTGGCTTCTGACCTTGTGACCCTGCTGAAAGAGCTTTGGAGCCAAAAAGATATGAAAGTGAGGCAGATCTTGTTCAGGAAGAGAGGAGAAGGAGAGCATGGACTCTGCACAGTAATACTGAGAGCTGCCTGAGGTTTCTCCATCTTTCCTGTGAGTGTTCCTGTGATCTGTACAAGTAGGGAGCTAGGGTTCCACCTGTAGAACAATCTATATATATATAGGGAACCCCATAATCAGAGCATAGGGAGTTAGTTAACCCTTCCCATTCAGCCATTTAGTGAATGGGATTACTGCAGCAGGCCTGAGATATTGTTAGGGGAGTAATCCTTGTAGGATAGTTAGGACTTCAGCCCTGTAGTGAGTTACCAGCGTGTACACTGGATCTGGATGTGGGATTACCCATCAGCCTCCGTGACACCTGCAGTGAATCTCCATCAGGATCCCAAGAAGCCTTTCTCTACTCCAGCATCTCAAGCTCAGTGAGGATTAAAGCTGCCAGACTGCTTCCCTGCATGTGCCCTGTCCCACAGGATCTATTCCCCTTTCACTGCCACAAGGAGTTGGTGAGGTTTTACAGTTACACACCCCGGGGTGCTACAATCTGGTGTTGCAACACATAACTCTGTTACCCCTACCTTCACCCTTACAAGGATTGAAGCAAGTGCTGTGTGTAGCTCAGTCTGAGCTTAAAAGAGACAGTTTACCTGCAGTTATCTATCCAAATGGTATTTCACAACGGGGATGGCCTGCTATATATCCTCCTGCTATTCCAGCTGTACAACCACAATGCTCCTCCAGTCCCATGGCTGTACAGCCAGACTCCTGCAGCATACTTATTGAAAATGACACTTCTTATATACCACCTCAATATCCTATTTTGGAGTGGGTACCCCCTCCAGTACTGCCTCAATTGTCCACAAGCCTGGACACCATAGCACCTGTATTTGCTGAAAGCATACAGAAAGTAACTGAAGCTAGTATACGGTTATGGCAAGAGACTGTCTGGAGTGTAAAGAAGTATTTTTCTGGTAATGAACCAGTACCCAAAGGTGAAGAAGTGTTTTCTGAATGGATAGAGTACATCCGCCCATTATTAGAGGAATGGGAAGGAACTGATAAAATGAAACAACGCAGACTAATGGAGCTAGTAAGACATCCTGCTTTGATTCTCTTACAAGCCCAAAAGACTAAACAGCCTGATTGTACTGTTCATGATTTATTACAAGCCTTGATAAATCGCTATGAGAAATATGAGGATCCTCAACAACGTCTTGCTAAGTTTCAAGCAATGCGACAGTCTAAAGGTGAGAAAGCATCTGCATTCATTTGCAGAGTGTCTAATGAACTAAATTACCTCATATTCAAAAAGATAATTCCTGCAGCTCAGGAAATTTCTCATCTTCACCGGCAAGTAAAGTGGGGCTCAGACCCCAAGCACCCTGTCAATCTTGCTGTGCAATCTTACCTGAGATATAACCCTAATGCGTCTACGGGGGATCTCTTAAGGACAGCTGAGGAAGAGGAAGCTAGAATAGACTTCTATTATGCATCTTCTACCCATGATTCTGAGTTAAAAGAGAAAGAAAAGCCTTCTACAGCTCAGTCTCAGACTGTTCCACAGCCTGCAAAGAGCAAGTCACCTGAAGCACCACAGTTTCCTAAAACCACGAAACCGTACTGCCGACGTTGCCAGACACAAGGGCATGACACCAATAAATGCTATCGTAAAGTACAAGCTACTCCTGTGCAAAGCCAAGTTGGAGAATGCAACTCAAGCAGACATAAGGAAAGGAAGCCTGACCACCCCACACCCATTGTAGGGGTAGGACGTAAGTGCATCTTCCATCTGACTGTGAATGGTGTCCCTTCTACCGCATTGTTTGACACTGGCTCACAGATAACCATCATTTGTCGACCTTTCTACCAGGAACATTTATCCCACCTAACCTTGATACCTGCTGATGACATAGAAGTAGTGGGTGTGGGTGCCGAGTCAGCTTATATGGATGGTAAAGTTGAAGTTGATCTCCGAATACCTGGGATAACTTCTGAAGCTGAACCCCCTCTCAAAGTGTTCGCTTATATATGTCCTCCTATGGATCTCAGGACTTCTGCACCAATAATTGTGGGATCTAACGTAAAGGCAGTTGAAGATGCCTTCCTTAAGTTTCTGCACTTGCAAGGGACCACTGATGTTTCTTCTTTTCCTGTGTCAGCAGCAGTGAAGAGACTGTGTGAAGCTTTTGTACCCGAATTCTGTCAGGGTCCTGTGTACAGAGTGAATGGGCCTCCTTTAGAAATTCCAGCTGGTCAAGCACAACTGATACAAGTTTCCCGGTCTCTGCCGATTGAATGCGATACAGAAAGCTATTTTCTTCTGGAAACACCACCTGAACAAGTTGCAAAGCATGGTTGGGAATTAATTCCAGAAAGAAAGGACTGGAGACAGGGAATGCCCGAGTTTGATTGGGTTGTTCTGCGAAATCACAACCCTTGGCCTATTACAGTGAGTGAGTTTGATGAAGTTGGAGAGTGCTACTCTGTTCAAGAAGTTACTTCTGAATCTGAAGTGTGTTCTGCACATATTGAACCAAAAGATGCACCTCTGAATTTTGATTTTGGGGACTCTCCCATGCCAAAAGAAGCCAAAGAACTGCTTATTAAGGAGCTCACAATCAGGGAAGATGTGTTCTCCACTGAGGATATGGATGTTGGATGTGCCAAAAGTGCCTGTCACACCATTCGCTTAGCAGATTCTAAACCCTTCCGGGAGAGATCCAGAAAGTTACCACCCAGAGATATTGAAGATGTACGAAAGTGCTTGAAAAAGATGAAGGATCAAAATATAATCACAGATTCTAGAAGTCCCTATGCTTCCCCTATTGTGGTGGTTCGGAAGAAAGATGGATCCGTTCGTCTTTGTGTGGACTACCGCACATTAAACCGAAGGACCATACCCGACCAATACACACTACCTAGAATTGAAGATTCCTTGGAAGCTTTAAGTGGGAGTAAATGGTTTACTGTGATGGATCTCAGATCTGGATACTATCAAGTACCAATGTGTCCTGAGGATCAAGAGAAAACTGCCTTCATATGTCCTCTGGGATTTTATCAATTCACACGAATGCCTCAAGGTATCTGCGGGGCCCCTGCAACATTCCAGAGACTCATGGAAAAAGTTCTGGGAGATCTATGCCCCCGAGAATGTCTTGTCTACCTTGATGACATTATTGTGTTTGGAAGTACTCTAGAAGAACACCATGAAAGACTCATTCGTGTGATTGACAGACTTCAAGAAGAAGGTCTAAAATTGTCTATTGACAAATGCAAGTTTGGCCGTACCTCAGTGCACTACGTGGGACATATTGTGTCTGCTGAAGGCGTGGCCACTGACTCTGCCAAAATAGAAGCAGTGGTGAATTGGCCACAACCAAACAACCTCACAGAACTTAGGTCATTCCTAGGGTTCTGTGGCTATTACCGCAGGTTTGTGGAGGGATATTCCAAGTTGGCAAAACCTTTACATACCTTACTGACCATTCCCTCAACTGAAGAAAAGGCTACCAAAAATTCCAAGCTACCCTTTGGGGATAAGTGGACTGATGCCTGTACTCAAGCCTTTGCAGCTTTGAAGAAATGTCTCACAGAAGCTCCTGTGTTGGCCTATGCAGATCCAACAAAACCCTATATCCTCCATGTGGATGCCAGCTATGATGGTTTGGGAGGAGTACTTCACCAAGAGTACCCTGGAGGATTGCGTCCTGTGGCATATATAAGCCGGAGTTTAGCTGCAAGTGAAAAAAACTACCCAGTACACAAGTTAGAGTTCCTGGCACTAAAGTGGGCCATTGTTGATAAACTTCATGGATACCTGTATGGAGTGCCGTTTGAAGTTAGAACTGATAACAACCCTCTAACATACGTTCACACTACCGCAAAACTAGATGCTACAGGCCAGAGATGGTTAGCAGCCTTATCTAACTATCAGTTCACACTTAAGTATAAACCAGGTCCGAAGAATGTAGGAGCTGATGCCCTATCTAGAAGGCCTGGTCTACCTGCTACTACTGATAATGAGGAATGGACAGAAATTTCAACATCAGGGGTAAATGCCTTTTGCCTAGCTTCGGCTGTCAATAGAAGGAAACTCAACTTCTCAGACTTAAGAGTAGTGGATTCACTGGGTGCAAGACCAGAATGTGTACCAGATGCCTTTTGTTGCCCTGCATTGCTAGGGATTGATCAGCTTCACCCTTTGAAGAAAAAGGATTTGATCAGAGCTCAAATAGCTGACCCTATCATAGGGCCCCTGAGAAAAGCTGTTCTACAAAAGGACCAGGAGTATCTTAAGAAGTCTCTGCCTTCCGATTGCACTATCCTTTTAAGAGAATGGGAGAAGTTTCAGATAGAGAGTGGACTCCTGTATAGGGTGGTACTATACCATGATCACCCTGATCGACGCCAGTTTGTTCTTCCTAAAAGATATCAACAGTTTGTGCTCAGAAACTTACATGACAAAAATGGACATTTAGGTACTGAGAAAACATACGGTTTGATCCAAGATAGATTCTACTGGCCTAAGATGAGAGAAACTGTTACTGACTATTGCAGAAGATGTCTGAGATGTTTGCAAAGAAAAACATTGCCAATAAAAGCTGCACCTCTAGAGCACCTGAAAAGTTCAGGGCCCTTAGACCTAGTTTGCATGGACTTCCTCTGCATTGATCCTGATTCAAAAGGAGTTGGAAACATTCTAGTGGTGACTGATCATTATACACGCTATGCTCAAGCCTTTCCTACCAAGGATCAGAAAGCTGCCACTGTTGCTAAAGTTCTTTGGGAGAAGTTCTTCATTCACTATGGACTTCCTGTTCGTCTACACTCAGATCAAGGAAGAGATTTTGAGAGTAAATTGATCAAAGAACTTCTGCAAATGCTCAACATCAGTAAAAGTAGAACTACACCATATCATCCTCAAGGAGATGCCCAACCAGAGAGATTCAACCGCACCTTGTTAAACATGCTCGGTACCCTAAATGTTAAAGAGAAAAGATTTTGGAGTCGCCATGTTAGCACCATGGTACATGCTTACAACTGCACTCGACATGAAACTACCGGATATTCTCCCTACTTTCTCATGTTCGGCAGAGAAGCACGACTACCAATAGATCTCTACTTTGGAGTATCAGTGGATGGTATGGGCAGCATTAGTCATTCTCAGTATGTTGCTAAGTTAAAAGATGATTTGTCTAAAGCCTATCGTCTTGCTGAGGGAAATGCCTCTAAAACGAATCAAGGCAACAAGAGAAGGTATGATGCCAGAGTACGTCACAATGAACTTGTTCCAGGAGACAGGGTATTACTGAGAAACCTAGGAAACAATGCTCAGCATAAACTATCTGATCGTTGGCGTACAGACTTTTATGTTGTAGTTGATAAACTACCTGGTATCCCTGTCTACCATATTAAAGGCCCAAGGGGGTATCTAAAAGCCTGGCACCGAAATCATCTCTTACCCATACCTCAAGTATCTGACTCAGAGACTGAGGATCAAACAGGCTCTACTGTTAGTGATGGTTCCTCTTGTGCTGGAAATTCACCAAATAACTTTGATGTTTCAGTCAATTCACCTGCATCACTTAATGCAGATAATGATGATGAACAGTCAACCATTGCACCTACTAATTCACATGATGACTCACCTTCTTCTACAAGACTGAGCCCAAACACCCCAGCATTTGTTCCTGCTACCCAGCCTGGACTGAATCAAACCCAGAATTCAGTTAACCCAGCCTCGGGACTGCCTGCTAGGGATGTGCGGAGGGGAAGAAGGATAAGGAGGCCTCCTAGTGCCCTTACCTATGATTCTCTAGGGGTACCTAACTACACTTCCCAACCTTTTGTTGGATATGCCTCACCTTATCAGTGTGGTTTAAATGTGCCTTGTGTTGCTGATGTTCAGAATTTGTTAAGGGAAATGTACCAAATGATGAGTAGGTTATCTTCTATGATGTCTGTTAACTACTACTAATTTAATTTCCCTTACAGCAACCATTGTACCTTGATAGCTCTCAGGAGAGACTATCCGAAGCGGATGTTTATGTCTAAATAAGTGGCATCTTGCCTGTTTATGTTATTTGTACCCTTGCTGGGACAGAAGGGATTTTCCAGGGGGAGAATGTAGGGAAGTGCTGATTTACACTTTCCCCAAACACACAACCCTGTGACTTTAAATCTGAAACAACCAAAAACATGGCTGCTGACTGTACTGCAAAGGGACAGTTCCCAGTCACAGCCTGGCCCAATCAGCAGGGGGGATTGGCTTCTGACCTTGTGACCCTGCTGAAAGAGCTTTGGAGCCAAAAAGATATGAAAGTGAGGCAGATCTTGTTCAGGAAGAGAGGAGAAGGAGAGCATGGACTCTGCACAGTAATACTGAGAGCTGCCTGAGGTTTCTCCATCTTTCCTGTGAGTGTTCCTGTGATCTGTACAAGTAGGGAGCTAGGGTTCCACCTGTAGAACAATCTATATATATATATAGGGAACCCCATAATCAGAGCATAGGGAGTTAGTTAACCCTTCCCATTCAGCCATTTAGTGAATGGGATTACTGCAGCAGGCCTGAGCTATTGTTAGGGGAGTAATCCTTGTAGGATAGTTAGGACTTCAGCCCTGTAGTGAGTTACCAGCGTGTACACTGGATCTGGATGTGGGATTACCCATCAGCCTCCGTGACACCTGCAGTGAATCTCCATCAGGATCCCAAGAAGCCTTTCTCTACTCCAGCATCTCAAGCTCAGTGAGGATTAAAGCTGCCAGACTGCTTCCCTGCATGTGCCCTGTCCCACAGGATCTATTCCCCTTTCACTGCCACAAGGAGTTGGTGAGGTTTTACAGTTACACACCCCGGGGTGCTACAATCTGGTGTTGCAACACATAACTCTGTTACCCCTACCTTCATACAAGGAGTTAACCTGTGCACACTCAAGTTCTTAAAGTGACAAGGGACATATTTTACACAAAGGGGAATAGTGTCAAATATTATATGTGTTATGTGAAACTGTTATTCACTGTTTTCATTTCATTGCATCTTGCATATATATTACAATTTATTTCATATCTATCAATTGTGTGGTTTATTTCCATTGCATTTGGTATATTAATCACTGCTGTTGCAGTTCCCAGGGAGTTGTTGCCCACTAATACATGGTTTAGCCCTGGGTGGAGGCACTTAAACTTTCCAAATCCCGCAAATCTCCCACTTAGCGGAGGCTTGGGATTTTTCCTGTTTGCGCCCCAGTGTGGCCCTGGATATCAGTGCCAAGAAAGGGTTACACTAGTTTATAACAAGCAGGGATCTTACATATAATAATAACAACAAATAATAACTCATTTAGGGTTGCCACCTCACATCTTTAATACTGGCCACATATACAATCCACATCCTGCATTACTTATTAGCAATAAATTTAGATGCATGCTGCAGACTGAACTTATTTATGTGCAGCCATGCAGCATGCATCCAAATTAATTGCTAACTACCCACGCAGGGTGAGGGTTCAATATGTGGCCAGTATTAAAGTGGTGAGGTGGACAATAATTTCGGTTAACACCGTGTTTAATTCACTTGAGTCAAGTTTCTCTCCCCATTTCATTTTGCCCTTTACAGACCCTGGTGCTTTAGTTTCCTGTACCCCCTCCACCCCTCTCGCTTTAATGGCCACACCTGCCATTCTGCCATCCCGCCATCCCAGCCCCTTGCTAAAACCCAGACTTTGTAATCTGAGCCCTAGTAACGCCGGCAAAAAATCTGCCTTTGTGCTAGGGAGGGAGCAACAATGTCTCCTCTATAAGTGAATTCTTTCTGTAAAGTTCCATGAGCCTCCTGGCTATTACTGAGCTCTGCCTTCTCCTCATATTACACTCCTGCTGCAATAATGACTCTCACATGATGGAAACACCTTTCTACTTATTCCCCCCTCTCCTCCTCTTCCTAATCACTCTCTCCATAATTTCTACCTCTGTTCTATGGTACAAGGGTTCCCTGGGCTACCATACGTTTCTCTCCGTTGCCTCATTCCTTCATTTTCTTTCTTATATAGGTCATTCCTGCTCTTATGTTCCCTTTACACAACAGAAAGAAAGATTTCTATCCCCCCCCCCCATATCTGCTATGAAGATTTAAAGTGGAAGTAAGCATCCAGAATGAAAATGTTTTAATTAATAGGGTGTCAATAATTCGACTGTTTGCTGGAAATCTTAGGCTGATGCCACACGAGGCGTTTTTACGCTGCATTTTTTCTCAGCCTAAAAACGCCGCACAAGCCACACAGCCCCTGACTATGGCGTTTTTCAGCCTAGTACTGGTGACGTAGCAAATCCCGTTTCCATGGTGCTAATAGTGCGAAATAGTAAAAAACGCTGCGTATTTCCGCTAGGTCTGGCAGCTGCCTTTGTGTATACATAGGAATAGGTTGCTGTGCAAATACTGGCGTATTTCGGCCAACGCTTGAAAAATCCGTGCTAAGGCATTTTCTAGCGTATTTCCGTATTGTGTGGTTTGCTTCGAGTCTTTTCAAGTTATTTCTATGGATGATGATATCGGGCGTTTTTCAGCCGCTGAGAGAATTAGAAAATACGCAGCGTAAAAACGCCTCGTGTGGCATCAGCCTTACTGATTATTATTAAGACTATGCTCTTTTTTCACATTCCATTAGAACTCTAGCTGTTTTTAGTAACCAACCAACTGCCCCGGCTAAAGAGCTGCCAGGAAACGTAAAGAGGTCATTGGGGGTCAGTGACCATGGCAACAAGGAAGCGCGTCAGCAGGAACAGTTGTTGGTAACTGTCAGCATCTGCATAACTGTGTCTACATAGCAACAATAAATAAGACAAACTGCAAACATGCTTAACATGCTATGCCTTCCAAATGCTATTCATTTAAAGGACAAGAAAGGTTACATGAAAGGTTAATGCCCATTGGTTATGTAGAGCAGCACCCGTTAACCATAGTCATGCATGTGTATGCACGCTATCCAGGACTGGCGACCTTGGAGACATTACAAGATACATGGATGCTGGCAATGAAAATCAAGTGGTGGCACTGGGGGGCTGCCCATTATAGACAATAGGTATTATAGACACACAGAGCTATTTAGTAGCAGCTACTTTTTCACAGCTACTGAATGCCATAAAATACCCTGCCATAGACAATACTGAAAATTGGCTCTGCTAAAACACACGTAGTGACAATTATCAGTAAATGATCAGCATTGTCTATTTTTGTAGCTGCTACTAGTAGCTCAGTGTTTCTTCACCCTAAGGGCTCTGGCACATGGGGAGATTAGTCGCCTGCGACAAATCTCACTGTTCGCAGGCGACTAATCCCCCCGAAATGCCATCTCCCTGTTTGCGGGCGACTAATCCCCCCGAAATACCATCCCACCGGCGAAAATGTAAATCACCGGTGGGACGGCATACGCGGCGGCGTGATTTCAGTGAAATTGAGGAAGTTGCCTTGAGAGGAAACTTTCGCGATTTCAGTGAAATCGCGCTGCCGCGTATGCCGTCCCACCGGCGATTTACATTTTCGCCGGTGGGATGGCATTTCGGGGAGATTAGTCGCCCGCGAACAGGGAGATTTGTCGCAGGCGACTAATCTCCCCGTGTGCCAGAGCCCTAAAGGTTAAGTTCCCCTTAATACCTTCCCCTTTATAGTTTCTAGAGATGGCCAATAAAGGCATGGCTCAAAAGGCAAGTTTGCCAATTTCTCTTCACCATTACCCCAGTTGGCTAGACCAGGAGGCAGCTGCCATGGGATAATTGGGAAGATTAGGATTACATAGTACTGCTGCTGTTCTTACCAGCTTAACTGAGCCCAGTGGGTTGGCCACATTTAAATTAATTGGAACTCCATAATAAACCAGCAAAAACTCCCAATAAACATTTTCTGGAGTCAGTCCGCTCCCCCCTTTCACTAAATGGTTGCACCCCAGGTGTTTCTGCTGCCTACCCACTATCAGGTTCTAACAGTGCCAACCATCGTCGTTACGATTTGCCAGTCGCCGAAGTTGCCTTGAGACGAAACATGTGGGGCAACTAATCTCCCCGTCTGCCACTGCCCTTAAAGTATCCTGGATAACAGGTTCCTTATCTATACTAGCAAAGACGTAAATGTGGTTTATATGGCCATTAGATTACAGCACAAATTGGTTCCCCTTAATCCTTTTGATTAATATATAGGCACTGTCTGATTGTCAGATCTAACAAGTTTATCATTATTGATAACATATTTAGAACTCAGTTATCCACATTGTAAAACTTGTTTTTTTCCAAGTACCATCTCATAAATACATATAAACACATTGTTTAACATGGATAACTTTATGATTGTTTGATGGTAATCCTTTTAACTGAAGTTCTTTGAACCTTTTGTTTTGGTTTTGGTTTTATTGTCTCCGATATCAGTAGCTCGGAGTATACGGCCGCTTCATAAACCTTTCACTGTGTGTGAGTTACAGTGCTGGTGGAGCAAGCCAATCATGGAAATTTTTCCCTCCTGGGTGGAAAAGATACGGCAGTGTGTGCTCTCCGTGACATAAGCATGGGCACATGTGACAGAAAGTTCTACATGTATGTATGGACTTGTTTGGAAAGCAGCCACAACTTGTGGGGCGAGGAACTATTTTGCTAAAGATGACAGAAGAATTATGTAAAGTGTAAAGTGTAAATTCAGGTCATAAGGCAACCTGCACCAAGGCATAGGCCTTTTCAGATTTTTCTGGTTTGGACAGGGTTAGAGATGACTCCTGTGCAAATAGCTTGAAGCCTGAAGCATGTCAGTTGCTTTACATTATGGCAATCATTACAATAAATGGCACTTATAACATGTTTTGGATTCATAGCCACAGCCCTAAATGATGATTGCACCCATGACCCACAAAAATGTATGGGTATGGACTTGGGGTATGACTAACTTTTTTTATAGGCAGCCTAAATGGATGTTTATATTTCAGAAAAAAATGTCCATATTCTTAGGGATGTGTATAAAGTCTGGTGAAGTTATGCATTATGATGAAAGGTCAGTTTTATTTCAATGCCAGTGTTCATTACATTCAACAGGTAATAGCTACAGACAATACTGCCTCTGTGGGGACTTTTATATGACATGCACATTTTGTACACCAAAGTGCCTATTTTACAGATGCTTCTGTATTTGTGACTTATTTTAAATTGACATTGATCTGAGCAGTTCTGGATACTAAAAACAATGGAGGTTCTCTATGGGCTTTTCTTGCTTGCTAAATTGGCCAGATCTCAATTGTATGTATGTATGTATAACTTTATTTATAAAGCGCCACAAGGGTACGCAGCGCTGTACAATCTTACAGAATACAAAATTACACACAGGGAGGACAAGTGACATAATAAATAAATACAATAAATACATATATGTATATATATATATATAAGTGCCATGTGGTATGAGACACAGTAGGAAGGAGGTCCCTGCCCCGTAGAGCTTACAATCTGAGTCAATTGGGCAGGTTTTACAATAGCCTTACCAAGACTACTTCCATAACTTCTTCGGACTATGGCACACAGAGCACACAGTTAATGTCATATAATGGCAAGAGCCACTTGGTGGTGATAGGCAGAGGACTATTCAAAAAATTAACTTTTGTTTGAGTAAATGTCTGCCTGTCTCCTCTCTATGTGCTTCAGACACAACTGGCATCTTCATCATGCCATGTTTATCACTACTGCTGTGCAAACACCCCATGCGCAACAGGCTTTCTGATTCAATTGAACCTGAAATAGTCTGCGGCAGGAGAATGCAAGTAAAGGTGCCCATACACGTTAAGATCCGCTCCCTTGGCGAGGTCGATACGATCCCCGAGCCGATGCAATCCCTGATCTGGCTAAATCTTTTAACCTGCCTCATCGATATCTGGCCAATTTCAGGCCAGATATCGGTCAGGCAGGCCCCTCGTTGCTGCCCCTACACGGGCCGATAAGCTGCCGAATCGGTCTGAGGAACCAATATCGGCCTAAGGAACCGATATCGGCAGCTACAATCGGCCCCTGTATGGCCACCTTAATGCTGGCCTCCATGTAAAGGTCCGCTTGTTTTGGAGAGGACCTTGAGGTGGGTGATATCGGGCTGGTCCCAGATAATGATTGGGGAAGCCAGTCACAGGGCCCCATACTCAGGACAGTTGGACAACACGGCTCCAAAGCAAAAAACATGTAAGTTTATGCTTAATAAATGGCAAAACATACAAGGTTTCACAATAAAAGTGCAAAAGTTTTATTTCTAAATGCAGCTGCAAGTGCTGTCGTGCTACAGTGGACGCCATTCATTATTAGTATTTGCATCCAAACAAGATCCTTGCACTTCACATCACTGCATCTGTCCTGCCTCAGATCGGATATCATACGCAATTGGGACAGATGCAGCTTTGCAGCCACAATTATGCTGGAATTGCAGGAAAAAATGTTGTATTGTGGGTTAAAAACCCATAGTGATCTTGATCCAATAACTGTTTGTAAATTGCCCTTCTAATCTCCCTGCTTGTACAGGTACCATCATCTTATTAGCTAGATTTCTCTTAACTTCACCTATCTATTCACAGTAAAGATTGTGAAACATTTTGGGGTCTCCATGAAGGCCCAGAACATGTTAATGCTTTGCCATTGCTCAATACATAAAATGTTGCCATAACATTGTCCCTGTTACAGTTTGCCCAGGCTATACTGAGCACTAAATTTGCCTTTACTCTTTACCCTTTAACCATGGGCATTTGTGACTTCAGTCCTGTGAACTGCGCTTTTTTGTGCATTTCATAATTTTTCTTTTGTAAATTCTATATAGTATTTTGTATTTTTATAATAATCAGATGCCATGTTTGAACCCTGATAAAACATCTAAACTTTTTTATTTTGTGAACCTCTTGAAAAAAATGGGTTGCAGTAACGCATGCTGCTGTGAAGCCCATATAAAAGCCACCGCAGGGGAACACACGTAGAAATGCTCATCTGTAAGAGCCTTTACATTGTTGTAAGTGAAACTAAAGTTCATTGCCCTGTTGCTCTGAACAGTCACCATCAGTTAAGGCTACGAGGCATTGATCCCCAATGCTGTGATTAGGTTTTGAATTTCACAGATAAGTGCCATTACCTTTTGCCGGAAACCATGTATCAGTTATACTGTGATTATGTTTTATCTTACAGATAAGCTCTATTCTCCATACCAACTGAAAAGATAATTTGCGTTTTCACTATTTTTTCATTAGGGCGTTTTAGGCTAATGTCAGATGGGGCGTTTTGCCATCATATAAATAAAGCATTTATTGTGAATTTCTGGGCAGAGGTGAGCTGTCACCACTAAATGATCTTTATGCACAGTGTCCTATAGATTTATGGGATAGTATGTCCCCCTTTTCAACATTAGTTCAATGAATAGTGTGCAATGAAAATACTTTTTGCCTATTGTTTCAATAAAGAAATATGTTGTAGTTATTTATTGGACTTAAGAAGCAAAAAATAAAATTGAAAGTCACATTCAACTTCCTGTTCTTGCAAGCACAACCAAAACAAATCAGCAGTAAATTTAGAAGCCTCTGAATAATAAGCTGTTCCTTATCTCAAAACAGGCTGCAGCTGCAGGGGGAGTTGTTTATACATATGTGTTTGTTTATAAATAAGTGTGGGAGTTGTCATATTAATGTCCTTATCTGAGTCATTCTCACGAAGGAACAATGATCATTAATAGATCAATAAGTTCTTTTGAACCCTAGGGAGGAACCCTCTGCCAGAGCAAGTTCCCACGCATGTGTGTGAATGCTGATATGGAGAACAGGAATGTTCTGTGCTCACAGTGAGCGGTGCCTTTGTACGTATGTATGTACTCAAAGGAAGATCAACGGAATACACCCATTATACAGTGGCTTGCAAAAGTATTCAGCCCCCTTGAACTTTTCCACATTTTGTCACATTACAGCCACAAACATGAATCAATTTTATTGGAATTCCACGTGAAAGACCAATACAAAGTGGTGTACACGTGAGAAGTGGAACGAAAATCATACATGATTCCAAACATTTTTTACAAATAAATAACTGCAAAGTGGGGTGTGCGTAATTATTCAGCCCCCTGAGTCAATACTTTGTAGAACCACCTTTTGCTGCAATTCCAGCTGCCAGGCTTTTAGGGTATGTCTCTACCAGCTTTGCACATCTAGAGACTGAAATCCTTGCCCATTCTTCTTTGCAAAACAGCTCCAGCTCAGTCAGATTAGATGGACAGCGTTTGTGAACAGCAGTTTTCAGATCTTGCCACAGATTCTCCATTGGATTTAGATCTGGACTTTGACTGGGCCATTCTAACACATGGATATGTTTTGTTTTAAACCATTCCATTGTTGCCCTGGCTTTATGTTTAGGGTCGTTGTCCTGCTGGAAGGGGAACCTCCGCCCCAGTCTCAAGTCTTTTGCAGACTCCAAGAGGTTTTCTTCCAAGATTGCCCTGTATTTGGCTCCATCCATCTTCCCATCAACTCTGACCAGCTTCCCTGTCCCTGCTGAAGAGAAGCACCCCCAGAGCATGATGCTGCCACCACCATATTTGACAGTGGGGATGGTGTGTTCAGAGTGATGTGCAGTGTTAGTTTTCCGCCACACATAGCGTTTTGCATTTTGGCCAAAAAGTTCCATTTTGGTCTCATCTGACCAGAGCACCTTCTTCCACATGTTTGCTGTGTCCCCCACATGGCTTGTGGCAAACTGCAAACGGGACTTCTTATGGTTTTCTGTTAACAATGGCTTTCTTCTTGCCACTCTTCCATAAAGGCCAACTTTGTGCAGTGCACGACTAATAGTTGTCCTATGGACAGATTCCCCCACCTGAGCTGTAGATCTCTGCAGCTCCCCCAGAGTCACCATGGGCCTCTTGGCTGCATTTCTGATCAGCGCTCTCCTTGTTCGGCCTGTGAGTTTAGGTGGGCGGCCTTGTCTTGGTAGGTTTACAGTTGTGCCTTACTCCTTCCATTTCTGAATGATCGCTTGAACAGTGCTCCGTGGGATGTTCAAGGCTTTGGAAATCTTTTTGTAGCCTAAGCCTGCTTTAAATTTCTCAATAACTTTATCCCTGACCTGTCTGGTGTGTTCTTTGAACATGGTGTTGTTGCTCCCAATATTCTCTTAGACAACCTCTGAGGCCGTCACAGAGCAGCTGTATTTGTACTGACATTAGATTACACACAGGTGCACTCTATTTAGTCATTAGCACTCATCAGGCAATGTCTATGGGCAACTGACTGCACTCAGACCAAAGAGGGCTGAATAATTACGCACACCTCACTTTGCAGTTATTTATTTGTATAAAATGTTTGGAATCATGTATGATTTTCGTTCCACTTCTCACGTGTACACCACTTTGTATTGGTCTTTCACGTGGAATTCCATTAAAACTGATTCATGTTTGTGGCTGTAATGTAACAAAATGTGGAAAAGTTCAAGGGGGCCGAATACTTTTGCAAGCCACTGTATATAAATAAGCT
This sequence comes from Xenopus tropicalis, assembly GCF_000004195.4. Lineage (NCBI taxonomy): Eukaryota > Metazoa > Chordata > Amphibia > Anura > Pipidae > Xenopus > Xenopus tropicalis. Next base: position 126,029,483 of record NC_030679.2, read on the forward strand.
AAAGTTACTCTGGCAGTTCTTCTTCAAGAAGCGATCTTAACCCACTAGCAGTGATGTCATATTGCCCCCCCACCCTACAATTCTGCATGTAAATGATAACCCCTCATCCAGCCAACAGCCGTAGGGAAGATAGCGAGAGCTGTAGTTTGTCAGGGTAGTTATAGATGCCCAGGGACAGGCCCAAACTGGCAATCTGTGGATTCTGGCAAATGCCAGAGGGGCTGCTGTAAGATGCCATAGACAGTCACTATTTATTGGGCCTGTGGGGTTTTTTTGGGGGGTTTGGGTACTTAAAATGCCAGGGCCTATTTTGAATCCCAGTCCAGACTTGCACAGGGATACCTACTCTCAATGCAGCACTGACTAGCACACAACTTTATTCCCATATTTTGTGGCCAGACAAGCAGCAGTTGGTATCTACAGAACCAACAAAATGAGAAAAACACCACCTGCATTGTCAAAACAGGAGATTTAATTCTGGCCATAAGCACCAATCCTGTTGATTTAATATATTTGTATAACCAACCCCAAGCTGATCCTGTTGGGTGAATTGTTGCATCCATTTCCCCTTTCTTTATTATATCCTTTAGTAGTGTTTGTATAGGAAATAATGTAGGAGAAGTTCATATGAAAGTGCAAGGTGGCAGGCCACATGCTTTATAAGGGTCGTGAAACTGCAAGGCGATTTTTAAAATAAAGTTATATTGTTTTATTTTACCAGGGTTAGATTGACACACCAGAGTACCAGGGAAAATCTTGGTGGGCCCTGGGTTTGTCTGCTGAGCCCGATATACACGCCGCTACCTAATGCCCATGAGATCAGTCGCCCTTATTCACCTTTTGTGCACCTCTCCCATAAGTCTCAGGAAACACAGACTGGGCCAAGGACACCCTTTCCTTTTTTTAACTGGCTGTGGTTTTATATGTTTGCTGGGGGGCACGGGGTCAGGCCCGTAGTGGGAGTCAAAATAGGTCCTGGCATTTTCAGAGACCCAAACGCCCCCCCCCCCCCACCAGCCCAATAAATAGTGACTGTCTATGGCTTCTTACAGCAGCCCCTCTGGCATTTGCCACAATCCACAGATTGCCAGTCTGGGCCTGCCTGGGGTCATAAGACAAAAAAAGATATAGTCACATTTGTATTTATTGTTGTCTACAACTCTACATACATACATAGAGCAAACTGGTAGGGGGAGTATGAAGGTCAGATTGTCTTGCCCAAGTTATTACAATACATCACTGGCTGCGATTTGGACATAAATGCACAAATGATTATCCATGTGGAAGTCATTTGTTACACTTGATGTAATTCCCCATTAATGTTTAATAGTTCTGTTCATACAGGTTTCACGTTTAGAATTCTTTTTTTAGCACAGGCCAGGAAACTGGTCAGAAATAAACTGCACCCCCCACCCAATTCACCACATTAGAGAAGGAATTGGGTGCCAAAGTCCCAATGTTGACGCATTTAATAAGAACACAGATTAAGATATTTGCTTCCGCTGGACTGTTGTGTCCTGCTGTTTCCTGGGGGAACATTTGTGGATCTTGCAAAAGAAGGCTAGTACCTTCCAAGCTATAATTATAAATTGACAGTAAACACGCTGTCCTTTATGGTGGAGATAACAAAATGTGTAAGGAACGGGAACATCCACAAGCTATGACCCAATGAGTTTGATGAGAGGAATGAAAATATAACCTGTTGATGAGGGCTGCTTATCTTCCTAATATTTTCCCATAAACAGGCAGTAAAGTCACAGGGCATGGTTTATTCTATGCACGGAACATTCCTTCCCTGCATATTTACATTTATACATATGAGCAGGATTGCACAAAGAATCTGTGCATGTGAGGGAATGGCCATATTGTTTGTATACACGTGGCAATGGCAATATTGTTTGGATTCAGAAGGGTTTACTCTTTGGAGTAAGGACAAGTGTAATTTCCCATACCATTCAATTAGCAGTCAGTGGTTTTAATTTGTTACTGGTAACTAGCATTTAATCAGTCCCAGATGACACTGCTGAAAATTGCGGGCATAGCTTCCGTTGGCTGAATTGCGTATGAGCGGCGCATTTAAAAAAACCTGGGCAAATTTGCACCTGGGCAGTAGCAACCAATCAGTGGGCATAGCAACCAATCAGTGATTAGCTTTTTCCAGCCAGCTGCAAGTTGAACAATAAAAATAAACCTTTGATTGGTTGTCATGGGTTACAGCCCAAGTGCAAATGTGCCAAGTGTTTATAAATGAATGCCCAGTTCTAGGTCAGACAGAACCTTGAAGGAAGGCCGGGTGTGGTAAAAACAGAAAATTCCCAGGAAAAGTAGGGAAGTTTACAGCTCTTCAAAACTGATTTCTAATTGTTTGCTAACTTGGTAATTGTGTTGTGTAACTGTGTGCAATTCAGCACCTATGTACAATATATTATTGTAAAGGAGCAAAGTGGTGATGTAAAAGGGGCGGATCAAGCAGGAATTTGGTTAGTTGGGTAAGCTAATAGAGGGTCAAGGGAGATCGGGGCTATTTTACTGGCTAGGCCAAAGAAATGCCAGGCAGTTGGCAACCCTATGTCTACATTAATGAGTCCTGCTACAGTATCAGCACTATATTTTTCTATATAGACACCCAAGGGGATGTGCCAAGTATGCCAGCTGCAAGGAGGGTGGCCCTCAGGTACAACTGGTACAATTTCTTAAACATTTTCACATTTTTTGTCACAGATTGTTCCAGATTATGTCACTAAAATGCTATTTAAGTGTATATAAAGGAGGGAATCCCTCCATGCTAGTTGTGGCAAGATATATTTTTCATATTTGATAATCATGCCCCAAGGAGAGGTACTGTCTTTTTGGCTTTTGGAGGCAGTTTTTGCAGTCTTTTGAAGGAATAATTGCACAAGTAGTTCAGCAATAACTCAAAACACACTATCCCACAGTTAAAAACCCCAACTATACAGCCTATGCCTGTATCCCATTAGAGACAGCTTTGCTTCATAGAGCTTTTGTGAGTGAGCCAAGTATAATGTGCCCTATATCATGCAGTATTTATATTTATATTGCCACTATATATGTAGATTAACAGGGAGTTAGTGGATCAATGATAAAACCCTGGAGTTTGTTCTGTGATTAAATTGATGCTGTACTTATCAGACGTAGCCTTGTGCTCATAATATAAACAGAGACACCCAAAGCTATTCCAAGGGCAAAAGGAGAAAATATTTGTAACTGTTTCCATATCTGTGACTCTCCATGTTTATGACTTAAAGATCCAAGTTCAACTTATTAGCAGCCAACACAGTCAGTACTTTAACAGATGATTTGTACAACTGGCAGAAATCTCAATCATTGCAGAGCAGGTCTGTGCTGCAAGTTTCTTTTTCTTGCATGATAGTTCCAGATCTGCAGGGGGAAAATAAGCGTTAGAGAGTCTTGGCTGACCCCATAAAAAGCAACTAGCATAGAGAGACACCATTATAAACTGATCTATATAGCTCAGGGAGTGACATATTCCGCTCTGGTGACATCTCAGCATCTGCAGAGCATCTCTATCCCTCAAGTTCCTTCTTATAAAGGAAGTCCAGAACCACAGAGAAAGAGTTTATTTCTACAACAGATTGTCTGGCATGACTTGTGGGGATCTCCCTTGCAATTATTCGGTCACATAAAGTCGGCCATATGCAGGCCAATAAAAGCTGCCAACTGAGCATTTGGCAGCTTATAGGTGTATGGATAAAATAGCATTAGGTGAGGACTGCATTGAAACGGATAGCCATATTATCTGATCACTGACCTCGGGCCAATAAAAACAGCCAGCTGAATAACTGCTCTGTTTTTCTACAGTTAAAGGTCTGAGCAAGAAATGGAAGGTGGCTGGTTTTGCCAACAACCAGTTCATATTGTATAAAGCAACAGGAGCCTATGATAATACTGCACATTGCGCAAACAAGGCATAGATATCTGCAAGGTGCAGTGGGATTTTTTGGTAATACATGAATCTGCATTCCCCTGCCTTTATTCCTGCACCCCAAACAATATTCTTTACCCAATATGCATCCTCTTTGAAACTGCGCCCTTTGCCCAGGATTCCTTAATTATGTCATATGTTAAGAAATCGATTCATGATTGCTTGTTACCTTTTACTGTACTTTATAATGTTTGCAAAACACTAAAATGCTCCCTGCTTATCAACCTATGATTCAACCTATCACTGCTGTCCTGATTGTTCATCTTGTGGGCTGATTTTCTGACCTGCAGTCCAACTTGTCTTCAGTTGAACAGCTCTGGTTTAGGCTATGCAGCTGTATATTAGAGACTGATATCGAACCTTTCTTGAAACAACCCCAAATACATAATGCAGTTCTGGAATGTCCTGCTCATAAAATAGACACCTTTGGGTGATTCCCCAATATTGGGCTGATCCAAGCATTTGGCCATCAGACCAGCAACTAAATCACACAGGGTGGCCAATGAAGTCCTTGAGTTACTAAATAAGGCTTGTTTTTATATGTAGCTATTCAGTCTGCTTTCCAGAAAGAAGGTTAATTGAAATGCTATTCACACCTGGATGCTCATGCAGTGCTATTTTGTCAGATATTACTAAAAGCCCCAGTGGCACCCTCTGATGTTGGGGCTGTTGCTCCTGAATGCCATATTCTGTATCTGCTGCACTGCTTCTAGTTTTCCCTCTTCATAGCACAATATCAGTTAGCACAGTATAATTACAGGGGTAGCGAAGATTCCAGCTATGACAGGGATCTGGTTCCTTAGGGGACTCAAATGACATTTAACACTTTCTCTGCACAGATTGTAGAATCTATAAACATTAGGAATAGGGGTGGCAAAGTAGTAGTGTGCCAGCACGTAAATGATATGCTTCCACTGAAGTGAGAAATTAGTGAGTTATCTGTCAAAATAAAGTCACTGCTGTGCCTGACAACACAGAACAGGAAAAGTTATATTCTCCACAACAGCAAGTTGTTCTGGTCTGGCTTTCATTCATATAACTATCCAGGGTTTATAAAGGTAGAAAGAGAAAGATAATGAAGCAGGTTGTTCAGTTCCGCCCCAAACGCAGATCAAATATATAATGCCTATAGAGTTACAGGTATCCCCTTGTCATTTAAGTGCTTAGTTTAGATTTTTTTACCACAGAAGAAACCCCAAAAAGTAAAGACATATGGCAGCACCTGCATCAATAAAGATTGTTACTGCACAGTTACTTTATTATACTTTAACACAGTCTTCTGACTAACACCCAAGTTCAACCCACTGAAACATCATTATCAAAATGGCAGCAAGCATTATTGTCATTTACATTAATACCTCCATAGAAACAGAAATAACCAAAACATATTGAATACATTGTTCCTATACTATAGATGGGCTTGAGGTAGAAGCAGCAACTACTGCCATTTACGGGAACTGCCAGTCTGATTGAGCCTTACCAGATCTGCAGGCATGCCTCTCAATGTAAGGAACACAGTTGTAGAGGGAAAACAGCACGAGTATGAATTTACTAACTAGTGTGTAAAATACAAAAGGCTGGGGCCATAATGGGGGAGCAATGATGAAACTGGCATTGATGCTTCTTTTTTAGAGCCATGAACCTCCTGGGTAATATCTGTACAGGTATGGGGTCTGTTATCCAGAATGCTGGTGTCCTGGGGTTTTCTGGAATTTGGATCACCATACTTTCGGTCTTGGAAAAAATCTTGTAAACATTAAACAAATCCAATAGGATTGTTTTGCCTCCAATAAGGATTAATTATATCTTAGCTGGGATCAAGTACAAGGTATTGTTTTATTATTACAGAGAAAAAGGAAATAATTTTTAAAAATGTGAATTATTTGATTAACATGGAGTCTATAGGCGATAACCTAACTGAAATTGAAACTTTCTAGATAATGGGTTCTGGACAACAGATCTCATACCTGTATTTCCAACGCAGTTTCATCAGCCTGAAAGCATAAGTGCTAGGAAAAGGTTGGCAGGGACTTTGTACAGTGTGACTAGGTGGCACCTGAATTGCACCTTTAATATGATATTGGCACAATGATAAGCCACTAAATAAAAAAGCCTTTATGTCAAGGCCAAGGTACCATAACCATAACACTGCAATACAAGGTCTGATTTGCTAATGAAAGTGCAGGGCACTCCCATAAACACATTGTGCTCTGGGGCTTAGTAGTTTATAGCAGCACACCTGTCTGTCATGCAAGTGATTTACTCATTGAATCCATTTGCAATGGCTGTTCTTGCTGCTGGCAGTTCTATGTGAAAGAGAACTCTGTGTGCTCAGGTGATGAACTGGATTCACTCTGCTTCTGAGAGGATGACTATGGTTAAAGGTAAGATTAAGGCCCCACTAGTCTGCACCTTTGCGCCAAGGTTGTAGCTCGAGGCCCATGACCAAGATTTAGTCCAGGGCCCCATTTTTACTACATGAAAAAATAAAAGTGACCACAATGACCACCTCCTATCTACATTTTTATACATCCAGGCCCAGACTGGTAACCTTTGGATTCTGGAGGGGCTGCTGTAAGGTACCGTAGTAACTATTTAGTGGGCTGGTGGGGGCTGTTTGAATCCCAGCCTAGACCTGTATACATGTATATCAGTGATGTCCAACTTCTGTGGTACCGAGGGCCAGAATTTTTCAGGCCTACCTGGTGGAGGGAGGATAATGGAAGCCAGTTTTGACCACTCCCCTTTTTTAAACCACACCCACTTCAAACTACACCCATGTTATCACAAGAGCTTTTAAGACCATCCCACATTAATAGTGGCAACACAGCAAAAACCCAATGGTTGGTGCTCACTGAAGGGATATCATCCCCTTCATTCATATGTGAATTATATTATGTCATATTTAGATATATGCTTAAATCCATATGCCTCCTCCTCCTCTTTGGATAGCATAGCAACCCCCAGCATATAGTTACACATCTTAGGGACCATATAATGACTATTTCCAAATGCTAACAAACTCCCAGAACAAACCCCTGCCTGGTTCACCTCCCACAGGCAGCAGCAGAGTACTGCCTGCCCTACCCTGCCTGTGTGTGCCATACTCTGCCTGCCCTATGCTGCCTGTGTGTGCCATACTCTGCCTGCCCTATGCTGCCTGTGTGTGCCATACTCTGCCTGCCCTATGCTGCCTGCGTGTGCCATACTCTGCCTGCTCTACCCTGCCTGTGTGTGCCACACTCTGCCTGCCCTATGCTGCCTGTGTGTGCCATACTCTGCCTGCCCTATGCTGCCTGTGTGTGCCATACTCTGCCTGCTCTACCCTGCCTGTGTGTGCCACACTCTGCCTGCCCTATGCTGCCTGTGTGTGCCATACTCTGCCTGCCCTATGCTGCCTGCGTGTGCCATACTCTGCCTGCTCTACCCTGCCTGTGTGTGCCACACTCTGCCTGCCCTATGCTGCCCGTGTGTGCCACACTCTGCCTGCCCTATGCTGCCTGTGTGTGCCATACTCTGCCTGCCCTATGCTGCCTGTGTGTGCCATACTCTGCCTGCCCTATGCTGCCTGTGTGTGCCATATTCTGCCTGCCCTATGCTGCCTGTGTGTGCCATACTCTACCTTCCCTATGCTGCCTATGTATGCCTGCCCTCCCCTGCCTATGTGTGCCATACTATGCCTGCCCTCCCCTGCCTGTGTGTGCCATACTATGCCTGCCCTCCCCTGCCTATGTGTGCCATACTATGCCTGCTCTATGGCACACACAGGCAGCTTACAACAGGGGCACCAGCCCGGGGTACGAGGTAAGCGATTCAAGTCACTTGGGGGTGCTTAACATTTTAGCACCCCCCTTTCCTTCCCCTTTAAACAATACAGGGGGATTACAGCCTGAATCTGAGAACAATGCAGGGGGCCAGTTAATCTCAGTACTGATACCATTTAAAGCTTACACAAATGTAAGCCATCAAAGCAGCCAGACAGGTGGGGGGCCACACAGGGGGGATGTGGCCCAAGGGACGACAGTTGGACAGCACTGATCTATATCATACAGTGCTTGCATGTGGCATTGTGAAATGGCAGCTTCATGCTAAAGCTTGTTTCTTCTGTAGTGAAAGATTCTATCTTCCCTAGTTCACCTTTACATTTAATTTTTTACAGGAATTCCTAATCCTAGCAACTTTTCAACTGGTCTCCATTTTTATAATTTTTTAATTATTTGCCCATTTTGTCTGCCTCTTTCCAGCTTTCAAATAGGATTTTTGGCATGATTTAGTGTAATATGGAATTTTTTAAAAACATTTTTCTTTATTGAATATTTACTACTACCCCTAGTAGACACATTTTGCATACAAGCCCCAGAGAATGCCAGATGTTCTTTCAAACTTCCATGTGGTAGAATGTGGCTTCTGGGTGTTGACATTTGGGGTATCTAGCATCTGTAATTCTGCCAATTAGAGATTTATTACATCTTGGGTACAGCTTGCTCCTGGGATCCCACAGGGTCTCCTCAAATCTAGGAGCGGCATTTGTTATATCTGGTGAAGAAAACTGTGTCTGAAATACTTCTCTTACCTGGAAATACATACACAATTAAATAGTTTGGCGGTTTGTCATTTAAAGGAATACTTCAGCAGAATCCTGCTGTCAAATCTGTTTTTCAAAATCACAAACAGAATTTTTTTTATATTCAATTTTGAATTGTCACATGGGGCTAGCCATATTCTTTATTTCCCAGGGTGCCAAAGCCATGTGACCTGTGCTCTGATAAACTTCAGTCACACTTTACTGCTGTGCTGCAAGTTGGAATGATATCACCCCCCCTCCCCCCTAGCTTATCAGCACAACAATGGGATGGGAGCAAGATAGCAGCTCCCAGTAGATATCAGAATAGCACTCAATAGTAAGAAATCCAAGTCCGGCTTGGGACTCCTCCAGTTACATGGGAGGAGAAACTACAGGTTACCTGAAAGCAGTTCTAATGTGTAGCGCTGGCTCCTTCTGAAAGCTCAGGCACAATGCACTGAGATGGCTGCCTGAATTATTTGCTATGTAAACAGTGTAATTTAGAAATAAAAAGTATACCATACAAAGCATGACAGTATCCCTTTAAGAAATCTGGAGGTGGGGGAGATCAGAGTTTCTCCAGGGAAAAATGAATTGAAACCTTCCCGTGACACCTCCTTTTTGATCTTTGCTGGTCCAGTAAAACAAGGAAGGGCACAGATGAAAAGTAAACCCAAAAAAACCCACAAAAAGTACATGGGTGCCAGCACTGTAAGATTCATGCTGCCTGGCACATAAAGGGTTAAAAAAACAACAGTTTAGTCTTAAAGTAATCTTTCACATTTTACCCTATGCATCCTTCAACATAACTATAAGATTTGGAAGTCCTTCTGCCTATAGTTCGTTTTGTACGATATGCAGTGAGTGTATGGCAACTCTCAGGCCCGGATTTGTGGAGAGGCCACAAAGGCCCGGGCCTAGGGCGGCAGAAGTTTAGGGGCGGCATGCCGCCCCGCCGCAAGAACATTTTTAAATTTTGCTCCCATACGGAGCAGTCGGGACCTCTCCCCACTGCTCCGTATGGGAGTTAAAAGGAGCGTTCGCGCATGTGCAATGGGGAGCTGGCGCGTAGCGCATGCGCACTGGGAGGGCCGCGTTTGCGCATGCGCACTGGGGGGGAGCGTTCGCGCATGCGCACGGGGGACTCCCACAGGGGCGGCCTCAGGGCGCACCGGATAGAAATCCGGCCCTGGCAACTCTGTGAGGCGTCCGATATCGCAGAAAGCGGGTTAAAAGATTTTGATTGGGCGCCATTGAAGGTGCCCGAGCAAAACCTATATTCAGGGCTGAAATACCTCCATATCTGACGTTTCAGCCCTGAACGTCAGTGGAGGGTTGGAACGATCTTTTGTGCGACATTGAAAATCGCCACGCGTGTGGCCAGCTTATATCTCTGTTCGGCTGGCCTACGATACAGACGACACGACTAGTTACCTGCTGAGCTCACCAAGACAGCCAGAAACAAACAAACAAGCCCGGAGGTGAAATGTTTCACTGGGCAAGTACTGTGTAACACTAAGCAGTAATTATTAGCCAGAGCATCCTTTCTATCTGGATCCAAAGGCTGAAACACAGCCAAACGTGGGGTATTTGTTCATCCCAATATCCTGACCCCCCCCCCCCCCCCCGCCCCCGGTGTAAGGCAGGATGACAGATACTGGAAAGTTAACAGCACATTGCTTATTAAAAGGTCCTAAAAGCTATTTTGGACAGTGGGAAAGATCAGGATTTTACAAGAAACACACTTCTGTGTCCTTTACATATTTTTAAAAAGAAATTACTCATGTTTTTGATTTCCTAGTTCATCTATAACAGCACCATGACAGAAAAACATATACAATGTGGTTTCTTTTCCATTAGCTGTATTAATAAGTCATATTAAAAAAAAAATTCCCTCAGAATGGATTAGATTAGCAACCACCACATGGAGTGATTGTTTCCATCATGTGATAGGCTTGTTGCTGTGTACTTAATATAGGTATAGGATCTACTGTATTATCCAGAATGCTTGGAAGCTGGGGCTTTCCAGATAAAGGGTCTTGCCATAATTTGGATCTCCACATCTTAAGCCTGCTAAAAAAAATATTTAAATATTAACCAATGTGGATTATTTACTCCCTCCCTAAGTGCTACAGCGGGAAGCACACAGGCAAATAAGCTACTGAATCAGTCTTAAGGTCCCGAATCGGCAGTTTAGGGCACGATATTGTTGCATCCAGGCAACTTTTCCTTTTGCATTGAAATACATTCACTGTTGCGTGTGGACACAGGAACAAAACACTCCATCCAACATTATTTGATTCGGCATTAAATTACAGCCTATGGAGATCAGATTTTGTAGGTTCCTACAAAATGTCATGCTGTTGCATGGAGGAACAGATTAAATGTGTTTCCGCAAAATCTGATGACAAACGCTTGTGGAGTTTCAGCTTAGATCTGCTCGTATATGGCCAGTGTAACAATAAGTTTTGCAATATAGAAATAGATATAAATGTTTCACATTGGCCCATTAAACTGATGGGCAACAATTGCATATTGACACTGCTTTCCATGGGAATAAGTGAGTGCTTAAAGCAGTGATCCCCAACCAGTGGTTTGTGAGCAACATGTTGCTCAACAACCCCTTGGAGGTTGCTCCAAGTGGCCTCAAAGTAGATGTCCATTTTTTAATTTCTCTTGTGTTGCTCCCCAACAACATTTGAATGTGGCTCACAGGTATAAGATTGGAGATCCCTGGCTTAAATGATAAAGACACACAGAGCTACTAGTAGCAGCTACTTGTCACAACTACTAATATAGACAATGCTGATCTACGCTTGTTTTGGCAGAGGCAGTTCTCAGTATTGCCTATGGCAGAGTATTTTCTGGCGTTTAGTAGCCATGAAAAAGTAGCAGTTACTAGCAGCTCAGTGTGTCTTCACCCTAAAAGCCCCCATTCAAAAACGCTAGTTGGGCTATCAGCAGTTATGTCTGTCACTTTGATAAGCTCTTGTTAATAAGGACTTGTAAGCTCTTGCAAGCAGGGCCCTTTTCCCTACTGTCTCCTAACAATATACAGTTGTAATTGTAAATCAGTTCTGGTGACATGCCTGTATATGTAAATGTTATATATTGCATTTGTCCCAAATGGATTCTATTTGGGATTCATTCATTCCTTGGCTGAAGATGGCATTTTTGTTGTACTGAAATAAAAATAATTTTTTAATACATCCCAAGACGAATGTTCTTTTGAAGTGATAATCCATAGTTTAGAACAATCTGTCTTTCTGAATTTGAGGACAAATATGTATGTCCATGTAAACCAAAGTAAGGGCTGTTGTATTATTCATCTTGAGCAGTGACATTTTTTAACAGGATTCCAGGCCAGTAATGCTGAGATTAGGATCATGTTCCCTTTGTATCTTGTGTTTAAATCCCACTGTTTGTTAAGTAGCCAATTAGCGGCTAGTATTTTCATTCTTATTATGCTTTGAGACTTTTTTTTAAATTTCATCAGAGTCTAATCTAAGCACACCTTTGTTATCTTGAATTAATGGGCTTTAGACACAATGAACACAATTAAAACACTGCACTAAAGCCTTTAGTTATGTCTGCCAGGGTCACCAACAAGACTGCATATTCTCAAGGCTGGGGAGTGACCATGTCTGCCCTTCTGTGATAGGCTTAAGTGACACCTATTACTTTAAACCTATTTATTTACCTATTTTGCATGTCAACTTCACTTTGTTTTTGTTTATTTTTCACAGATACGTGGGTACTTTGCACCCATACGGGCTCCAGCCTGACAATTAAAATGGGTAATGTGGTGTTTTGGCTCATTCCACCATGCCTTTGCCTCCCTTTTGGGAGTGAAACTTTGACAGATCCAAGGGGTAAGAGTTAGCTCTAAAGCAATGAGAGTCTGAAAGCATCTGAAGGCCTTCTGGCTGGGGGCTAATGGACCCTTTTTTAGCTTCCCAGCAAGGATGGGTCTAAAGACCATTGCCATTGCAGGCCTTTTGGTCTAAGAGTAAAGAAGACCTTCCTTTTTAAAGGAGAGGTTTAAAGATTTTTGCCAATATCTTTGTACCTTGGATATTGTTAGGTTTGTTGGTCATCTGCTGATGCACCACATTGGCCAGTGGATTGGCAGATGAGTAAGTGAAGAGGAGCCCCACTTCCTACTGTTCTGATTGTTCTGGCTGTCTGACAGCATCTGTTTGTTTGGGCTGATAAGTTGGATATTGAAGAGTATTGGAACTCTTGCATTTTCAATTAAAATGCCTTTATTACAAATTTTTCGGGCATAAAGCAATGTTTCAGGCCATGTGTGGCCTTTTATCAAGCTTGATAAAAGGCCACACATGGCCTGAAATGTTGCTGTATGCCCCTAAAATTTGCAATAAAGGCATTTTAATTGAAAATACAAGAGGTGCTGTTCCGGATTGTTTAGCGAACACTAGAGCAGCACTGACAAAGGACAGTGGGGAACAATGGCCCAGACTAGTGGTGGGCAAAGGAACGTGCCTAGCACCCTAGGGACTTGTATCTTCTGCCTACCCCTAATTCCAGGCCTGCTCTAAGCCTACTTTACACATAGGACAAACTAGATTTTTTTTTTTATCCACTATAAAAAAAAAAAACATTTTTTGCAGATTCCTAGAAATGTGTACACACACTTAGAAAGCAGGATGCGCATTGCACTGCTCATTTATACTATTACACACTATAAAGTATAATGTTTTCCCAGCCCTGATTACATTCATTTTGAATCCACAACAAAGAGAAATCTCTTTTATTTTAATTTAATTAAACGTCTGTATAGACGAGGCCTAATTGTGAGCATATATTTTGTCATATGTTGCATGCAGTCTAGCATTGGGTTTGGGATGCAGTTAAATCCCAGCAGTTTTTCCAGGATCCAGTTTCAAGTTCAATCCAACCGAATCATAAAAGTCATGTGATTCTAAAGCTCCCAACAGAATGTGCCATTCTATAAAATAAAATGTGAATATGCGAATTGTTATAGTCAGGTGAATGGAGGAGGATTTGAATATGATCAAAGCATTCCTAATTCTGCCCCTAACGGCACTGTACCTGACGGCAATTGTGCATTACATTACAGGTATCCTTCCTGAATGCATGAATTTTTTTTTATTGATGCAGACATTTCTAATACATCATTACATATACAGTAACCTATATTTGAAATTCTTGTAAATGAAAGTTATATTTCTGCACTGCCAACCCTAGGAGCCTTTATAATCACAAAAACTTTAATTTACTGTGCAATCACTACTGTAAACAATGCTAATGAAAGTATTGATAGCAAATGAGTTTCAGCTTGTGTAACCCTGGCCTACCGTACTTGCTTTACTTGAAGTGATTGCCGTTCTGTTAAACAAGTCACAGCAGCAAGCGTAAGCTGAAACATTACTGGCTTGCCAACAATCTATTCCTTACTCCTCATTCTCTAACTACCCCAATTACCTCTCTACTCCCAGTTTGATAACCTCTAAAACTTGGCATGCACAGCTAAATCAGCAAGATCCTGAAACAAGTGGTTCTTTGCCTGATTTGGCCATCCATGTGCTAGGTAAATAAAAATACAGTGATAGTGTCATACTGCAGGACCCAAGAGAACCGTGAAAATATGCTGGTACAGCCCTCTTTCAACAGGATTCTCTACCTTGTCCAATAGATGCGACTATTTTTCTTTAAAATATCAGGCGGCACACTGTCAAAAAATGCGCCATCTATGTGCCATAAACTGGCCTGTAGCTGAGTCGATAGCTTTTATTGGGCTGGCCTAAGCAGGGCCATATCTTCTGTATAAGCCCCAAGGTCGCTTGCCTTTCAGGGTCAGTTTTTGGTTAAAGCAGTGATGGTATCTGCCATGCCCCCAACCCTACCATCTAAGAATGTTTAACAGTTGTTGCCTATTTTAGCATATCACAGATTTCTGTCCCAAGACCCTTTGGCTGAACTACTGCTCCAAACATCAAACAGGCAGAGATGTTAGCTGGTCACCAACCGAAGGGTGCCATGTTAGATCTTCCATAATTTAGAGTGAGCAGATCACTTGAAAACATGTCTAAAAAATTCAGGTTGTAGGGCTGCACTGATGGCATTTAATATAAACTGCCATCAGTTCATCTGGATTTTTTACACATATCCCTGAATTTTCAAGTTATCTGGTAGCCTACCATGTTTACCGCTCCCCTTCCTCCACCCTACATTAGAATTTCAGTACTGGAACCCCAAATCTCTATTCCTTATTGATAATTCTGGGTTATTTTGGGGGGTGGTGGTTGAACAGCAGCTGCAGGTTTCACGTCCCAAAGCAACATGCACACGCACTTATGGCGGCCCCCCTCCTTTGTTACTCAAGTAATCCCACTTCCACCCTATTCTCTTGCTATCAGACCTTCCACCTACTACGTCACCAGGGCCTCCCCGCTTCTTCCCTTCTATTTGACGTCACCTCCCTCACCCCCCCTTTTGCATCCTCTGTCCCCTCCCTATCAGCAGCCAATCAGCTTCCAGAACGAGGGGCCTGGCCTGTCGTGCTTCCCCCACCAACTAAGCGCCCCAGACCCCCCCCTTCCTGCATTGCGCCCCCCATTAAACTACCCCCCTACTGACAGCAGCCCTCAAACAGCCCTGCGTGTCAAAAGTCACAGCGAATTGGGCTGCTGTGCTGACCGAGCGCATCTCCCTTTCCGGAGCGAGTGCCCATGTAGCAGGATGCAGGGTTAATGAATGAATGGAAGGGTGGTGAGGCCGGTGGGCGTGGTTACTGGCCCCGCCCCTTCTTTCCATATAAGTGCGCACGAGGTTGGCATTGTCAGAATGGCGGCGTGAAGTGGCAGCAACCGGCTTTACTCACACGGCTCTTTCACTTGGCAGCAGCTGGCACTTTGTGGTACGTACCGGCAATTGCATTTGGTTTAGGGGCATTTTGAGGCATGTTACAGGCGGGCTGTCCTGTCATTCCCATGGGCGGCCCTGATTGCTCACATGCCCTTTTGCCACTTACCAGGGACCGCAAACCCATCACTTTTATGTCCCGGCTCCATATAAGAACCTATGGGAATGCTCTGATCTCTACGTGACCCTGTCTGTTTCCAGGCAAGGGAATGCCATGGGCCCCTGTGTGTGCCCTGGGGAGAGTTGGCACGGTTTAGCTTATGGCCTGGGGCCCTCAAGGGGTTAGAGGAGATTCATATAATTAACAAATTTCATGGTGTAAAAATATTCAGTTTGCTGTGTTTACATTAGCTATATTCAATCTGTGGGCCCCCAGTCTCCCCATGCCCACTAATCCCATGATAGGGATATCACAGAGAGTTATAGTTAAACAAGTGCTGGGTAATTGGGAGTTTTGGCATTACTGTTGTAGTTTAAGGTCCCTCCTAATTTGGGGAACCCCTCCATGCCCCTCCAGCCCCAGTGCTGCAACTTTAGGACCAGAAACATTTTTCCAGCATACAGCCTGCTTAACATTATATATATATATATATATATATATATATATATATATATATCTATATATCTATAAGGTTCAGTTGGACCATGACAATCCTGTGTGTATGCTTACTGTATTTTTTACAATATGCAGTGAACAACATGTAACTTATATTAGTTTTAAATATCCTACCATATATATATGTATATTTAGGTGGTGGTTTGCTGTCTGGGTAATAATCTCCCTTTTTGTCCTGTGTTAAATGTAACCTGCATAGTAAGCTTATCCATGCCATTTTTTCCATATTTAAACTACAGCTTCTGTCGACCCTGGACTCCACATATAGGGGCAAATTTATCAAAATGTGAGTTTAGAGCTTAATACGTAAAAACTCACCCATGTTCTATACATTCCTATGGGGTTTTTAGAAGCGTATTTATCAATGAGTGAACTCTTACTTTCACCAAATGATAAGTACGCTCTAATCTCACATTTTGATAAATCTGCCCCATAGTGTTAAGTAAGAGCTGGAGGGTCATATTCTTAATTTTTCTAGTGAAGAGCAGCTATTATAACCAGAGAATATTACTAGACCACTCTTGCTAGTCACATTCCCTTGTTAGATTACTCACTTGCAGGCTTGACTCATCCTCGGATTGTGTAAATTCCTGTACTAACAGTACAAGGCAGGGCAGTGCTTTTTTACAGGAAAGACTGAGCTCTGATTTGAGTCACCAGGAAAGTGAATTTGGCCTCCCATACAACTATCTAAGACATTAAACTATATTGTGTTCTATCGGAATAACTATATGACCCTACCTGGTCTGTGTGTGGCCTACCACATTTATTTCTGATTTACAGTTTTGAAAAGGAGGCTCTCCCTTTCCTTTTAAGAACAGTTAAATATGAAGTGTGTATTCACAGGCCAGAGCACATACACTGTTTCCTATGTATGTGCCTTCTGTTTGGGCTTGCAAAGTTTCCAGTGTGAAAGAAACCAAAGAAATGCTGAGGATAATGTGTTCTGTGTGCAGTCAGCATATCCAGTTCAGGCTTGACTTGCAGGGCACACCAGCAGCTGTGCAGCGTAATCTCCGGCCTCTGAGCTGAACACGTGCTCCAACCCCTCATCCTGCCTTTAGACTAATGTGCGTCCGTCTACCCTCTGTCTTCTAATGAGCAAATGCCAAAATAGGGGGACTGGGTTACTGGTATGGGGGAATGTTAAAACAATGCACCCACATGTATTCTTGGGTCCTCAAGATTTTCATACTGCTTCAAATTATTGAATTTAAAGGAACCTTACTCATGGCAGCTAGAAACTGCCATGGCATGTATCTTCTTGGGCTGGCAACTGGTAGTCACTTGCTGGGAAAGTTTCTGTTGCTTACAGGAGCTTGCATTGCTACAGCTCTATTTAAAACTCCAGGATTTTCAGCTGTGCTTAGTGTTTGTCATGCTGCCAGTAGGACCTCTTCTTTGTCATTTTAACACTAGTATGTATGTATAACTTTATTTATAAAGCGCTACTTATGTACGCAGCGCTGTACAGTAGAATACATTAATATAAACAGGGGTATTAAAATAGATAAATACAAAGTATTACAATAAGCACAAATAAATACAAGATACAGTTGCAATAAGTTAAGAGTCAAAGACACAAGAGGATGGAGGTCCCTGCCCCGTAGAGCTTACAATCTATATTGTAATCACTAGTAGAGGCATGGGGGGGGAAAGGGGGCAGCATGAGTATCCAGGGAGTTTTTTGCTTGGTAACATGCCCCAATATTGACTAGATTTGTTCTGGCTGTTCAGTGGGCCACTTACTTAATATACCTCATGTTCATGGGCTTGATTAATGACATTATTCCATACAGAGTTTTAATAAGGACCCTTTATGGGGGTTGCATCGAGCTGATGGCTCCTTCTGTTGGACAGCATTTATGTCCTAGATCCATCTGCAGATCTGTACCTTGTCCCTTATCAGATTTCTAACATTTTTAAGTTAATGGTTGTCAAATTTATCTCTGGTATTGCCTAATATACAGGGCAGAGATGACCAACTGGAGGCTCGTGGGTCAGATGTGGCCCTCCAAAGGGTTTTTTATGGCCTTGGTCTGCTGAATGGCTCCTTAGACTTCATTGCAAAACATCTTTCATTTTAATATAGTATGTCCCTTGAACACAATGCCTGAGACAAAAATTGGCCCAGTACATGTGGAGATCAGTGACGTAGGGGAAGGCATGGGCTGCTCTGGTTGGTAAAAGCTTGGTAGCCAATAAGAAATCATTGTGCTGGTTGCCTAAGCAGGAATGTCTTAATTGGTTAGTGGTCCATAGTGGCTTTTGAGACCTTATGAGTTTTGGTCAATATTCGCTTGAGGAAAAGTGATCGGATCTTGTGTGTGACCTTGCCTGGTATTTCCACAAATACTAAAATGTTCAAAATATTGCCAAGTTAATTTTAGCATTGCCACCCTGTATGAGGGTATCCATGGCTTTTGATGTTGTATAATCTTATCTAGTCTTGAGTGTTTTCATTAAGGTAAGAGCTTTGCACAGTCCCTATGTGACCATTTGTTGGCTTGAGAGACAGATGTTCAGAGCAGACTTCCCACCCTGGGTGGCCAAATCAAGAAATATCTTGTTTGTCAACCTGGGCAAAAAAAGTGGGTCTTACGTGTACGGACAGCTTTATGCAATTGGGCTTGAGCAAGACTCTGATACGTCTTGATGGACCTGTGGGTCCGGGGTTTAAAATTGGGTCTAATGGGGCCTAACAGCCCCTGCCTGTGTCCCACATTGCTGAAACACCCTTATTGGTGTATTGGTGTGGCCCTGGCTGTACAGGAATGCAGAAGACAGTGTTACAGCATGACCTCTATGTCATTGGGATGAATTGTGATTCTAAATCAAGCATCTCAGAAATGGATTGTGATTGATTACTATTGCAGAGATGAAACCGTGTATAACCTGTGACTCCTATAAATAAATGGCACTATTTTATCAACGTGATGCATTTATAACCTTCACACAACTCGCATATAAGTTACACTTTAACTTAGCATGGTTTAAAATGAGGAAATCGGACTGTGTGTGGGCAGGGTGACCCTATCTTGTCCCTACAGTACATAGTGGATTCCGTAATTTCTCTTTTTGCAGTGTGTGCTTTTTGATTGGGAAATGTGTGTAACGTAGGTATGGGCACAACGGGCACCACCAGGCTTTGCCTACAGTGCTGCTAATGAATCCCATGCAAAGTTATTTCAGACGATCAGCACAACTTTCTATTAACTTTGAATTGAAAGCATCAGTTGCATTTTAGCAGTGACTCTTTCCTATCCTGATGAAGGGGCCTTAGAGCTCCGAAAGCTTGCAATGTATTTTTATTGTTAGCCAATATAGGTATCATTTCTACAATACTCTTGTATTTGTGTTTTGTTATTTTTTTTATTATTATTTTTGACACTGGCTAACACGGTACTACAGTTTTTTGTTTTGTAATTTCCTATCCTGAAAGCTGTATTTGCCAGCCTGTTATCTCTGTCTGCCTGGCATCTGCAGTGCAGCGGGAGGATTTGTCTCTAAGGGGTTCCTGACATCAGTGATGCATAGATGGAATGTAGAGAGAGTACAATCTTATTCTAAGGCTCTCCTTCACCCCTACCCCTAGTTCCTCTTTGTTTCACTGTCATGTGACCTTGCCCTTGGGAGAGGCACCTACTTATCTGGCGACTAGAGAGGAAGGGGGAGGTTATGGGCACATCCAGACTGAGCCGGCTGTCTTTGTGCAAAGGATGCTGGGGGAGGGCTTTAGCAATAGGGGGGAAGTGTCGTCACCTTGAATGAATGAGTCAGACTGGGCCGTGGCTAAGCTTGCCTGGTGCTCATGTGCGTCTTGCCAGGTTTCCTAACAGCCAACCGCAGAAAATAAAACAAATATTTTTCAGATTAATTTAGAATGGCAGCTGGGGGGGGGGGGGGGGAGTGTTAATAAAATGAGTGCCGTGGTTGCCTTGCATTCTGGGAGTTGTAGTCAGTTGATGATCTGTGAATGCGCTTATGTACAGCAGTGCCTGTTGTTGTATATCTTGTATGCCAACTCAGCCCTTACAGCAAATGTAGTGTCTGCCCTGTGTGCCCTCAGCCTAAGGGTGGCCATACACTGGTGAGTAAAAGCTGCTGATTTTACCCCTCTACATAGTTACATAGGGTTGAAAAAAAGACCAGAATCCATTAAGTTCAACCATCAAGTGAACCCAGATGGAGTTGACTGCTTATGGGGCCTTTCTAATGGCCTTCCCCACCAAGAAGCTGTAGACACGCTGTATGGCATGAAAGAAAGTGACACCCAGATCCATAGAATGTGCAAATCAGCATGATGGTACGTTGGTGGGTGTCACATAAAGGGTTAAACACCATATTCTGTGTGTTTTTTTTCTATTGGGTGTCAAAACTAAGAGGCAGCAGCTCACTGTAATAACAAGCTCTAAGTAGCTTAGAAAAGCTTGCCTGTGTGTTGGAAAATCTCCTTGGTTACTTGCCCACAGAACTAGTTGTTACACAGACACAACTCGCTGCATTGTCTTTTTTGTTTTCTGTGTGCGCTTTTGTTTTTGTGCCTTTTTATGTTCACCCTAATTGGTGGTGGTCATTAGGAATGGCAGAATGGGGTCAGAAAGGAAACTGTTGCTGCAAGTGATTCAGGGGCAAGTCAATGGGGACAATTCTAGATACAGGTTTAGGATCTATTATCCAGAATGCTTGGGACCTGGGGTTTTTGTAAAAAGGTATATTTCTGTAATTTGGATCGCCATACCATATAATCTCCTAAAAAAAAAAAAAAAAACATTTTAACATTAAATGAACCCTATAGGATTGTTTTGTCACTAATATGGATCATGCAGCTTAGTTTGCAGCAATTACAAGCTGTTTTATTTTGGAAGAGGAAAGGAAAGCACTTAAAAATTACAATTATTTGCTTAAATTGTCTATGGGGGTTGGAATTCCTCAATTTGAAGCTTTCTGGATAACATGTTTCCAGATAATGGGTCCAATACCTGTACGTTTTATGTAGCCCAAGGGCAATGGCACACATGTACCACACTGCTAAAATTCTTATTGGGGATTTTTGTTTTTGGTTTCAAGGGTCAATATCTTAATGTATTCTCTGGCTGTGATTGTAAAAATTGGCTCACTTTCTAAAGATGCTTCAAAATGAAGCCCATTGATCACAAAATTTACAAAGCAGTTGTGTGTTGCCGTGTAACAGTGTTTCCCGTTCTGGGAAGAAGCTTTATTTGGTGCCAGGGGAATTAAATGCAAAGTAAAACCATAAGAGAACAGTGACTGGGCACTTTGTTTCTGCGGGGTACATCTAGCTGTGGCAGTGCATGCCGGGAGCTGTAGTTCAGTCAGTAAGAACTAGGGATATTTCTACTCTAGCCGGCTGCTTACAGATCACAAAGCTTTCGGCGCCAAACGCAGAGTTCTCAGTTGAGTGCAGCACCGAGATGACAGCCGGTGAAACCCAATTTGGCGGGGGCTCCTCCCCCACTGAGGTGACATTGCCCACCCCGCTGTGTGTCCCCTAGAGATAGGCGGAGGGGGGGGGGCGGTGTCTACTGGTTTGTTTGAACAGAGCTGAATTTGGCGCCCGATTCGCTTCCTCCCCAGTTTCACTGAGCGCCTCTTTGTGCTGACGGGAGCGGGAAGCGCTGCCAACACCGGATTCCCGGGAAGTGTCTTTGGCGTACGGTAAGGAACGGGCACCCCCAGGCGTGTCCTCATTGCGTCCGTTCTGTCAGTAACATTGGTGATTTTAGTGATGGAGAGACGGCCGGCTAGGGGAGTGCTATGAGGGAAATGCTTTCATGCGCCGCCTAATATTCTGTGCCGTGCAAGTTGTGCAATACTCCTGTGACGGGCTGGGGCTGACTGTATGGCGGGCTCTGTGCCCTGTCTGAATGGGAGAAGCGGGGGAGCGGGCACTGTGCGTGGGGCTTTTGGAGGGAAGTCCGAATGGGCCTCTGTAATGTGAGAATGGGCCCCGGCTACTGGCACCAGTTACTGGAATCGCTCTGCCAACTGCCTGCCGTATAGTGCTTGCCCCGGGGCTCATTCCCTATAGCTAATATCCTTCCACTCAGCAGCCTCATCGCTTTCTGTCAGTATTGCCTTCAGTGCTTGCCCCGGGGCTCATTCCCTATAGCTAATATCCTTCCACTCAGCAGCCTCATCGCTTTCTGTCAGTATTGCCTTCAGTGCTTGCCCCGGGGCTCATTCCCTATAGCTAATATCCTTCCACTCAGCAGCCTCATCGCTTTCTGTCAGTATTGCCTTCAGTGCTTGCCCCGGGGCTCATTCCCTATAGCTAATATCCTTCCACTCAGCAGCCTCATCGCTTTCTGTCAGTATTGCCTTCAGTGCTTGCCCCGGGGAGCTTGCTATCAGGCAGACTCACAGCGAATGGGA
Organism: Xenopus tropicalis; assembly: GCF_000004195.4. Lineage (NCBI taxonomy): Eukaryota > Metazoa > Chordata > Amphibia > Anura > Pipidae > Xenopus > Xenopus tropicalis. Next base: position 126,051,932 of record NC_030679.2, read on the forward strand.
ACACGTGATCAGATTCCAGGCCCCCTTGGGTCAATATTACTCTCTCCATAACCCCCCCCCCCCCCTTCCTAACTAATCTCTGTAGGGCCCCCTGTAATTACACACTGATATGTGCTATGCTCTTAATCACATGGCAACTGGAGGAATTTATCTAGATGGAGGGAAAAACTTCTTGATAGGATTATGGGATTACACTTTGCAGTCTGTCTTGCTTTTCTTCTGACCCTTTTTTTTTTTTTTTTGTACCCCCCCCCCCCCAAGTTCTAAACTGAAAGGGACTGTGACTGCACTTTTTAAAAAAAAAAATAATTTCCCCATTATCAGTGGTGCCCCGCCCCTATGTGCATATATTAAATGGGTTTGTTTGTTTTCTTGCATTGTCTGAGGTATAGTACATAGACACCTGCAGAGTACAGGTATGGGACCTGTTATCCAAAATGCTCAGGACCTGGGGTTTTCTGGATAAGGGGTCTTTCTGTAATTTGGACCTAAATACCTTACGTCTACTGAAAATTCAATTAAACAATAAACAAACCCAATATAATCCATATTGAAGGCAAAACAATTCTATCTTGGTTAAGATCAGGTACAAGGTACTGGTTTTTTTTTGGTTTTTTTGTTTGTTTTTTACAGAGAAAAAGGCAATCCCTTTTTAAAAATGTGAATTATTTGATTAAATTGGGAGTCTGTGGGAGATGGCCTTCCTGTAATTTTGAGCTTTCTGGATAACTGGTTTCTGCAAAACCGATTCCATACCTGTATTTATATGTTCTGTAGAGAATGCTTCTGAGGCAGGCAGTTTGGCCTTTCCCACTTACATCTACTGTATTCAAATATTCTATATTTTTATGCACTGACGGCAAGAGGCCAGTTGTTTGGCTGCATCTTCCAGTGCTCCTGACCGGCTTGGGCTATTGGCGTGGGACTGAATTATATCCGCAACTGTAGGATAAATAGGTGGTACCTTCATAGGATGCATTTTGACATCAAGTGCAGCTGCCACATAAAAAAATATGTTTCTTTATAATAAATAAAATGTTATAGCTCTTATGCTGACTGCAGAGTATTCTAATGAGGCATATTGAGTCACTTTGCTCAGGCACAAAACACTTGAAATGCTGCTTGACAGCTGTCCGTTTCCATATGGATGTATAGGAGACCTTGTGGACCAGACTTTATTTGCTTCAGGGTTTCTGAATCATTGGTCTGCCTGCTGCTGCCACATTTGCATACATCTGTATAAATATAGACACACGCTACAATTACAATCTTAACAGCAACCATTGGTCGTAGGTATGCTTGTTTGTCCACTCTACTAACACTAAGAGCTGAATTGCAACATATGTGGGTATAAAAAAAAAAAAAAGCAATTTTTTTTTACCTCTGAGGATTCACCATAAATGTTATGATGTTCGGGCAGCTTCAAAGGCACCCGATCAGTAAGGCGACTGATATGATATGGGTCACCCCATCTCCTAACATACATGCACTGATTAATGTACAAATTATTGGTGTGTTTGTGGCCACCTTAAGAGTTGGGGGCAGGCAGATAAGGACACTTTGACCTGCTGCTTTTACTGTCTGGCAGTAGCAGTCTATTTTTTATGCCCTCACTAATGATTTTTTTTTTCTTTTTTTACAGAATGAGAAATCTGTCCTTCATCTGAGTTATTCATCATGGAAATTTGCTTGTGTCTAACCTGCCTGAGTCAAAGGAACTCTAGAAAACAGACTCTGATACTCAGCAAATAGCAAAGACTTTAGACCGAGACTCTCGGCCCTATTTTTTTTTTTTTTTTTTTTTCCGTTTATTGCATATTTAATTTTATAGTAATTTATTGAATTATTTTCATACCTCACTTTTTGTTTACATAGTAAATATTTTATTTTTGTTGATATTCAATTTATCTTGAGCCAAAACTAAACATGGAATCAACAACAGCTTTCAGTGAAGTCACCAGTGCCCTTGGCATCGAAAATGTGAAAATCATGGAACCGTTCCTTTGGATGCTTGTGTTGGGTTTTGTAATAGCTTTTGTGCTAGCATTCTCTGTTGGTGCCAATGATGTAGCAAATTCCTTTGGAACAGCAGTGGGCTCTGGTGTTGTCACCTTACGGCAGGCCTGTATATTGGCATCCATCTTTGAGACCGTCGGCTCAGTCCTGCTTGGGGCTAAAGTGAGTGAGACCATCCGCAAGGGACTGATTGACGTAAATACGTACAACACTACTCAAGAGCTGCTAATGGCTGGTTCCATCAGTGCAATGTTTGGTAAGTTATGTTGCTATAGTACCTTGAGATGTACATGATGGACAACAAGGCGCCATAGCCTTTAGTAATGTGCTTATGCATGTTGCAGTAACATTTTTGTAATATTCCATTACAGGGTCTGCTGTGTGGCAGCTTGCGGCTTCATTCTTGAAACTCCCCATCTCTGGTACCCATTGCATTGTTGGAGCAACTATTGGCTTCTCTCTTGTAGCCAAAGGACAACAAGCCATTCAGTGGTATGAACTTCTTAGAATCGGTAGGTGTTTATTTTGACAGTATATCTTCAAAGAATGTAACCGCCCACATGTTGCTAGGGTAATCAACTTCCTAGAAACCAGATTAAAATAAAATTCTGAGAGTTGCACATTAACAAGCATTAACTGAAAAATTGCCCAACTGTACGAAAAAAAAAAGTTGCTTATTTGTCTTAGAATTCAGCTATCTGTACCATAGTAAAAGTTAAATTTAAGTGTGAACAAACACTTTAATGACTGTTTAGGTGGAAAGTAATAGAACAAAGATTTAAATGCATTCCCTACTTTAAATATATGAATAACGGTACAGTCTGTTTATACCACAATCGGCAAGTATTTAATGAGTTTTTGCCCTTCTGTCTCCCATTATAGTTCTGTCCTGGTTTATCTCTCCCCTTCTCTCTGGCATCATGTCTGCCCTCCTGTTCTACTTTGTTAGAATGTTCATCCTTCGCAAGGTAAGGTTACTGACTGGCAATTAAATCTCCTTCGTACATTCTATATCCCGCTTTTATCTTATACCAAGTTGCCTCAACTGCAACATTTAATCAACACGTTAAACTTGTATGTTGCATATATATATATATATATATATAACATTGTAACTGCAAATGCTAAATACCTTTTACTTTTTTCATTTTCCTGAGACTAAATAGAATGGGGGTAGAGATTGGAAAGGCTGCATTTTTAATGTACAGGTATGGGACCTGTTATCCAGAATGCTCGGGACCTGGGGTTTTCTGGATAAGGGGTCTTTCTGTAATTCGTAAAATCTCCTACCTTAAGTCTGCTAATAAAATTATTAACAGTAATTAAACCCAATAGGATTGTTTTAGCACCAACAAGGATTAATTATATCTTAGTTGGGATCAAGTACAAGGTCCTGTTTTATTACTACAGAGAAAAGGGAAATCATTTTTAAAAAGGTGAATTATTTGATTAAAATGGAGTCTATGGGAGATGGCCTTTCTGTAATTTGGAACTTTCTGGATAAGAGGTCTGATACCTGTACTGCAAATACCTTTTCATTCCCTAGCAATACATGGCAGTATAAGCAGTATGTCACATAAAACAATGTCATATCTTCACGTACTGCCTCTTAACTAAACTGTGTGCTCAAGCAGCTTTATGTGATGCTGGAATAGGATTATGTTCTCTAAAGACTAATAAACCTTGACTTTTCTAATCTGTTCATTAGTCTGTTCTTGCAGCTAGATTTAGGTTAGCAGATTTTAGCAACACTTTGTTTCCTGCAGTGTGCTGCACAGAGAATAATGACCCTTTTCTTGATTTTTCAGCTACAGCATTTCCATATTAGTCATGGAAATGGTTGACAGACTGATTTCTTTAATTCTGATTTTTAATATCATTTTAACAGAGGGTTTAAGTTAGAATAATGGGGGGGGGGGGAGTCGTTAGGCACCCTAGCCAGCACCACAGCAGGTTCTGATACCAACTCTCTAAACTTTTACATACATAAACTTTTGATACACTAGCTTCTTGCATTATTTGGCAGCAGCAGGTTCAGTCCCAGATGAGCATGCCTCTAGAACCTTAGTTAAGTGTTAGCTGCATTTTCTTTCTTCTACAAAATGCATCAGTTTTAGAAGTTTAGAGAACAATTACTTTCATTAGAGGTGCTGAGAAAATACCTTTACAACTGCATACATAGTAATTATTTCTGGTGTAGTATTTGAAAACAATTTTGTGACTGTGAACTGTCCCTTGACCTTGTTTTCTATTGGAAGGGTTTGAAGTTTATCTGTTTTGGAGCATTTTCAAATAGTTGTTTTTAATTTGTGTTTTTTACATTTCCTGAACAACATGTTTTAAAGCTAAGAGCCTATAAATTCTTCTCATATCTAAGGTGTGTGTGTTTGGCTTCACCCCAGTTATAAAAGCACAGATGGCTCATAGGGTTTGTTGTTGGCTTCACATATTTACTATGAAAAATCATCCCTGTTTTGCACAATTAAGTGTTATGAGCTTTATTTTTTTAAACGTAGGGGTTTACCCTAAAACTTATTAAATAGATTTTTGACTTTGAGGTTTTTTTCCCTCCATTTTGCCTGCTTGCAGGAGAGGCAGAATTTTCAGTTTTGTTAAAAAAAAAAAGAAGAAGAAAAAAACTCTAGTTTTATGGTAGTTAAACTGTCTTCAGAGGTCCATATTTGGTATAGTCTTCAGATAACTTGTAATTTTTGTCTTTCTACTTTTCAAATCTATTTCTGAAAACTTAGCAGGATTTATCTAACCGGCACGGGACGCTATTAACTGGTTTTATTACATTTTCTTATTGTTTTACAGGCTGATCCTGTCCCCAATGGTCTAAGAGCCCTTCCAATCTTCTACGCTTGTACGATTGGCGTTAATCTTTTCTCCATTATGTACAGTGGCGCACCACGTGAGTACTCTTTACAAAGATGTTGGTCTTTTTAGCTTTGCTTTGAATTTAAGGACACGCCATTAAACCTATGATTTTACCACTTTTTGCTTTTACAGGACTCAACTCTTCTAGAAGTCTGCTGGCCTGTGCCCGTTACAGAAGGCTGCAGGCTAGTGTACGCTGACAGTTCTAACCTAGCTAGTTAACCAACCTGGCTAAATCACTTCAGCCCTTTCCTTCCAACTCCTACAGGAAGGCAGCTAACTTGTCACTGCCCCAATCTCACCTTCTTCCCTTCAGCACAGTCCTGGCTATGAAGATGCTGCAGAAGATATAAATTTATTGTAGCTCTGCTCCAATGCAGATTAGTTTAACAAGCTGGGTGCATGTGTCTCATACTGAGAATAGCATGAAACTAGCCTATCTGCCTGACCCAGCTTCAAACCCCTCCCTTACTGACTTTTTTTTTTTTTATGATTTTTCTTGCATGCACAAGGGCAGTGTGTTCACATATTAGGCAACGAAAATAGACATGGCATCAGGACTTATAGCATTCAACTTCAAAATATGTCCATGTAATGGCTAAACTGTATGCTTATTTAATTGTTATAATATGCATAATTTCCTGAGAGTCTGCATTGCAATGGAAAGTCATTTGTAGCACAACTATATGTACACTCCGGTCTTTTTAATTCCGTAACATCACTGCATAACATGTTTAGGCATTAACATGACCAGGTAATGCCTGAACTGAATGCCTATCCCCTCCCCCCCCATTTTTATATTTTTTTTCTCCTTTATTCAAACCCTCCTTGAGAGTTTGCTTTGCACTGGAACCACTTTTGAAGCATAATTTTTTTTTTTTTTTTTTTTTTTTAATATTTTATACATATCGCTGTTGGCAACATCTACTTAATATGTTTAAAGTGTGTTAGTTCCCATATAGTATTAAAATTATTATATATTTTTTTTTAAATGTCGACATAAAGATTAATTAAGGCATTTTCTGTACCATGTTCCACCTTGCTCAAAGCCTATTTTTTTTTTTTTTTTTTTATTTATGGATTTATTGGGATATTTTACCTTATAATTGTTCAGGGATTGCAATCTATTTGTGTTCTTACTTTTTGGTGGACCCTGTCGGAAACTTCCTTTTGTATGCGGACTATTTTTCCAATTTTAGGCTATTGTGCTTTACATCCCAGCTATGGTCAAGGAAGTATTTACTAGTCTCTGCCATGGGTTCCCTTCTGATATCAAATAGGAGAGCCTTCCTAAATGAAGTTGAGACCATTTTCTAATTCTATTGCTTCTGGAATCCTACTATGCCACTGTAAAGCAGCAAATGCAATGATCTAGATAAGCATTTCTATTCTTGCAGCAGCTAGTAGACATAAGTCTAAAGCAACTTTGAGTTTTCTTAAAAACATTTTACCACTCAACTGTGTGGCTTCTTCAGTTTAACTTAGTGGTACGTTCCTTGAGATGTAGATAGATTTGTCGTGAGGAGTGAGTCCTCCTATGTTGGGCCATTCTGTTACTGAGTGGTTTTGTTTCCCTGGTGTATAGATCAGACCGCTCTTCTGAACTGAAGAAGCCTTTAGACTTCTGCTGGATATTGGATATTAGGATCTAGATGAATGAAAATCTTCATAGTGAGGCACAGCTATAGGTGTTAGGGGGTGTCGCTTTTATATATGGTGTTAATGAGTAGTTGAGGGGGGTCTGAAAATAAATTGCTAGCCATTAGTAGTTAAATGTTTTTTGTTTTTTCTGTGCAGCAATTTAAAGATTAAAGGGCTAGAAATATACAATTGTATAGTCTTATACCTAAGCTTTTCCAGTTTGTGAGGCATGGGTCTGAGAGCAGAAAGTCTCACACAGTCCAAGTTATGGGAAATAATGCAAAGCTAAGCATTAATTCTAAGAGGGGAGACAAATGGTCTGGCCTGACATTGCCTTGAAAGAATGCGCAGCAAAGCTATTTTTGAACAAGTTAAAAACTATCTGGGATTATTCTGCAAATAACAGTGTACTTACTGGAACAGAAAGATATTGTCAGTAGAGAAGCAGAAGGGATAAGAACACACAGTTCCTACTGGAAGGGAAAGATAAGTTCTGTTTAGGCTAGATTGGACATAGTGGCACATCCAAGAGCGGGCAATGAATATGTTGGGTAACATTATAAACTATGCAGTGCTTATGTTTTATATTTCAAACAAGCAAGACCATGTAATGGACTTTAAGTAATTATCATGTTTTTAGCCTTTTATTAGTATTCTATATAGGATTTCTTGCTGTTTCAGTAACGGTTGATAGGCTGCTGTCTACTTACATTTTGGTGTACTGAGATGATTTTTTTTTTAACGTGGCCTACTGTACAATATGAAATCTGAAAAAAGTCAATCCTTGGCAAACGTGCATAGACACGTGCACACAACTCGTGACTGCAAGTCAGGTTTATGTAAATTGCAATCTGAAATCTGCCATTGGAACGCCTTTCTGCCCCTTATCACCCCCATCCCAGTCACCACTCCTGAGTCACATGACTGACTATCTGCTCAAGGAGTGTGTACAAAATGTTCCTTTATGGTTTTTGCTTTAACTGTGTCTGTGCCATCTTGGCTGGGATACTAAATGTCCATGCATTTCCTAGCTTGTAATGGTGCAAAATGTAAACATTTTTTTTATATATGTTGGGTACTTTATTGCTGAACAAACATCTTGCGAAAGGATTAAACTTTAGGGCAGAAATTGCAGCTGGTGTGCAGAACTAAAACCATCTCGCTACACCATTTTTTTTTTTTTTTTTTTAACCCATATGCTTTACATGAGCGTTTCCCCTCCCCACTAAAATGAGGCATTCTCTATACAGCCCAACCATTTTTCCAAGTGGGCCCTTAAGGTTGAGGTAGTAAGCCTGAAAGGCAAATTAGGATATGACTTCCAATGGAAGATGAATACCAAAAGCCACTTATATTCTTGTGGGTTGTTTTTTTTTTTTTTTTTTTAAACCATTTTCAGGTATGCAATTCTCAAAGATTTGGTGATGGTTGGTTCACTATTAATGCTTTGTAGCTAAATATGATTTATTTTATTGGGTTATTCTCAGGGGTGGGTTCATAAGTGATTGTTTTTCTTTTTAGTGCTGGGGTTTGACAAGATTCCCCTGTGGGGCATCATCCTGATCTCTGTTGGTTGTGCAGTGTTATGTGCCCTGGTTGTTTGGTTCTTCGTCTGCCCCAGAATGAAACGCAAGATAGAGTGTAAGTATTCCAAAACCTACACATGTTTTCAGTTTGAACAAGCATCAGTATTGCCATATGTAATTGAGGGCTAAGCTGCTCAAGTAAAGGGACACTCATAGTCTGGTTTTCTGACCAAATTAAACTGATTTTTATGAAGAGAATTAGTCTGTAGAAGGCTAAGTTAATCAAATAAACTCTAACCAGTGACAGGAGCTGAAGAGGTACATTGTAAATCAGTTGTACCCTGTATGGTGAATATTTCCAACCCCACTAGGAAGTGGCAGCATTTTAGCAACACAGATTATGTTTAATTATCTACAAAGAGTAATTATCTTGGTCATAATGCAGGTGAATTCAAGTCAAGCCCATCTGAGTCACCCCTTATGGACAAGAAGAATCGGGAGCTCCGCTGCCCTATTCTAAAGCCAGACCCGGAAGATATCAAGCTACCTGTAGATGGAGGAATTGTTGCAGAAGTTAAGGTTCCCATACTGGACATGGTCTCTGTATCCAGAACAGAGGAGAGAACTGTAACTTTCAAGATGGGAGATTGTGATGATGCTGTAGAGAAAGAGAAACTTAACAGCATGGAGACAAACATTGACCAGCCAATGAATGGTAAGTCCATTCTACACCTGCAGTGCCCGACTAGTGCCTTTGCTGCAGCACAACAAACCTTCTCAAAGGATATAACTGCTTTTTCTTTTTTAGATGGGCGCATATGAGCAGTGGTTTCCTTAATACATTTTAATACCTTAATCTTTCATCCAATAGTGAGAGCACTTAAGGGCCACACGTAGTGCTGGGCGGTATGACCAAAAATTTATATCACGGTATTTTTCAAAATTATATCGGTATCACGGTATTTGACGGTATTTTTTTTTCCCCATGCATGATTAGGTGACCACCCCAAACACCCGCCACCCGCACCCCCCCCACCACCCCAAACACCCCCCCACCACCCCAAACACCCCCCATCCGCACGCAGCCCCCCACCCCCCCATCCGCACGCACGTCCCCACCCCAAACACCCCCCATCCGCACACCCCCCCCCACCCCACCCCAAACACCCCCCCATCCGCACACACCCCCCCATCCGCACACACCCCCCACCCCACCCCAAACACCCCCCCATCCGCACACTCCCCCCCAAACACCCCCCATCCGCACACCCCCCCCACCCCACCCCAAACAGCCCCCCATCCCCTTCACATAAATATAACACCCCACCCCATCACAACCCCCCCATCCCCTTCACATAAATAACACCCCCCCCATCCCCTTCACATAAATAACACCCCCCCCATCCCCTTCACATAAATAACACCCCCCCCATCCCCTTCACATAAAATATAATTACTTGCCAGGCACCCCCACCCCCGACAGCTCACATTGGTATCCGACTCTGAATGCGATGGCGCTTTTGTAGAGTGTGCGCGCTGACGTCACGTGCGCGCTGACGTCACGTGCGCGCTGACGTCACGTGCGCACCCGGAAGTATTCAAGCACACCGGTATGGGGGTATGTAGAAAATACATATCGGTTTCAAAAAAAACACCGGTGATCGGTTTTTACCGGTATACCGCCCAGCACTAGCCACACGTCTCACAGCATGTGCCTATGAGGTGTTTGCAGCCTCCCTTTAAATTCTCGTATCGTGTAGCTAAATGAGAGACCTACAGTAGATCTACTAAAGAAATGTAATTGTCTCAGGAGGTGGGGTTTTATGTTTGAGATCTAAGACTTCCCATACACGCTAAGTTATTTGTTTTGCAAACATTTTTACACTGGTAGTAAATTAAATTGAGTTGATGTCCTCTTTGGCCCCACAAGTGGGTCACATTGGGGGACGTGAAGAGGCGCACAACCATGTGGACCTTATTAGACTGGATTTTTAAGCTAGCTTGATGGGCAAAAAACTGCTGCCATCCAAAATATCAGCTTAAAAGGCTTTGATGCCTTCAAGAAAAATGACAAATGGGGGCAAGTCTTTGTCTTTTGTTGCAGAATCATTTTCTAGCTTAGAACCCCTGTCAGGAAACTATTATGCAAAAATACATTAGCCAGTGTTTTCAAGTGATAATACCCTTGCACTGGAAGTGTTGGACCTGTCTCCTTCTCCGCTTCTTATCTACTTATCTACATGCTAAAAACAACAGAATGCTGACTAGCTTGGCCTTGCATGTAGCTTTCTGAAGGGAGAGGTGTTTAGTTCAAAACCTTGCACCCTTTGTTATTGTCGTGGTTAGGAGCTCAGTGGCACCTGCAGTTTCATTAAAATCTACATATATTTTTTTTTTTTTGCTTAGCAGAAGAAGAGGAACAGTCATTTCCCTTCTTTAAACAAATAATTTCACATTTTGCAGTGTGTCCGTACATTTTGCTGAAGCTAGACAGAACGGTGAAGGGAAATGGCTTCTTTTTTGGGTGTAGTTTTCTTTAAAGTTGCTTGGATTGAATTGCATTTAGAGCCCACAAGCATATCTTTCCAGAAAGTGACCTTTGCTACATTCTGACCACGTGAGTTGGCATGTTTGCCATTTTTGCAAGTTCTACGTGACCAATTTATGCTTGCCTGACTTGTATTGACCTTGAACATCATTATGTTTTACTGCCAGGGGTTCTAGCGTAGCCTTCAGTTGAAGCTAATTCTTATCTATTTTTGTTTGTTTTTACCAGCTTCTCATGTATGGAGAAACTTTCTTTGTATTTGTGTAATTAAATGTATATTTCCCTTCCTGCTCAATTTCAGGGAGTGTGCAGCTGCCTAATGGGAACCATGTACAGTTCAGTCAGACCGTCAGTAACCAGATGAACTCAAGCGGACAGTACCAGTACCACACCGTACACAAGGATTCAGGCCTTTACAAAGACCTCCTGCATAAGCTGCACCTAGCTAAGGTGGGAGACTGCATGGGAGATTCCGGAGACAAGCCACTACGGCGCAACAATAGTTACACCTCTTACACCATGGCAATATGTGGCATGCCCCTGGACTCCCTCCGTAACCGGGATGCAGAAGCACGACCAGATGAGGCAGAGAAGTTTACCGTGCATGGAGCCGATGGAAAGAAGAGAATTCGTATGGACAGCTATACCAGTTACTGCAATGCCGTGGCAGACCCACAGATGGATGTTGAGGCAGAGGAGCAGGAGGAAGGAAGCATTGAGGATGTAGCCACAGACCGGAAGAGCAGCAGTTCCTCTTTAGAAGAACGCCATGACCAAGATAAGCCAGAGGTGTCCCTACTCTTCCAGTTCTTGCAGATTCTCACAGCATGCTTTGGTTCCTTTGCACATGGTGGAAATGATGTCAGGTAAGTTTGTGTCACCCATGTTATGTGGTGGTCTTGTGCGTTCTAAGCAAAGAAATTAATTGGTTTTATGACTCTCCTTTCTTCATTATCTGTACATGTATAATGCGTGCAGCTCAGCTTCTCATGAATAAAGACATTACTTTTGAATCTGACCTGCCTGCTCACAAACCAACTGAACAGTTATGTCCCATATGCCTCCTTCCTTCCTAAAGTCAGCTTTCAGCTCTCTAACCTCTTAGTTAGAGTTCTGGTCATTATGTTTGACATCTGCTTACTCCAGCCTTTATAGATTACATTTTTGTCCAACTATATTAGAATTTATTTATTTTTTTACCCAATTTTATTTTTAAACTGAACTCTTCTTTTTAAAAGTGTATAGAAAATTTCAGTGTAATTAAGTTTTTCTATAACTTTTCATGGCTGCTGTCTTGCATATAGTAGCTTTAAGCCTGCTGTTGAGTTTGCTTGTAAGTCCTGCTTTATATAATAATTCCCTTTTGTCTCCTACAGCAATGCCATTGGCCCACTAGTGGCTCTGTACCTGGTTTATGAGAGTGGAGATGTTACCACGAAGGCTGCCACTCCCATCTGGCTTCTGCTATACGGAGGAGTCGGTATCTGTATTGGTCTGTGGGTTTGGGGACGCAGGGTTATTCAGACAATGGGCAAAGATCTAACTCCTATTACACCCTCCAGGTAAGTTTCTTTTATTTAAACAGAACAAATGTTACCTTACTGTAATGGCTGGGACTTTGTGATGGTGCATCTATTGAACTACAACATTGTCTTTTTACTTTTAGTGGCTTCAGTATTGAACTGGCATCAGCCCTGACTGTTGTAATTGCTTCAAATGTTGGTCTCCCGATAAGTACAACACATTGTAAGGTGAGTAGGAGCTTTGGGCACTTCAGTAAATCTGGCAGCAGTTGGTCGTATAGTTGTAAGTTCTGCTTAAATTATAAGCATTGGGCCAAAAATTGTCAAGTCTGTTTCAAAACTAATTCTAAAAAATGACTAATTTTCCTTGCTTACAGGTGGGCTCTGTCGTGTCAGTGGGATGGCTTCGCTCCAAGAAGGCGGTAGACTGGCGCCTCTTTAGGAATATCTTCTTGGCCTGGTTTGTCACTGTGCCAATCTCTGGTTTAATCAGTGCTGCCATCATGGCTGTCTTCAAATACGCCATCCTGAAGAAGTAAAGGACATTTCTATCAACTGCTGCACAGAATCATCTCTCAGGACCACAGATCAGTGCACGCGGCTCGTCAGAGCTTACATCGTGGGCAAAAAAATCTGCTGCTGTGCACTGCCACCCTCTCCTGCTAGAGGCGCTATCTAATTATCACAAACATAGTCTGCTGGTCTGGCAGGTGGAGGGATCTAAAAGAACTGAAGGAGGATAAGATCCGGGCTAGAAAGAAGTGACTCGCCTGCAGTGCTGTAAAAACTGCTTTTTATGCTTCACAATCTGACAAATCATCATCCCAATCTTTTCATGTACACATCCAAATCATTCCTCAGTATTAATGTAGTCCTTTCTGTATATACACCTGCCTGTTATAGCTGTCTTCTTTCAGTAAATGTCTCCACATCTTCTTTTTTTTTTTATATCATGTTGATGTTACACCCCCAGCAGACATTTTGAATTTTTTCTCCTCCCAACCCCCTAACAAAACATATCTTGTCCATTTTCATTGCTTTAGGCACCATTGTTTTGTCAGTGAAATTGTTTTATCACTTAAATGCAAGGCAGACACTTCCTGAGGGACTAGATTAGGCAATAAGAATCTTATTTTTTGCATATGTAAAGATAACTGGCCTTAATGGATAACACCAATACATACTTGGGCTAAGGACTATAATGAAGGAGGGAATCACTTTAATGTGGGTGCTTCTTTTATTTCAAAATCCAGTATATATCTTCTTTTTCTTTTTAAATATATATTGTTTTGGGGCTGAGGGCCACATGAAGGGGAGACGTCGTGTGGATAGCGGTATTACAACACAGCTGGAGTCTTGCAATGTCCATATCAGTGGTTTGTTTTTGATCTTGCTACTGGTGAAGCCAAAATAAAATAGCACTAATCCAGCCATTTGTGACTGATTTTTTTGACTTCAATAACTTTAGAAAGCTATACATAGCAAGTGTTTGCTGCTATTGGGCAGAGGATGTGGTTTTGGGTGTCTAACCTTCCAATGGACATGTATGACCCCCACAACCTTAAAGTTTGTATGTACAGACAACTAAGTGTAGGCAGGGCAGCAGCTTTGACATCCTATAGAACCAGCCATCCAATAAAGGTGGCCATACACGGGCCAATTTTAACTGCTGATTAGAGTCCATTAGACCGATTTCAGCAGTATATCTGCCCAGTATATGGGCGGGCCCCCCGATGGCCCTACCCAAAAATCGGCAGGTGTCAGGTAGGTTTGATAATCCCCCATCTGATCATCGGCTCATTGATTCGGTCCTTGGTCCCTAGGGCCAGCTTATGGAATTAGCCCATATAGTAGTGTTGTGCAGGTTGAGAAAAATTAGACCTGACCTGGCCCCTCCCCTGTGCCTGCCCTGCCCTCCAATGACATCACAAAAGGGGTGGGGTGTGCCTATAAATACAGAAGCCAGAAGAGACTGCTGGCAATGTCACTGGTGGGGAGGGCAAGTGGAGGAGCTCTACTTGAACCCGTCCACGACCCTCAAGGTGCCGAGGTGGGCTCGAACCCATGGGTCCTGCAGGTATCAAGCCGGCCTGCACATCACTAGTGTATAGCCACCTTTATTTAGGATGACTATTCACAAGTTGGAATATTTTGGGGTGAAGACATGGAGCTACTAGTAGCAGCTACTTGTCACGTCTACTAAAATAGACAGTGCTGATCATTTACCATCTCTACATGTGTTTTAGCAGTGGCAATTCTCAGTATTGTCTATGGCAGGGGATTTTCTGAGAGTTCAGTGGCTGTGAAAAAGTAGCTGCTACTAAGTAGCTCCGTGTCCTCACCCTTATGGCCCATCTTAAGGTATGAAAATTACAAATTACAGAAAGACCCCTCATCCATAATACTCTTGGTCCCGAGCATTCTGGATAACGAGTCCTATACCTGTACATATCATTTGTAAGGGACTACAGTATTTAATTTAACCAGAGGCCAGTTTCAAAATAACTATGATATGATAGGTCTAGTTGCATTAAACCAGTGTATCCAGTTTCATAATGCAGCCCTAGAGCCCTGCTCTGATGACTCTTCTATATTTTCAATAGACAATTGCCTGGTTCTTTAAACAACCTAATTCCAGAAGTACATATAGGTGGTGCACTAAATTTTGTAAAATGCAACTCTTCATGGACCTTCAGCTTCCTCTCTAAACTGTCAGTAACATGATTCTTGCCTTGTATGTCAAGCCGGCATGTAGGTATCCTGGTACAGGATCATGCTGTTCCGTATGTAGCTACCCCTAGCTAATGTCACTCAGACATGGATGTCAGCAACTCTCCCTAACTGTATCACAACCCCCCCCCCCCCCCCCCCAGGTTACCCCTCTTTAGTGTCTTTTATGCCTCTTCCAACAGCCATTTCAGTTCAACCTGGAAGCAACTGGCCCATCCTCATATCTTAAAAGTCAACCCCAAAATATAATTTTTTGACAATTAAAAGAAAACTAAGCAGTTGTGTAATATACACACACCAAAAGGATTATTAGGGACACCATACTAATACGGTGTTTGACCCCCTTTCGCCTTCAGAACTGCCTTAATGCTACGTGGCATTGATTCAACAAGGTGCTGAAAGCATTCTTTAGAAATGTTGGCCCATATTGATAGGATAGCATCTTGTAGTTGATGGAGATTTGTGGGATGCACATCCAGGGCACGAAGCTCCCGTTCCACCACATCCCAAAGATGCTCTATTGGGTTGAGATCTGGTGACTGTGGGGGCCATTTTAGTACAGTGAACTCATTGTCATGTTCAAGAAAGCAATTTGAAATGATTTGAGCTTTGTGACATGGTGCTGCTTTCAATAGCAATTACATTTCCACTGCCTGGTTGCTAGGTTAAATTGGACCCTAGCAACCAAATAGCTGCTGAAATTCCAAACTTGAGAGCTACTGAACATTAAGCTAAATCAGGGCTGTCCA
This sequence comes from Xenopus tropicalis, assembly GCF_000004195.4. Taxonomy (NCBI): domain Eukaryota; kingdom Metazoa; phylum Chordata; class Amphibia; order Anura; family Pipidae; genus Xenopus; species Xenopus tropicalis. The sequence continues at coordinate 126,067,545 of NC_030679.2, forward strand.
ACTGGCAGCCTGCGGCCCCCCTCCTGTCTGGCTGCAGTGACGCGTACCTTTGTGTAAACTTTAAATGGTATCAGTACTGAGATTAACTGGCCCCCTGCATTGTTCTCACCTCAGATTCAGGCTGTAAATCCCTGTATTGTTAATACATGTTATCCCCTGTACTGTTCACACCTTTAATCCCTGCATTGTTCACACCCTGCAGTGTTCACACCTCAGGCTCAGACTGTAAGTCCCCACATTGTTCACACCTCAGACCGTAGGAGCAGTGCCAGCATTGTATCACTGTATGTACTGCCTGTGTGTGCCATACTCTGCCTGCCCTACCCTGCCTTTGTATGCCATACTCTGCCTGCCCTATGCTGCCTGTGTGTGCCATACTCTGCTTGCCCTATGCTGCCTGTGTGTGCCATACTCTGCCTGCCCTATGCTACCTGTGTGTGCCATACTCTGCCTGCCCTACCCTGCCTGTGTGTGCCATACACTCCCTGCCCTATGCTGCCTGTGTGTGCCATACTCTGCTTGCCCTACCCTGCCTGTGTGTGCCATACTTTGCCTGCCCTACGTTGCCTGTGTGTGCCATACTCTGCCTGCCCTACGCTGCCTGTGTGTGCCATACTCTGCTTGCCCTACGCTGCCTGTGTGTGCCATACTCTGCTTGCCCTACGCTGCCTGTGTGTGCCATACTCTGCCTGCCCTACGCTGCCTGTGTGTGCCATACTCTGCCTGCCCTACGCTGCCTGTGTGTGCCATACTCTGCCTGCCCTACGCTGCCTGTGTGTGCCATACTCTGCCTTCCCTACGCTGCCTGTGTGTGTCATACTCTGCCTGCCCTACGCTGCCTGTGTGTGCCATACTCTGCCTGTGTGTGCCATACTCTGCCTGCCCTACCCTGCCTGTGTGTGCCATACTCTGCCTGCCCTATGCTGCCTGTGTGTGCCATTCTGTGCCTGCCCTATGCTGCCTGTGTGTGTCATTCTCTGCCTGCCCTACGCTGCCTGTGTGTGTCATTCTCTGCCTGCCCTATGCTGCCTGTGTGTGCCATTCTCTGCCTGCCCTATGCTGCCTGTGTGTGCCCTACTCTGCCTGCCCTACGCTGCCTGTGTGTGCCATTCTCTGCCTGCCCTATGCTGCATAGGAGGTGAATTTGGCAGGGGTTTGTTCTGGAAGTTTGTTAGCATTTGTAAATAGTCATTGTATGGTCCCTAAGGTGTGTAAGTATGAGCTGGGGGTTGTTGTGCTATGCACAGGGGAGGAGGAGGCATATGGATTTAAGGGTATGTCTTAATATGACATAATATCATTCTTTCACATATGAATGAGGGGTGCTATCCCTACAGTGAGCACCGACCATTGGGTCGGTGCTGCCACCATTAATGTGTGTATGGTCTTAAAAGCTATCAATAATAAAAAAAACAAAAAGGAAGACCATTTGCAACTTTTCAGAATGTCAGTCTCTACATAATACTAAAAGTGAAAATGGCCAACCCATTTACTATATGGGTTCATATCATACTCATTAAAGGTCACTGCTAGAAAGCCTTTGTGTGAGATTAACTCGTTATTCCCAATGAGTCACCATGGGAAGTTTGTTTTATATATAATCATGTGAGAGTTCTCTAATTGCCATACATAGTATACAATAGGTAATCTGCACCATGCCACAAAGAGTCAGCTGGTGTGCAACTGAAAAAATATATTCACAAATAAATAATAGGAGACGAGAGCTCCTTAAAGGAACAGTTCAGTATAAAATAGACAGACTGTGCAAAATAAAAACTGTTTTCAATATAGTTAGTCAGGCAAAAATGTAATCTATAAAGGCTGGAGTGGGCAGATGTCTAACATAATGGCCAGAACACTACTTCCTGCTTTACAGCTGTCTAAACTGTTAGCAGTCAGTAACCAATCAGTGACTTGAGGGGGAGCCATATGGGACATAACTGCTCAGTTAGTTTGCATTTGAATCTGACCTGTGAGCTCACAAACTAACTGAGCAGTTATGTCCCATGTGCCCCCCCTAAAGTCACTGACTGACTAAGAGAGGGAAATAGTGCAGCCACTATTGTGAGAATGCTTTTCACCTGATACGGCACCAAAAGCAAACACTGGGTGCAATTGGGTAACCCCTATACAGTGAGTTTATCCCTTTCCCCCTGGGCCTGGGGGGGTCAATGTGCTTTTGGTGATCTTTGGCTGTTTGTATTGTACTTCGAATTAATAATAATAATATCAAGAACCTTTGGGTTTGATTGGCTATAAATATACAAATTTCTAGTTGGCCTGAGGCTTTCTCCTTTACATTAATGAATGTACACCTGGGTGGGGATTTTATTCTTCCTCTTCATTTGGAGAGTTGATTTTAGATACTAAAACTGTTACTGTTCAGATCATGGCAGCCATTATGGTGGGAGGGTGCAGTTAAACTAAATACTTTAATTTACTTGCTTCTCCTATTATTTATTTGTTCTCTAATCGCCATTTTCCCACAGTTTAGTTGGTTCTTGCCAGAACACTGCATCTGTGGCTGAACCATTTCTCCGAGGCATTTCCTTAATTTCTGGTTATGATTTTTACATTTTACACTACAGGGTCTCATCTCCCACTTGTGCAAAGATAACGCATAAATATGAATGCTTCTATACTGTGCCATTAACAGTCAGGCTGTATGGTTAAAAAAAAAAGTAAAGACCATGTGTGTGTGATTTGAGAAAAAAAAACCCCATGCAGCCAGGTAACCTTTGAGGGCCACAGGAAAAAGAAGGAGGCCTAAATGTGGCTCGTCAGCTGGCATGGCAGCAGCAACAGAAGATGACTATTTATAACTAAATCTAAAGCAACTGGACTTGTAGTCAAGTAATCACTGAAGACTGGTATGGGAAGTCCTCAGCATATATACTCTTCCACTAATCCAATCACAATGGCACATTGTAACTCTTCAGAGAGGTGACACCTGAAACTCAGAGGTGTGAATGCTGTGCAGTTTTGAGAGGATTACCAAAGTATCATGCATCTCTTCAAAACAGGTGTTACTTGTTAGAGTTACATGAATGGATGTGTGAAGAGTTCTGAAACTGCCGGGGTACAGGTGTTAGAACTGCATTGCATGTAGCAGACGATGGTGTCGAAGTCCCCCGCCTCTGTTTAGGGATGGTTTCTCCACTTTGACATGAATGGCCTCTTTGACACTTCTTTCAAACAGCAGACTTCTTTGTCCAAAACTTGGACGTTGCTATTCTCAAAGGAGTGTCCCTTGTCTCTTAGGTGTAGAAATACAGCAGAGTCCTGGCCTGTAGAGTTCGCCCCTCACACATCCATTCAGGCTGAGGACTTCCCCTTCCAGTCAGTTGAACTGAAGAAGCTGCTCAGATGAGAAGTGAAACGTCTTCAATGATTACCAAACAAGTCCAGTTGCTTTAGATTTATTTATACTAGATATAGCAACAGAAGATGTGATTCCATGTGTCTGGCACTCAGATGCCAATCCCAAGGGGCAGGAGATAAAGTAAATCAGTGGCAAACCTTGCCACCTAACAGCCACTGTCACATCCAGTGAAGCTTTTTAATTGTTTTTCTGTGTTCCTGCCCCCTACATTTCACATCTTGGTTTGTTGTCCAGTCCCCAAATCTAGTTATCTGTCCTTGCCATACCATTGTTATCCCAGCCTTTCCTGCATCACTCAGATCCCTAATTCCCTTTTTGTCCAAGATTCAGACTAAAAAGCAAGAGCCCGTCTCATCCAAAGGGTTCCCACCTTGTTCTGCTAATGTCTTGTTGTCCTGAGAAAATAATATGAAAGAGATGAATGCAATTAGGTTTCATGCATAGTTCATTGGGCTGCTTTGGTTTGCAACATTAGCCTTTGGGGTCTGCGTTCTCGTGACAAATCATTCCTTAGTGTGGCCTAACTGACGAGATCTGGCCTAATATTGGCTAGATGTTGATCAGGCAGGTTTGAAAACCACAATGGGTTGAGAAGCACATTGGCCTGTTGATATGGTTCCCCCCTTAACAGGCTGAAAACCATGCCAAACTTATTGTATTTTTTCTCTCCCGTAATCCAGAATTGTTTGCAAAATGGTTTTACTAAAAAGTAAACATAGATTTTGATAACACGCTATCCAATTACTCTGCATTGTCCAATTCAAACCTGGCAACCTTACAATCTCTGGCTTAGCTGAAGCACAATGGGTTATAATGAGATCTATGGGCAGAGGGAATGTGTGTGCCGGCTGCTCCGTAGCAATGAGAGCCAAGGATTAGTGGCGCTGTTTGTGAGTCGATGGCCAAACCCCTAAACAAACTTGTGCCGCAACCTTTATCCCTTTCATTCAGCCACTACACAATGTAAAAGACTTTCACTGATTATCGTCTGTTTATAAAGCCAACACTGATTATATGTGGCCAAAATCAACTCTGATATCTGAAGGATCATATGTGGGAGAGTGTTTGTAACCTTCAGAAACAACAATATTTATGTCTCCTTTACTTAAAGGAGAAGGAAAGTTACAATTACTGGGCATTGTCAAAATGTTAGGCACCCCCTAGTGATTATAATCACTTACCTGATACCGCTGGCCGGTGCTCCTGTTAGCCAAACCTGCACCGGCCCAGGGCCTCTGGGTACTTGACATGCCAGGGCCTAACTATATGTACATATCTTGCTTGCACATCATGTCCGACTGTTACGCAACGTTCAGGCATTTGTTTATAAGAAGTAACGTTTTTATTTTTTTTACTTTAACAGCTTTACATGTTGGGCTTTCAGAGTTCCTCATCCTGACAGTAGCTGGAGGCACAACGCCACAGCTTCCCGTTTCTGCTGCACACAATGTACAATTCTGCTGCAATATAAAGCATTTTATCCCCAATACCTGTGATTCTGTATTCACCTGCAACATACAAGGCACAGTCAGTGCAAGTTCCCAGGGAAAACCATGCCCCCCCAGTCATTGCCTGCCTATTACAGGTATTTATAGATGACCTTCTCCTCCACCGTCTGCACCTCCATTTTGACAGGACATTTGTACAAAACAGAGAGAAGTGTTTCTGTGTAGCCAATCAGGAAGTAGAACTTCTGTGCAGGCAATTTGCGGATAAAGATAGCACAGATGATTAGGAGATTGGCGCGGCGCTTAATCACAATCTCGTTAGCCAGGCATCCATGGAACGTGCCAAATATAAACCTGCGGATGAAGACGTCTTCTACAGTGCGTTCTGCTGCTCCTCCCTCTCCATCCAAATTACCTGGAAAGGCAAAAGGCTGGGTAAAAGGTACAATCGGCATCTACACAGACCCAATCCTAATAAGACCTCAGGGGTCCTCCAGCCATAATCTCATTCTAATAAATTTCCCAATGTACATTTGAGTTTTTTTATTTTTTTTTTAGTTTTAATGTTATTTGTAAATGGAACTGCAACTCAAAATAGTTTGTGCAATTTTCTGCACTGCCGGTTTTAGCATGTAGCATGGCAGCTGATTAACACTGTCACTTCTGCTGCATTGTTTTCATTCACTTTTTTTAACCATGGACAGCTTTATTGGACAGAGAAGTAACGGCACACAGCAGGAGGTAGCATTGGCTTGGCACGCTGATACTTTTACTAAGCCACATTGCACCAGCAAGTAGGGGGGCTCGGCACTACTCATACTGATTCCAAGCCGTTAGGGCTTCACCTTGCACTAAGAGGCTTTGCAATACTAATGGCAGATGGTGAATGCCAGTGCTTTGCTTCTCATGAAGTTTCCAATGCAGCAGGTACATGGCAGGATGCCTGTGCCGTAGTGGGTTAAGAGATTATGGCTTGCCAAAACTCACTGCTGCATATCCAAACAATTATTGTCTGACCCACATGTGCACTGGCGAATTCCAGGTAATTACTCTCTGTTGACTTTAAGGGTAAATTCCTATAATCCTGCCATCCACCCAAGTCCACCATCAAAAATAGGTGTGCTTGCCTATAGAGCTCACGTGACCACATCCCCCCAATTTGCTCGGCCACAGCCCATTTCTCCCAAAATATGCATGCAAAACTCCACCCATTCCATATGCAAGCTCCACCCCTTTTTTCATTCTGTGATTTAAAGGAAAACTATAGCCCTAGAATAAATAGTTAACCAACAGATAGGTCACTTAACCTAATATAAACTATTAAAGAATCTCACCAAACTGGAATATATATATCAGTAAATATTGCCCTTTTACATCCTTCCCCTTGAGCTGCCATTTAGTGATGAGATGTGCTCCCTCAGAGATCAGCTGACAGGAAATAATGCAGCTCTAACTGTAACAGGAAGTATTGTGGGAGTAAAAGGCAGAACTCTGTCCATTAATTGGCTGATGGGGCCTAGCATGTATGTGTGCCTTGGCTTGTTTGTGTGCACTGTGAATCCTATGATCTCAGGGGGCGGCCCTTAATTCTTAATACCCAATGGCACATACTACTAAAAAATAATATTTTTATAAAAATGGTTTATTTAGATGAAGCAGGGTTTTACATATGAGCTGTTTATGCAATATATTTTTATAGAGACCTACATCGTTTGGGGGTGTAGTTTTCCTTTAAACTGTCGCCAACAGAACTCCCCTGTTCCCCCTGAAGATGGTCTGCACCCTAAGCAGCAAAATGTTAGAAACTGCAGTGTCTGCCCTTGCCCTAAGCCACAGCAGTGGAAGGGCTTGGTGCTACCCCTCCTCAGGGTCTTTGCCCTTTAATAATTAATACCAAGTACCCACTCACTTGTGTGCTGAGACAGCCAGCCTTTTCTGTGAGCAATGTAATGCGGAGGATGCGCCCCTTCATATGTCACAGGCTTGTCTCCTTTACCCACTCGCACTCGGGCAGCTCGGTTCTACGAGGGAAAATTAAAATGGAAGATTATAAAGAGACATTATACTTGTCAAGCAAAGGTATGGAAAAACAAAGCACCAAGGGTATATCTTGTTAGTAAGTAAAACAAGGCGGCTGTACCCAGACAGGGAGTGCTCTGCTAACTCAGTATTTCAAGTGCCCTATGCTGATGTGGCAGTTGTGTATATTGCATGCTGTTCTGCTTAATACTAGGCACCCCCACTATCTCTGAGAGATGATTTGTTGTTTTGGCTGCAGCACATCCCCCTTTGTGTAGTAACCCACTTATCATGCATTATTTCTAGAATTTAGAAAATGACTTACAAAATACTGGCATGTGTATCTGTAGGGCTTTTTGGGCAGGCCATGAATATGTTGGTTCCACTTGGGGCTTTGGCAACAGATAAAACAACTGACTGTAACAACGAGCAAAAACATTTAGAAAATGGCTGGTATGTCAATTCAGATAAATGCCTTTCTATTTTTCACACTGGTTCTTTGTGAGCTTTGTTTCCTGGTAGCTCCATGCGTGCTTAGCTTCCTGTCAGACCCAGTGTTTTCTCTACCAGCAGATTTCTGCAAGAGGAGCAATGCCCAGAACTGCCAGTGCCTCTGGCGACTGCCATTATTTTCAATGGAAACTACCTGTCTCCTCAGGCAGGTTTGGGCACTTCTCTGCTGTCTGAGAATATGTCTCACGTAGGGGCTCAACTAAAATGTACCAATATATCATTCTGTTTTCTCTGAAGAAAAATTTCCACCCCTTGGCTTAATTATAGTTAATTTAGTAATTTTTATTATTCCTTCATCTAAGGATTCATCATTCTGATTGGGAAATAAAATCCCAGTGGAATATGAGAGCCAAAGAGAGGAAAAAGCATGTCCCATCTCGCTTGTGCACATGTAAAGAAATTAGAACTGAATGTTGATTCTTTTTCTCTCTCAAATCCCAGTGTTCCTTGTGTTCTTCAGCCATTTGGTGGCTCAGGTGACATCTCGACTTAATTCAGAAACAAAAACATGAATAGCGAAATCCCAAATTAGGAATTTCCAGTTCCCACTGATTTCAAAGGCATCTCGGCAGATCTCAGCTGGAGAGATCGATCCATTGGTTCAATCGCTTTACATGAGAATCTCAAAAATCAGGACTTTGGGCCACTAATTAGTTACACTGCATTATAAAAGGGCACCCATCCCCTAAAAACTGTATCCCCCCACCTGAGGTGTGAGCTAACAAAGGATCAGGGGACACACCAAACAATTTATATCACATAACTACTGAGCTGGGGCCCTAACATACATACTAGTGTCTTGCTATCCATAGTGCTTACACCTCTGGTGTTGGAAACCAATTTTAGGTGATAGGTGCCCTTTAACTATTATTAGCCCCCAGAATTTAAAAAACATCAGGAGGTGGCACAAGCTGGAATAAAAAAAAAAAAAGAGGAGTTGGAAAAAGAAATAAAAGTCTCATTATTATGACAATAACTGTACAGAGCATTTATGTTAGTGTCATGGGTTTTGTTTCCCACAATCGGGGGATTTTTCTCCCTCAAACTTAAATATTGACAAATCCACCACCCCATATGCAACACACAAGTCACATTACGTGGCTGATTAGTATTGAATTCAAAGGCTTGGAGCCTATGATTAAGTACCATACACACAAAATTATGTGTGTGAACTAAAGTGGCCATACACGGTAAGATCCACTCGCTTGGTAAGGTCGTCAAGTGAGCGGATCTTCTCCCAGTATCGGGCTAATTAGGTCGTTTGGCCCTAGGGCCAAATGATCACATTAGAATGACGGGTATAGGCGCCTGTCGGTTTGGGGACTGCATCCACAAGCCAATGTGGTCCAGGATCCGATGAAAAATCAAACCTGCCTGATCTGACAGATTTCAGGTCAGATGTCGGTTGGGCAGGCCTGTCGTTAGTGCCCATACACAGGCTGATAAGCTGCTGAATCGGTCTAAGCTATAATCGGCCCATCCATGTATGGCCACTTTAAGTCTGGGTTTTTTTGTACACCCAGACTCCCACCAATGGTTAGTGTGGTTATTATGTTGGTGCTACTATAAGGCTGCTATAAATCATATACACTGAGGAACATTTTCAATTATGTGCAAAAAGTTGATTTATTTGTACCACAATATTCCGAGCTTATCCAAGCCCTTTATCAAGCTGGGACAAGTTCAAAACATTTCCAGTGTTTAGCACAAATAAATCAATTTTTTGCACCTGATGCATTCTGTTATTCAGTCTAGAACTTTATTACCACTCACTCATTATGCACACGCGAGTGCCACAATATGGCTGCCCACACTGGGAGCTCCCTCTGGTGGGGAAGCAATTTTATGGTGATAGGTGCCCTTTAAGTATATACACTTTCATATGATAACCCAAAACATCACCCAAATAATGCCACCCACTTTTCAGAACTAAATTGGGTACTGTTTCATGGAACTCAGGGCCATTAACCATTAGGAGGCATGCTTTTATTGTCAGGAAATAGATATTCATAAATATGCTACTAACGTCATGAATTTACCTTTAGGCAGACAGACGTGGTCTGAACGGAGCGGCTCTGAACATGTGCCAGTAGCGAGCTTTCTGTTCTTCTTACCAACGCCTGAAGCAAGGTGAAGACAAAAATAAAATTAAGATAAATAAATAAAACATTGGGTTGGTGGTACACAAAGCGCTTCCAGTTTAGGCTATTGTACAAAAAATGCCCAAACTCTGAACTTTCAGATGTGAATATAAGTATTTTTTATATATACACATATATAGTTTATTCCACAGAAGCCATGACTGTGGCTGGGACCAGTTTCCCGCCTTCCTTAGGCTCACAGGGTAATGTATCTTGTTCCATTGTGTAGTGAGCTCATGTCAAAATGGGGGGTACATTTCCCCTTTAAAGGCTTGGGAGACAGAATGTCACACCCTCCCCCCCTGCAGCAACAAACCCCATTCCATTTAACCTCAGTTGTACCTGGAGCCAATAGCCTGTACCCCCCTATGTGCTTGGATGCCCTGCCCTGATTATTTCTCTCCGTTAGGGTGACCGTGGCCTGGGATTGTGATTGGCTCTGCGCTAGAGGTCATTACACTGGATCTATCTGACGTACGACCATTAAAAATCATAACTACATAAAAAAAACTACTAAACGCAAGTGGGCAAATCTATGATGCCCAGTTTATGTTACGAGCATCCAATACAGCAGCTCATTGTGGTTTTGGAAGCTGACCCCTAACTCGCATGATCACGACACTAACGCATTCCGGCTGACACTGTCTCACTGTTACGGGCTAGTTAGCGCAAAGCGTTTTAGCGACAACTTCCTAATCGAGCCGTCACTGTTCTAATTTTCAATACCCGCCCTATAAACGTCTCCATCTCCCCCAACTCTACCTGCAACCTCCCCGGTGCGGAGACCATGGGCGCCGCCATCTTCGGCAGATACCATAGAGTGGCTGTCATCCAGCGGTGAGTGCGCCGAGTCTTTCCCTGTTTCGGTGCGAGTGAGGCGGCGCAGCGACACCTACAGGTTAATAAGCGAGTAAGCGCCACATATTGGCGGAGCCGTGATAAATGGAACGCGTTGCTTTCACTATTTTAGTGTTGGTCTTTGTTATCAAGTCTGCTGCTTCTGCACAAATGTGGAATTGTAGTTGACAGAAATATATAGTAGCTGATTATGTGTACTTGTATGACTAGCTTCAAGCAGGCCAACAACACAGAATGTATTTCGGGCCAAAAATCTGTTCTCGGCCTCTTCTCTGACCTAGCCTATTTAATACACAAATAATTGCTTTGCTGTAAGTGTGGAAAGTAAGCCTGATGTAAGTGGTAGGGTGGCACGATGTGCAGGTTTCATGTGGTGCCTACTGACAATGTGCCGCTGGATATTATCTTCAGACAATTGTCCATTTTTTTACGTGTAATATCATACTTTTCTAGTCATTGTGTTAAAACAAGTATTATTCAAAACTAATACCTTCTCTGTAGCTGATTCACACATACCAGACTGACTTTGTATTGGTCTGGCCAGTCCTATACTCACTTTTATCTCATCAATTCTACTGCTTCATTATACATATAACAATGGGTCTGCATACCGCCCCAGTAATAGATTATGGAAATGCGGGACATTCATGGAACTATCTCTGACGGGGATGCGCCGGCTGTAGTCAGGCGTCCCTCTTCTTCAACAGTTCCTCTCTATATGCGGCTCCTTGTTCGGCGGAGCCAGGCCCTTTTATAAGGTTGCGCCCGTGCGTATTGACGTCACACGCACGCACGGGCGCAACCTTATAAAAGGGCCCGGCTCCGCCGAACAAGTAGCTGCATATAGAGAGGAGCCGCTAAAGAAGAAGCAGCAGCATGTATGAGGGGGTACTGTGTTTGGGGGGTTACTGTGCATGGGGGGCACTGCGTAAACTGGTACATAGTTATAATGCATGTATAACTGACTGCCTTCTGTCTATATTTGTATTTTATATGTAGGAGTTGCTATATTGTTTTCCTTAGGTAGTACAGTATGAGGGTATAGCACATTTGCATCTGATCCTGCCATTTCAACTATATAAAAGGAGTATTTATTTTTTTAAAAAATGGGGCGTGGTAATTGGGGGGCATGGCCACAAAGGCGCGTGGTTAAAAATTGCCATTTTTCAAATGTTGGGAGGTATGCTTTTACCCTCCTGTTTTCACCTTTATGTTTTCTTTTTCCTTCTCATTACAGGCTAGGGGCAGACCTAGTTGTATAAACACAGGCTGAGAAACAGCTTTTTATCTCTTCACTGCTCACTTGTGTCTCTCCACTGGCACAACGCCGGCCTGCGTTCAGACACACAAAGTGGATTTGGGTGAGTAGGCAATTTCATGTTAAAATCTGCTCTGTGTGCCTGTGTGTGGCTGCTGCAGTACCTGACACACAAGCGAGCAGAGAAGAGTGGAATGGCTGTTTCTTGGCCTGTGTTTCTGTGCACGCCAACAAGCAGCCAGGTGTGACCATTTCTTTACAAAAGGTGGAGATCATTGTTTGTTTAAAAAATCTCTGTAATGAAAAGCAGCAAGACAAGGAAAAGGTGTGTGTTGTGTTTGGCTGCCAGGATAGTTTGTAGAAGATACCAGTCCATCAAGTTGGGCCTATTTCTATAGTATTCCACTAAAGACTTAACCCCCCCCCCACACACACACATACACAGACAGCTAGTCATGCTTCCCTTTGCACAAATAAATTATTATCATTTTCTTTTCCAATATAAAAAAAATAGAAATGATTGTAGATGAAGGTTTCTCTTATGTATGTGTAAAGTTATTAGACTATTTAAGGGACATCAACCCAAAAAAATGTTTTTGCTTATTGAAAGAAAACATAATTCCAAGTAACTTTCCAATATGAATTTATTACAAATCTTAGTGCTTTAAACGTAATTTGTAAATGTAATTCAGCTCAGAGCAACATTTGCTGAACTCCTGGTTATGACTTTATAAACAATGTTGCAAAGGCCTCATCCCCCCCAGAGACAGGTCTGTCAGGCTGCTGCCTTGTCTTACATTGTGAGAAAAGGACAGGCAAACACTGCTCTTAACAGCAATAATATACACAAATAACTAAAACATTACAAATATATAATGAATTCATATTGGAAAATTGCTTAGAATTATGTTTTTTTTCATTAGGTAATTTTGGGTTAACTTGTCCTTTAAAAAGTCCTTTACACATACATACATTAGAGAAACCTTCATCTGCTATAATATCTATTTTTTTGTATTGGCAATGGCAAAGCTCTAAGTGCACAAAAAAATGCATCCTTCCAAACAAACTCTGCTTACAACATAAGCCTAGCGCTAATGCACTTGCTCACCCTACTTTAATAAATTACAATTACACACAGTGTTTCCTCTGTGGTTCCCTAAAGTTGGCCATACACCTTACAATTATGATCTTTCCTGCGACCAATGGTCATTCATTTCCCCTGCTGACGTTCAGGGCTGAATTGTCAGATATGGAGGTAGAAACAATAGAAATTCTACCTCCTTCTGCCGATTCAGCCCTGAACGTAGATTTTGCTCAGGCACCTTCAATGGCACCCGTGCAAAATCTTTTTACATGCACCGAATAATATACAAAACTAGAGAGGTACATTTCCTGAAGAAAATGTGAGTGGTGCTTGCCGTTTCAAAACTCGTGCCCCAATATTACAATGTTTCCTTCAGTTTGGTTAATTGACCCCTGCTGGGGCAATTAACCGCCAGCCCCCTAGAAAAGTCAATGCACCCCATTCCCGAATAAGCCACACGGTTTGACACCTCATTCATGGGTCTACGACAAACTGTGGTTAATTGCCCCCTGCTGGGGCAATTAACTGCCCACCCCCGAGTAAAATCATAGCACCTCATTCCTGAATAAGCCGCACGGTTTGACACCTCATTCATGGGTCTACGACAAACGGTGGTTAATTGCCCCCTGCTCAGTAAGTTTTACTTAGTGGTAATGATAGTTACAGATTAGTGTGGATTAAATATTTCCTTTTAAGAAAATGTTCCCAACAGCTAGAATGGTTTTATTAAATGTGAGAAATATCAAATTTCTGGGGATTCTCAGTGATTGCTCGGTTCCATATTTTATAAATCACCCACTGGTTATTTGTCCCAGATTTTTGGGAGACATCCGTATTGTGGTCGTGGTCAGGGGAATGCCATGGGGATCTTGTGGGAATGACAAATAAAAATGGGGCCAGAAACACCCCAGATTAAATGGGTTCATGAAGACTGATACTAAAGAGCATGGGAACACATATCTGGGTCCCAACACATGGGGGGGGGGGGCTGTATCCCAACACATGGGGGGGGCTGTATCCCAACACATGGGGGGGGGGGCTGTATCCCAACACATGGGGGGGGGGGCTGTATCCCAACACATGGGGGGGGGGCTGTATCCCAACACATGTATATAGATCCAGTGCTGCCCCAGGCGCTAGAGCTCAGCATTCCCCCTTCTCCCAGCCATTGGCATACGCACAGACTACTGGCCTGTAATTACCTGCAGACTGAACAGCCAAATCTGTGGTCATTTTTGTGTATTTCCTTCATTCATTAGTATATGATAAAGCTCCTATAATGTTATATTTGTTCTGTGCCATTTTCCTTATTTGAATATGTAGCACCACCCTGTGTATTTTTAAGGCGTTAAATACAGTTATGATTGTAGCTATTATCAAACCATAGTAACACCATTATTTGCTTTGAATTTATTTTCATTTTGTATCATTTAGGGGATTTGTCGGATCCTACTTTCTGGTAATGTGCAGCGTATATTAAAGGAACAGTAACATCAAGAATGAAAATGTATTAAAGTGATTAAAACATTATCTACTGATGCCCTGCACTGGTAAAACTGGTGAGTTTGCATTATAAACTGTACTATAGTTTATATATACATAAGCTGCTGTGTAGCCATGGGGGCAGCCATTCAATCTCGAAAAAAGGAGAAAAGGCACCAGTTACATAACAGATAAGCTCTATAGAATATAATGGGGTTTTATCTGTTATCTTCTATGTACACTGTGCCTTTTCTTCATCTTGAATGGCTGCCCCCGTGGCTACATCACCACCTGCACGCCCCGCCTGCCTATTCCGTTATATGCTCCCTGCTCACTCCTAGCCACACCGGCTTTATGTGAAGTAACAGGAAAGGTTCTATCACAAGCGATCTGTCTGCATGAGGTCTGCATATATTTATAATACACAAGAGCCATGAAAATTGTGTAAATTATATCTTTATAAACGGTGCTTGGTGATGTCATTAGTTGTAATCTGTGCTTAGTGATGGAATTTCTGTCACAGGACTCACTGACCCTTGTGTATTATAATAAATAATGTAACCCCTGTTGTGAAATATGAGGTCATGGAACTCCCTGGTAGCTTATAACATCTTACATTTTACAATACAGGGTACATTAATCACTATATAACCATTAACCAATGATTTAAATTAGATTAGAATTTATTACTAAGTTCTGTATATTATAACATTTGTATTATGGGCGGGGGAGAATTTAGAGTTGTGCATGGACATTGCTGTCTTGTGATGGAGGAAGTGATGTATGGAGTTATGACATGGCAGCACCATCATTTGCGTTTGAGCAGGGAGAAATCAGACAGAAGAGGAGGGGAAGAGAGCCAAACATTCAAGCTTTATAATGGCGGCTCAGGAGAGGGGGAAACTACCATCAATTTGCCAAAAGTTTGTAAACATAAGTGGACTGAAAATAGAATTTGATTTTGCTTCCAGTTTCAGATTTTGCCCTTACAAGTGCAAACCTTGGCAAAAACCTATTCATCGAATGTGTGGAAAAAGGGGGTGCAGGCTGCTTCTCCAAAACTAAAGCCTCTCTGTGTAAAGGTCCCCATACACGGGCCGACTATAGCTGCTGATATCGGTCCCTTGGACCGATTAGGCAGCTAATCGGCCCGTGTATGGGCAGAACAGAGCTGCCTGGCCGACCGATATCTGGCCTGAAATTGGCCAGATCTCGATCGGCCAGGTTAGAAAATCCGGTCGGAACCGACTGCCCCATAAGCTCAAATGTAATCCGATCGTTTGGCCTGGGGCCAAACGATCGGATTATTTTTTTTTTTTAAGTCCCTTGCTACCCGTTATCGCCCACCTGTAGGTGGGGATATCGGGTGAAGATCCGATAGTGTATGGGCACCTTTAGGAGGAACCTCTCTTATCTACAGGGTATGGCCACCTTTGCAGCATTGTCCCAAATGATTAGAGCAACAGGATCCAACAGGATCACAGGCTTAATGGTCTAAACAGCCTCCAGCTTGGGACATGGCCACAATGACAATGACATGCCGATCTGCATTAAACAACTGTACTTTGCGAGCTGCACTGCCGTCTTAAATGAGGTTTATAGCGCCAAAACCTTTTTTTGCCATTTTATTATACATGTTTAAAAATAAAAGGAATGGGCCTTTAAAAGTTCACTCCTATACTGCTTTACTCATTTCCCAAAAACCCACAGCAATTCCACTCCTGTTTGTTTACTTTCTCAGCATGTATAGAAAAGCCACTGGCACTATTCTGCAAGATGGGGAGTAGCAAATCCATATCTGGGGGGCAGACAGCTAGTAGAAAGGTGGACCTAACAGGGAACAGCAGTAGGACAACAGAGCTGTGGCTGACTACCTACATTCTACTATGTTTCTTGGGGTGGACTGTTAATTTTGAATTATTTCGCTTTTTGTTCAGCAGCTTTCTGGTTGCTAGGGCCCAATTTAACCTAGCAACCAGGCAGTAGTTTCAAAGAAAGACAGGAATATAAATAGGGGAGGGTCTACATAGAAATATAAGTAATACAAAGTAATAATAACAACACAGCAATAGTTTTTTGGCTGCTGGGGTCAGTGATCCCCATTTGAAAGCTGGAAAGAGTCAAGAAGAAGGTAAATAATTCAAAAACTATATAAAAAAAATAAAACAAATGAAGCCCAAGTGAAATTTTGCTAAGAATAGGCCATTATGTAACATACAGTAACAAATAAATGTAACTTGAGGGTGAACCACCCCTTTAAGGGCTGCCACTTGACAAGACCTTGCACGACTGATTTCATGCTATGTTTGTAATTGGCAGTAGGGTGATTTCTGGGAACTGGGCCCACCACCCTCGCTTCCAAATATCACACATGCCAGAGCACCCTAAATAACTTGTGAGCCATATGTATGTACGCATGAAAAAGTAGTATGGATAATTCTATAATATCATGAGCCTTCTTGGGGCAATACAGGAAATAAATGACAGTTAGACAGGGTTTGGTTTTTCTTTTTAATCTGCAATAATTTGAAACAATTCAAGAGGAAGATCTTGTTTCTGCTCTTTGTGTGTCCTCTTAGCTTATAACACTTACAAGGCTCAGAAAATAAAGAGTGAAAGAGAAAGACAGGAAACGGAAATATAAAGGAAGACAGCAGCAAAAAAACCCCACTGGCATTCATAAAACGAACAAGCTGTCATCTTGTATCTCTTATATATATATATAGATTTATGTATATATATCTATTTATAGGATTTCTTTTCAAAGGGCATGCAGAAAATGAAACAGCAACAAATTAAAACAAATCAGGCCGGAGATTAGCCTCTCCTCTCCCTTGGGGTCACTGCTCGGAACCCAGCGAATTCAGGGCTGCCTTAATATCTGTTTGGGGATGAATCCTACACACTTCCGTCTCATTATGAGATTCAGCAGAGAGCACTGCCCTTCTATTCACTATGATCTTGACAGATCAGATACAAAAACAAGATGACACTTCCAGTTCCCCCGCAAGCCCCAAAGATGTGGCGATCTGCTTGTTCCCAGCACGCGAAAGGGAATTTAGTGCTTTCCTGAAGAATATGCACTTATGTCAGTTATGCCAAAATGATCCTTGGGTTACACAATCCCACTTTACAAACACAGGAAATCCTATAAATCCAAATCTTTCAGCAAAAATGCCATAAAGTACAAAAAGTACACTACCCTAGGAACAAGTAGTTCTGAAAATATCATTCTGAAAACCCTACATTTTCGCAAGGGTCCATCGTAAAAATTCTGAGGGGGGTTTGGTGCAAGGAGTCCCTGTGTGTAGGTTATTTCAGGATTACGGTGTGACATGATGAATCCTTTGTACAGACCCCGCATGTCAGAGGAGAAAGGCCTTGCTTGAGAATGGACAGACATTAAGCACACTCCATAAAATGCGCCGGTCATGCTTTAGGACTGGCTCTTCCACTGCGGACAATGGATCATATCATCGTTTATGGGGTGCAACGGAATAGGGGTTGTGAGTCATATCTTAGAATATACATCTTTTTTTTTTTTTTTCTTTGTTTTTATTTTTTGCATTCCTGAAACAAAAATGAACAACATAAAAGGGCGGCAGCGGTGGCCCTAGGAAAACGTCTTTGCGGAAATGAATTTTAAAAATAGATTTTTTTTCAATTTTTTTCTTTTTTTTACTTTTTTGTTTGATTTTTTTTTTTTGTATTTCCATTTTTTTTTTTTGTTTACTCGTTGTTCTGTTTGGACAACTCATTTCACGTTGGACGCGCAAACACATGGGAAGAAACTGCTCCACAGGAAGGTCACGGTTCTTTCCCCCCACCCCTCAAGATTTCAGACAATCCCTCCACCCCCCCACCCAAAAAAAAGGCAAACAAAAAGCAAAAAAGGTGGTTTTGGTCAATATTTTTTTCCTGCAACAGGTCGATGAGTACTGTTACCCCGCTCATTGCTAAAGGAGGGCCATACATGTTGAGCCTCCTTTTCTTCAGCTTTGTCACGAAAAAAGATCAAAGGGAAAACCTATCACCAAGACCTTATCCTGTCGTTTTGCTGCATTTTAGTCCCCATAAATCCAGGCAGTGGATATCTGGGGAACGTGGGCCATTGAGGTGGTTGAGGGAGGCAAGAATAGAAGAGTCTGGATTTGGAGGGGTCGGGGGGAGGAGGGACGGGAAGGAACGGCACAAGCATGCGGTCACGTGCTTTTCCTCGCCGCTGGAACTCTCTGAGCGGCGGAGCCAAAAGTCTCTGGCACTTCCTCTTCTCTGGTGAAGCCAGAAGGTCGTTACTGAGGCCTGGTAGAAGAAATGGTAATGGTGAAAAAAAAGGCACAGTGTATGAAAACCTTCAAGGCAAACAGTTTTATGGCTTTCCTAAATTCTGTATTAATATTTGTGTTACTATGAATATGATAGAAGAGCATTTATCACAGCTCCTTAATGTGAATCATAACAAGTTTCTTTCTGTTTGATTGATGTTCTCCTGGCCTGTTTCTCATGGTTAGAGAGCTGTCACTGAAAGCTTCCCTGTGCATTAATCTGCGGATGTTGTAGATATAATTTAAGCTGGCCATACACGTGGCGATCTCACGATGTTTCGTACGACCGTCGGTCGCACGAAACATCGTCAGATCCGCCACACACCATTCAGGGCTGAATCGGCAGGTAAGGAGGTAGAAACAATAGGATTTCTACCTCCTTCTGCCGATTCAGCTCTGAAGGGAGAATTTTGGTCAGGCGCCTTCTATGGCGCCCGATCAAAATTTTCTAACTTGGCCGATCGGCGAGCCGACCGATTTCAGCAGCTTCCTGCGATATCGGTCGGCTCGCTGACATGCCATACACGCACCGATTATCGTACGAAACGAGGTTTCGTACGATAATATCGGTGCGTGTATGGCCACCTTTACACTGCATCAGCCAAATACAAGAGGCTACCTTGGGAATTAGTACTGAGATCACTTTATGTGAAAACACACGTACATTGCTACATTTCTATATATTTGGCTTGGCAAAAGTATTGCCCATAAGGTAAAACTGCTGAAGCTAGGGCATTTATTCTGGCCAAATATAAAATGTAAAAGTATTACATTTAAAAATGCATTATTACTAAATGATGTTGTTCTTGGCTATTCCTAAATAAATAAGCCCATGGGACCTAAATGCTCAGAGATATATGATCAGAAATGGTGGAACTACCCAGCATGTATAGCATCCTTCGGAGGTGAACATATCCTCCTCCTAACTGGTCATGTGGAGTAGTGGTTTTAAGGGCTTTTCCTCTCTGTCGGGCCATTAGTCTACTGAGTCACCCATGCATTTTATGCACTGTAAGCACTGAGTTGCCATATGGCCCAATGTACATGGGCCGGGAACCAGTCTGTGCCTGTGTGATGACGTGGCTGGTAGAAAACACACGCAGAACTTCAGCGGGATACGTTAAAGGAAAGCCATCTTTTTGCTGGTATAATAAAAAAGTAGTTTTATGATTATCTATCTTTATTTAAAAATCTATACCATCACTGGAGGGGTGCTACGGGAGCCCCTGAACAGTGGAAATGCACATTCTGCCATTTGCCATCACGACGATGCCAGACACGGGTTTCCTCAGACTGACTGGTGCGAGGCCGCCCCTGCGTGTCGATGTACTGCGTCAGACGAATGTAAGCGATACAAGCAGCATCCTCTCCCACTACATGGACATGAGGATTTAGGATGGTCGTGTGGATTGGCTTGTTGTTTTTGGACAGCACTGGGGACCAAAAAAAAATTAGTTGAACCAGAGAATCTGGTGTACATTGGTATGGTTAAAACACATAGCTACAGTACTGTTACTTATACACTGGTGATTTGTGCAGCTCTATGTGATGCATAGTTGGGTGCTTGCTCTAGTGAGGACAAGTTTCCTCCTGCAGCTGCAACTTCGCGTGACTTCGGATACCGAAGCGCTGCAAAGGGCTTTCCACGGGCCAGCCACTGGCTAGCCCCATGTGACTTCAAAATTAAATATAAAAAAAATTTGTTTGTGTTTTTAAAAAATGGATTTCAATGCAGAATTCCGCTGGAAAAGCTCTATTAAGTCATGTGTTTTAAAAAGAACATGTTTTCCCATGACAGTATTCCTTTATGGTTGCCATATAGACTAAAAAGCTTTCAGCGGACAGAGTTGGCAGCTTATCAACTTATGCATGGGATAATTGAGCAATATCTGGGTGAAAAATGGGCAGATGCCATTCAGGGAGGTTTAAAAATTGGGGCCAGGAGTGCATTGGCTTGTTGATGAGGTCCTTACTCTGATAACCAGCAACCCATTGATGTGATTGGATCAATCTGATATTGACCAGGGTAGTCATATCAGAAAAAGATCCTCTCATATGGCAACCTAGCCAAACTAGCAGATCATTCAGTGTATGGCAAGCTTCAGAAATGAAAACTATTGTGGATATATGGGCAGTTATGTTGATTGGTCGAAGTTATCACAGGCAGCACTGCCATCGGGGGGGGGAGAGGGGGTACAATTGTGCCGGGCCCAAAATAACTTGTGCAGGGCCCCAAAATTTCTGACGGCGGCCCTGATCACAGGCCTTCTATGGGCTGGTTCTTATGTACAGAGACATAACTGATATTATAAAAAAAAAAGGCACTTCCATTAGGACGTTGACAAAAAACAATTCTTATATTTTGAATCTTTCAATTTCTTACAGTTTTCGAAGTAAAAACGGTGGAAATCTATCCCTTCTACCAGGTTACCAAGAGCTTCCGGCTCAAATGTGGTCAGTCCAGGATCACAGATTTTCCTGTAAAACCACAGAGTGAGTTAGGTATGTATTTCTAATAATTTATTCACAAGAAACCACTCACAAACAAAACCATTCATGTCTAACTGAACCCAGTCACTGAGTTTTAATCTATACATGATATATATAGCATAGATATATACACATATCTATCTTATCTATATATAAGTGCACATGTATATACATACATATATATATATATATATATATATATATATATATATATATATATATATATATATATATATATATATATATATATATATATATATATAAAAAGAAAGATCAGATACCTTATTCAGCTATTTCTTTGTTCTCAGGGTATCCTAAATCAGAGTGTTCAGGCAATCAATTACTAATCTGCAATTTGGATCTGTTTGGTATGGGCCATATCTTTACAGAAGAATTTGTATTTATCCAGAAGGCTAAGATAATAGATTAGATGTTACTAATACATTGTAATAAAAGTAATCATTAGGTACTCACGCATATGCCTCGAAGTCACCATTATTCACAGCTTCAATCAGTTGCTCTGTGATTTTAATGATCTCCTGTTTCCGAGCTGGGGAGGCACATATTACTGTCAGTGGTAAGGTACCAAACCATGATAAGAAAGAAGAAAACTTAAAGACTGAGTAAAAATACCATGCTATAAAAAATGAAGACAAGGGGACTGGAAAATCATAAAATTAGTTATGGCAGAATAAGAGTGAAGGTTAAGCAAAAATTGGAACTGGAGCAAAATAAAGATTTTAACATTGGGGTAAATGGGAAAAAAATCAGATAGCAGGGACAATTGGCATCCATGAATGATTCCTCATCAGAAGGCAGGAAACCTGACAGAAGGCAGTCAAAGAGATAAAATGACTCATTATTCAGAATTAAATATTTCATGACATGGTCCTCGCATGAAGGAATTATTAAAAAAAAAAGTTGACATGAAAATGGAGGAGAGTCAGACTGTAGCAAGGGTGCAAAAACAGTAAGCGCAGCATAATAGTGGGGAGGTTGGGAAAGAGCTTGAACTTGATGGCAGAAAATGGATTCAGCAGGATTGTTCATATTATAAGGAAGGGAGTCTGTATTATGGGGAGAGTGTGGAAAACTGTCTCAACACAATGATGAAAAATATGAGAAAATTATCATGTTGGTCAAAGATATAAACAGTATAAATAAGATGGGAAAGACAAAATGTTGGCTTAAACTTGGAAATAGTGTATGATGGGGGAGAGGTTAGAAAAGAGATTAGTAGTAAGAAAGACAGTAATAATTAGGATACTGTATGATCACAAAAGAAAAGGAGATAGGAGTTATATGTTCTGAAGGGTGTGTGTATGTACTAGCTCTACTTACGCTGTACAAACGGAGAGTTTAGGTGGGGCTGGGAGAGCCGATGCTGCGTGTTGGAATACTGCACTCCCTCTGCTTCTGAGCCTCGTCTGACTGTGTTAAATATATCTGTAAATCTAGCAGCTGGGAGGGTGACAGAGAGACAGGGGGTAGAGAGACAGGAGACAGAAAGAGGGACAGAATGACAAGGCACAGAGCAGCAGAGACCGGTGACAGAGACAGAAACGCAAGGGCAAAGAGACAAAGAAGGGGAAGGGTGCCAGGGAGAAAGACAAGGGGCAAGAGGGAGAAAAATGAAAGGCCAGAGCAGAAAGTATAGAATGGAAGATAATTGGAGCAGAAAGGGAACAGATAACAAAATGAAAATAAATAAATAAGAGAACAGATATCAACACAGAGAGAGCAGAGACACAGCAGCAATGTGAGTGACACGCAATACAGTACACAACATCTATCACAAACAAACCACACAACAGGCAGCAGCAGTGCTGGACTCCACCCCACCGGGATAGGAAGCAGCACTGCTATATGGACTGGCCTTGACCCACCACCCTCCCACCACAAAAGGTGACACCACAGTGACAGAGACAGGAGGATTTGCTAGCCTGATATTTCTCAAGAGGGCCCTCTAAATCCTGGGCTAGAAACGTACGGATAAAAACCCATGTTAAAGGGCTAATTAATATCAAACATTTTGTTATTAGCTTTTACTACAGTTTTGCGCCCAACTTGTGATGTGGGCATCAATGGCATAAATAAGATACATGGAAAGGTTAGTAGTCAGCACAAAGAGCACCACACCAACACAAGATTAGACTGTGGCTTTGGCTTTGTTACAGGTTAATAGCATGCTGCTCATTTCTATAGACTGTGCATTATATGAAACCTCCAAACGAATCGATGTCTCCTGTGTACCCATCCTACTTACGCTGTGCGAGAGGTGAATGGGGGAAGGACGGGGAGAGGGGCTGCTGAGCGACCGCTGCTTGTGGTCCCTCAGCTTCCAGGGCCCCCGAGCCCCTTCTCACTGAGCTTAATATGTCTGAGAACTTCATCACTAGAGAGAATGGGGAGAGAAAAGGGGGTGAAGCACGACAGACAGAGGAAGGGGAGGAAAAGTAAAAAGAGGAGTTTGTGAGTGGGGAGGGGGGACTAGAGCACAAAGTGATTTGGGTCAGGTGTAGTACTAGTGGATAATGGGAGTGTGACAAAAAATGTGATAGAAAATAATGCAGAAAGAGGGTACAAGGACAAATGCAGGCAGCATAAATGCATGGGGACTGTGATTTAGGACACATCAAATATAAAGGGGATAAGACATTACAGTCTGAATCTGTGTGCAAACATAGGAATTTGCATGCTAAAAGTCTACACCATTGTATTTGTGTTTATATATTGGACCAACGTTTCATGAACTCATTAATCATTGGCATTTAATAGTGAGTGAGAGAGGCTAGTATCTGAGATAACTCATTAATCAGTGGCATTATATAGTGAGTGAGAGAGGGCAGTATCTGAGATAACTCATTAATCAGTGGCATTATATAGTGAGTGAGAGAGGGCAGTATCTGAGATAACTCATTAATCATTGGCATTATATAGTGAGTGAGAGAGGGCAGTATCTGAGATAACTCATTAATCAGTGGCATTATGTAGTGAGTGAGAGAGGGCAGTATCTGAGATAACTCATTAATCAGCGGCATTATATAGTGAGTGAGAGAGGGCAGTATCTGAGATAACTCATTAATCAGCGGCATTATATAGTGAGTGAGAGAGGGCAGTATCTGAGATAACTCATTAATCAGTGGCATTATATAGTGAGTGAGAGAGGGCAGTATCTGAGATAACTCATTAATCAGCGGCATTATATAGTGAGTGAGAGAGGGCAGTATCTGAGATAACTCATTAATCAGTGGCATTATATAGTGAGTGAGAGAGGCTAGTATCTGAGATAACTCATTAATCAGTGGCATTATATAGTGAGTGAGAGAGGCTAGTATCTGAGATAACTCATTAATCAGTGGCATTATATAGTGAGTGAGAGAGGGCAGTATCTGAGATAACTCATTAATCAGTGGCATTATATAGTGAGTGAGAGAGGGCAGTATCTGAGATAACTCATTAATCAGCGGCATTATATAGTGAGTGAGAGAGGGCAGTATCTGAGATAACTCATTAATCAGCGGCATTATATAGTGAGTGAGAGAGGGCAGTATCTGAGATAACTCATTAATCAGTGGCATTATATAGTGAGTGAGAGAGGGCAGTATCTGAGATAACTCATTCATAAGTGGCATTATATAGTGAGTGAGAGAGGCTAGTATCTGAGATAACTCATTAATCAGTGGCATTATATAGTGAGTGAGAGAGGGCAGTATCTGAGATAACTCATTAATCAGTGGCATTATATAGTGAGTGAGAGAGGCTAGTATCTGAGATAACTCATTAATCAGTGGCATTATATAGTGAGTGAGAGATAGTTCATAAATGAGAATAGGTATTATATAGCAGTATCTGAGATAACTAGAAAGCTGCCTCCCCAATGAAAAGGAGAAAGCAAAGAAAGGTAATAATGTCTAATAAACAGAGGAGGGAGAGTGAGGGATAAGAGCAGGTGAATATTGGAGAGGGATAGTGAGATGCAGGCACAGGAAGTGACATCAGAGTGACAACAGGAAACCCATCCTTGCAGAAAATTGTACCACATGCAACTGTGTGAGAATACAACAGCTTGCCACTCCATAGTCCCTCTGCACTCTCCAGTCTTTCCTCATCTACTGTCTCTTTCCCATGTCTTCCTCTAGAACCCACTTCCACACACACACGCGCGCAAATACACTGCTTTACTGTTTGCCATTGTGGCTTACCTTTCTCTTTTCTTTCTCGTTTCTCATCTCCCTTTTCCCTTGTAATGCCCTGGCTAAGCAGCATCCTTTCTCCCAGCCTCCTACCTTTCCTCTCATCTCCTTAAATTCCTTCTATATAAGGCTCCAAATTCCCAGCTCCTGCACCCAAGGGCATTAGAGGTTGTATGGAGTTCACTATATGTATGGGCATCACGTGTAATAGGAAATAAAGTAGAACTTGTGCAGTGCAGGGGGTGGTGGTTTTATAAAACAAAGAATGGAGCACAATACCTTTCATTTCTTCATCCTCTGGGTTTGTATGTGTACTGTCTGATGACTCCTGAGAGAACGTGGGAGAGCAGAAGAGAAATGGAGTCATGAAAGGGAAGGGAGAAGACCAAAGTAGGAGGAAGGTGGAAGAGAGAGGCAAAAACAGTAGACTGATTATTGTCAGTTTCAGACAGTTTGTCATTTCCAAACCACAAATACCCCGCTATAAAGACTTCTAATCTCTGGTACAAAGTAGGAACACTATTCCTGTACCTTACTACAATATGAAAGCTATTCATAAACCTGTACAAACCAAATTACGGATGAATCCAAAGCGCTGAGAAGTGAATGTTCTGCACACTGTACTGAGGCATAGTGTCTCTACCCGTGTCTCATTTCTGAGAGAGGGCTGACCATTGTCAGGCAGGTCTAAAAGCGGCTGTACCAATGGGAGGGCAAGGGACCATATATGGACTCCTGGTCTCCCCCTCCTTTAACTTGTCGGGTTCTAGCTTGTAGGGCTTTGCTACTGGCACAGGGCAAGATTACATATTCTGTGCCTGGGAATACTTTACAAACAGTAAGAAAAAGGTGCACAAAAAGTAAAAGTAGAATATGGAAAGCCACCATCACTATCTGAACTACTAAAATAAATAGGATTTAGGGAAGCAAAAACAGTGCAGTTACTTTGCCTGAGAGAAGTGCATCTCACTGCACTGATTACATTTACATTTACAGTGTGTGCCGAGAGGAGAAAACAAAGGCCTCTCAGAATAATTCATTCCTTATTTTATTTGTCCTTTATATATAACCCCACAACCCTGTTTATTCCTGGATGTGTGTTCCTCCAAGTGTATTTCTCCCTGCTCTATACTGCACTATATGGAGGAGTTTATCTCTAATTGTAAGCTCTTGCAACCGTTTTGCTATCTGTAAAGATAAGCTATCTTCCCTATGTGTGGCACTGCAGTGTATGTTATCACTAAACGAACGAGAGATAATAAAAAATATTGTAAATAAAGTGAGAAGAGAAACGAGGGGAAAATCAGAGGGAAATGACGACAGAAAACACTGGTATGCAGAAAGTTACGTTAACCAATAGATTTATATTTATATGCACATATACAAACATACTCTTGTGAACAGTGGAAATCATTACATACAGAGAAGTGGTCTGTGTTGTATGAGTTACAAACCATGTATTACAAGGCAGCACACTGGGGCACTAGGAGCCACAAGATCAATGCGCCCACTCATTGGCCAAGTAACTTAACATGAGCCACAATGGGACTTGTTGTGCTGCTGCCAGACACAGGCACCTGTATAATAATCACTTGGCCATAAGAAAGCAGTAACCACTGATCTCTTTCTGTGCTTTGCCCTCAAACTACCTTCACTGCATGGTCATGCACTCAAAGCCTCTTCTATCATGCAGCATATAGAGAAAATATCACACTTTATGGACAAATCTCTCACAAACAGCCCCATCTCCATATTTATGGACATAAGTGACAATTTCATCTGGAAGAGAACTGATTTTGGTGTAACTAAAAGTCTTGTTTCAGCCTAAAACATTTATGACTAAACCAATATGGCTAATAGATTAATATAATAGAACACAGTAACACACATGGTATACTGATGATTAGAGATAAAACTCTTGAAAACAACTTGAAAACAGCTAAGTAACCATTAGTACAAATGTGCGGCACGCCTCTCCTGTCAGAAACGGTTTAATCGAACCACTCAATACACAAGGGAAAAGATCCCCCAACATCTCCCCCAAAACTGTTTTTTTAAGAGAAAGATGTGGGTGAGACATGACAAGTGAAGACAGAGGGTAAAGACACAGCAAATACCTTTATCCCGTCCACCAGGTTATGAATTACTGTGGTTTGAGTCTCCTATAGAGGAAGAGGAAGAATGAGAAATGGGAAGGAGGAGAAAGCAAAAAAAACAGAAAACAAAGAAGGAGTAGAAAAAGGCAAAAAGAGGAAACATGGAAAGGGAACGGGTAATCTAGGAAGGGGAAAGTATGAGAATTACCAGGAAAGTTAGAGGCTGGAAGAACGGAGTGAGAAATGGAAGGCTGACAAGGCAAGGAGCAAGATGCTTCACAAAGCACAAATCTCTATCTTCTCCACAAATCCATCTCAACCACAGACAGGTAACAGACTTTCCCAAAGACAAAGTACAATCTCTGTCACAGACGAATAACAAAGGGGCTTGTACACCTTAGCGAGCAACCCTGCTAAGACAAACTATAGACGTCGCTAAATCACGAACACAAAACAGACCTCCCCAAACTAAGCACACAGGCTTCACCCCATTCATATCGGAAGCAGAAAAGGCTCTCTCTAAGGATGAGGGTGGTGAGGAAGATACTTTGGTGTAGGGTAGATTCGTTCCAGGGGAATCAGCCCCCGACAAGCCCATTGCCCTTACCCCTAGAAATATGACAGGTACACAAAGTGATCTGGTTCTTTCCTGGCCAACCCATCTACAATACCCCTCATACCAGTGCTGCAGGAGGAATGGGCCCCTTTGGACTGGTCACTCCAGCGCTATTCTTGGTGCTGTTTGTCTGAGGCTGTAAAAGACGGGAAGACTTGATTGGTTAAAGGCATCCAAAAATAGTGTTAAACAACTGTTATGTTCAAACAGGAGGAATGAATGGCAAAGGGCAAAGTTATATGTGGCAAAACATGGATTTCAGCAAAGAACAGTTGAAGGAGCTGCCAGTGAGGGTAATATAAAGTATCTTTTAGATTTAGATCTTCTGGGCAGGGTCATCTTTATATCTTGTACAGGTAATTTGGTGTATTTTTGGCTGCAGAATATGGTGGAGCTTTATAAATGCACCATGATAATCATAATAATAAAGTAATAAACTAATCATTAATAGACATACAGAGAAGTCTGGTCTTATGCTGCTACTGCTTGTTTCCTTGAGTGAATGGGATTGTGGAGATTGTATTTCAGCTGGTGGCCCTTGGAGCAGGGGCGTAACTACAGTGGCTGCAGGGGAACCCAGAAGGTAGAGGGGGGCCCATGAGGCCCTAATTAATGAGCAATTTAAATATATATTGGTAAAACAGGCCAACCTCTGGACATTTATGGGGCCCTAAAAACATACATATTAATACATACTAACTCTTACCTTTCCAACATCTGTCTTCTTATTCAGTAAGCTCTTGGCTGCTGTGAAAGGCCAGAAGAAGAAGTAGAAGGACCAGTTAGTATAACAGTGCTTACCTAGCATGGCTCATATGTGCCTAGAGAAGTCATTGGGTATCTTTGTGTATATGATCTGTGTCTATAGAATACTGATTCAATGTGTTTATCACTGTTCATTTCTGTATGGGATTCAATAACCTTTTATGTATAGTAGGTGGTCGCCCTAGGTTACAACATCTAGTAGTTTTAGGCTGATGTCCCGTGAAAAGGTTTAGTCTCCAATGATAGATCTCTGTTGCCGCGGGCGACTAATTTCTCCGAAATGCATTTCCACAGGCAATATCAATCGCTGGTGGAAAGGCCTTCGTGCAGTTTGTTCCTGCAGGCAACTTTAGAAAATCGAAGCAATGCATAGGCCTTTCCATCATTGATTCATATTGTTGCTGGTGGAAAGGCATTTTGGAGAGATCTATCGTGGGAGACTAAATCTTTTCATGGGACATCAGCCTTTGACATATAATACAACCTGAATGAATGAAAACCTTCACAGACATATTCCCTTTATGTTAGTGTGCTGGTGTGCCACCATTGGTAATTGTTATTTGTACAGGCAGTTTATAATAGGACTTAACTGTTATATCACAAAGATAACCCAACTCCTGAAATACTCCACTATCCCTGCAGCATAGTGTTAGAATGCAAGGTGTAAAATTAATTTCAAATAAAAAAAAACTTACCTTGTTAGAAAGGAGAGAGAAGCAGAAGGGGACAAAAGAAACAGAGGAAAACAAAGCAGAATTGCAGAAAAAAAGGAGACAAAATAACAAGAAGCCAAGAGATAACAGAGGGAAATAAAAGGAGAGAAAGGAAATAAATAAAATGAGAAATATAAAGTTAGAAGGCCGAGAGAGAAATATATAGCTGTAAGATACATTTGGTGGGAACTGTAAGGTGGCAAACATCTTTATTTATGGGCATCGACAGGCTGGCAAGACAGGATGCCCATCACATGCACAGCCATAAGGGTTCTATAACCAAAAGCATTCAGGTCTGCATCTTACTACAGTCTACATCCTCTGCTTCATGCTCTGCATCACTCATTGTATGCCCGGCTGCATAACAACCCTGCCCTGAGATATCTACCCCAACGCACTGCCACTGCACTCCCAGCACCCCCTCTGCCTACACAAACTGCTCACTAACAGTGCATGAATGGGGCTGCCCTGTGTATAGTGTAGTATGCCTGAGCTGCTGAACTCTAAGCAGCCAGAAATAATAAGGAATCCTAAATAAATCGATCAAAAATCTGTAGCACCAGGAATACAAAGGAAATGTCAGGCCACGCAGTGGTTTTTAGTCTACTAACAGAAATGTCAGAATCTTTGGAGGGGTGTTTTGAGTATGCCGTTGGGTAATGCTGAGAGTCCAGACTTGAGAAATGGATCTGAGCAGATGCCATACTGCACAGCATTTTGTATTTAAAGGGGAACACCACCTAAACACAACTCATGTTTTGCATCCATGGATAAATTATACCTTAGTTGGTAAGGTATAGGTACGGTTTTATTATTTGAGTATAATGGAGTATATGGGAGATGGACTTCCTGTAATTTGGAGCTCTCCACATAACCGGTTTACGGATAATAGATCCTATACCTGTACATCAATTTAAAAATATTCAGCCTTTCCAGGATTTTTAATGTAAAAATATGGTTTGGAACAGTTACCTAAGACTGGCCCCCTGATAAAGTAAAAAGACAAGAAATGTGCAAATCCAACCAAAGAGATTTTAGAAAAATGTTGCTAAATCTCCCCCTTACTCAGTCAAAGTCAGGCCTAACTGTTTTAGAGAAAAAGAAACACCATACTTGAACAAGGGGAAGAATTTTTAGAGATTTTTGGTTGGCTGCTATGCTCAGCTTAAATATCATGAATCCTTGTTACAGGCAGGAACTTAACTACAGAGGAGGCAAACCCTGCCCCTGGGGCAAGGGGGCCCGGGAGTGTAGAAGGTCCTAAAGGTGGCCATAAACAGGCCAATTTCAGCTGCTGATCTCAGTCTTTAGACCAATTCGGATTACCCGTATATGGGCACCAGCGACGGGCCTCCCTGACGGACGTCTGGACAGAAATTGGCCAGATCTTGATAGGGCGGGTTTGATTTTTCCGTTGGATCCTGATAAGATGGTGCCTATGCCTGCCGTTTCAGTTTGATCATTTGGCCATAGGGCCAAATGATTGAATTAGCCGATATCGCCCATATAGGGAGAAGATCCGCTCACTTGGCAACCTCACCCAGCAAGTGAATCTTATAGTGTATGACCATCTTAAGTAATTAGCAGTTTTTTGGTAGGATTTGGCAGAACTGGTCCAACCTAGAATTGTTTTAGGGCCCTAAGTTGAACTTGCTGGGGGGCCCATAGCATATAGTTACACCACTGGTCACAGAGGTTCAGCAGGAACCAGTATATATATATATATATTTCCCCAAAAGTGCCATATAATTACTCTGTAGAATACCATGGCTGTTGGTAGAGTTTGGAGATACCAATATACCATGGTGTGAGTTTGCACCAAGGTATCATTAGATGGCAGCAGTACACAAATATAAGAAAATACAAAAAAGCTGAGGGAGGAGACACCAGACAGAATGTTAAATGTGTAATGGGCATGAGGCAAAATGCTTGCAATAGCCCTTTAGGCATAAGGTTTCATGAAGGAACTACCTATCTGAGGGCAACAGAGGAGACAGTGTTTGAGGCAGTCAGGATCCTGATCAGACGCATGGCTCTGCAACCTTATAGGCAGGTTTAATACTCTGCGTACTCCCTCCCATAACACTATAATTGCATAATGTTTTACATTGATATGTACAAACTGACACCGAGCAACTCAGTAGGCACAAAGTGTCTGCAGAGATTCAGAGGGGCACTGCACATGGGCTATCATTTATATTATGAGAGATCACAATCCACTGCTAATCTGGTAATAATTAGGGCCAATTACAAGTACAAATGCATGGCAAGGGGGAGGTATCAAAACCGTATAGCACTTTGCCATGACCCAGTAAATATATGCTATTCTGATAGATTAACAGGGCAAAACATGCACTGCAAATAAACAATATCTGCACAGTAGTACATAAATGCTGTCCTGTAAGTACGTATGCACAGTTATGTACACAGTTCTTTATTCATACATATACGTGTATATCAATCTGCACAGACCTTGGCAAAGTCACACATATATATATTTAAACATGCACAAAGACTTAGCACAGACCCAATCACACACATAAACACACAGCTCTGCTCATACAATATAGGCTGTAAATGGAACATATTTAAATAGATGACTGAGCACAGATACAATAACACAAATACATAGCTGGTGTTGCAGGAAAGCAAGAGGGAGTCACACATCTACACTGCACAGTGTATTAACCCAGCCTGGTGTCACTGCTCTAAACACACACGTACAATACACAGAATTTAATTGTGATTCAGTCCTGTACAGTGAAGACCTTATTCCACTTAGATTGGCCAAACCTAGGGTGACCATATTACTTGAAAATTCAGGGATACATCTAAAAAGTCTAGATATTTATTAGACGTGTCCCTGAATTTTCAAGTAATCTGGTCACCCTAGCAGCTAGCCAAACCAGGATATGATCGTAATCTCACTGATGAAATGCTAGGTGAGGCTTCTAAATCTGTCCAAATCATACTCATCTGGTTTGAAAAGCTTGGTGAATGTGTGCAGTAATTCTCCAGTTAATATAAGGGCCATGGCCCCTGTAAGATATAGGACTACCAGTTATAAAGACCTTGTGTAAATGGCCAGTTTTCCCTAAGGGCATGGGCACACAACAAAAATGCAGTTTCAAGCATAAATATGCATTATATGCAGCCCTATAGGCAATGATGGGATATGCAGTTTTGTAATCCCACAGAGCGCTTACAAGGTGACATCTCTCTGGCTACGCCATTGTATGCGTTTGTCTGGCGAAACACCAATACGCCTACAAAACTCCATTTCATATGGGATCCACAGATACACTAAGCTGAAATACGTTGCATATTTACAAAATGGCGGCAAAACTCCTGCGAGGTTGCTATTGCCCAAATGTGTAAGCAGATTTGCTTGCTACTTGCCCAAAATGTATTAGCGGTGTCATAATTTTGTTACATAATGTAATGTTGTTTTACTGTTTTGTTTAGAAAAACACCAACATAGGCTGATAGTAGCCATTATTTGTATAAGGTATCTTTATCTAATAGACCAAATGTACAGTCACCTTGGATAAGCTTGTATAAGATAAAACTGGTGCAGTACAAAGCATTGATCAAACATGGGGTTAGGGCAATGACACACTGAGCTACTTAGTAGCAGCTACATGTCACAGCTACAGAAATAGACAGTACTAATCATTTACCAATAACTGTCTCTACGTGTGCTTAAAGGCTCTGGCACATGGGGAGATTAGTCGCCCGCGACAAAACTCCCTGTTCGCGGGTGACTAATCTCCCCGAGTTGCCTTCACCTGCCATCCTACCGGCAAAAATGTAAGTCGCCGGTGGGATGGCACACGGCGGCGGCGCGATTTCGCGCAAATCGTCGAAAAAGCCTTGCGAGGCAACTTCGGCGATTTGCGCAAAATCGTGCCGCCGCGTGTGCCATCCCACCGGCGACTTACAGGTGACGGCAACTCAGGGAGATTAGTTGCCCGCGAACAGGGAGTTTTGTCGCGGGCGACTAATCTCCCCGTGTGCCAGAGCCCTTAGTGGAGGCAATTCTCAGTATTGTCTATGGCAGGGGTTTTTCTGGGGTTTAGTAGCCGTGGACAAGTGGCTGCTACTAGTAACTCAGTGTGTCTTCACCCTAAGTAGTAGCAGCTACTTTTTCACATTTAAAAGGGTGAAGACACACAGAGCTACTAGTAGCAGCTACTTGTCACAGTTACTAAAATGCTGATCATTTACCGATAACTGTTTCTATGTGTGTTTAGCAGAGGCAATTCTCAGTATTGTCTATGGCAGGGGATTTTCTGGAGTTTAGTAGCTGTGACAAGTAGCTGCTACTAAGTAGCTCTGTGTGTCTTCACCCTTACAGGTAAATAAATTAGCTTAGTATAAATAATGGTTGCCATTATCAAACTGCCTTGGGCATAAGTGGATGAATTATTTAAAAAGAACTGGAAATGTAAACCCTCAAAAATAATGAATGTTCTTCTACAGACACGAAAAAAACAGCAGTCGGCTCATAATATGTGGGAAATGAAGGAACTAGCCATTTGTGTCATGTATCCACATTCTTTCTTGAAGTCGAGACCAACATCTCCAAGTTTTCCTAACAAGCCTTATAATTACTCAAGGTAATTTGTTTTGTCACAGCCCTCCCCGAGGACCAGGAGATGAGGGCCGCTGCACATGCTCACCACTTATTCGATGCTTGAAAAATAGTAGACTCAGCAAACTCCACTCATTTTGCTGTGTGTATGGAGCCCCCAGGGGAAGTTTTAAAATGTCTATTTACAGCGTTGGCCTTATTTTGGTTTTAGCTCTTACATTTATTTCAGTGCCTAGAGAACAAACTGAGTCAGCAGGTCTTAAATACATGCCTCACTCATTGTACATGATGTATTAATCGTACAGCGTAGGTTTGAGAAGGTTTGGGTTGCTTTCTCAGCCCATGCCATGCTCATGACATGCTGGGCACACAGCATGCACAAGGTTACATAACACTACATGCAGCATCTCCAGGAGGCACCAAGCTAAGGACCTCCTATACACTGTCATCATTCTTGTAACCATGCTACAAAATAGCTGTCCCACATTCCATCTTATTTACCCACACAGAGCCTAATGTGTACCAGTGGCATCCAACTTTCAAGTCCTTCTGCAGAACTATAAATTCCCTCGTTCGGTATGGAGCTGTTTTACAAAGGCTAGAGGGCCATGTTGGATCTCTGTGGCACATATCTACACTAAAATGATATCCGGTACATGGTGATACTGTATGTATTTGTGGCACAAAAGAGTCTGGCTAGTTCCATACATCCACAGATCACCAATCATTCCTGCACATACATTTTAGCTCCCATTTCTCTTTACTATAATAAAATGTAATCTTGTTTAAATCAGACTGAATATATGGTATGCATCATATTAGAATCTTAAAGGTTTATCATATATGCAGGAAGCATTAGTGTTTTCTCTGAATATATCCAAAACTGTAGTGTGGCCCACCTGGCTATTAAATAATTGATCCTATGTCCCCACACTTGTACCAAAGCATTCCGGCTGTACTAAACACTCAGAGCTTCTTCTGGGTTCCTATGGGACATTCTGTGTGTATTGTTACTATTCCAGATGCCAGTGCCCTGCACTCTTCCTAAACCCATAAAAGTATCCTCAAATCACACCTCCTACTAATGACCCACACAGGCTGGTAGCTGGGAAAAAGCAGCCACATGCAGTCACCTCTCAAGGGAGGGAAGGGGCAAACGTGGAAAGGGAAAAAGTGCCTTAAGGACACAACTACCTTGTTCCACCAACCCCAAGGCTGTACTAGTGGCGGCAGTGGTGATTGTGGCAGGAGCTGTGGTCTGTCTGCCCACTGTGAGAGCAAAAAAAGGTTGGGGTGAAGAGGCAGAGGGAAGAATGTATAGAAGGGGGGGACAAAATATAAGTGTGTGTGATAAGAATAAAAAATAGAAGAATAAGAAAGTAAAATGTAACAAGAGGTTTTTAGAGATTTTGAGAGAAATGAGGGGAGATATGAAACAGGCAGAATAAAGATTTGGCAAAGAAGTGTAAGAAGAAAGGGTTACGTATGAATGCAAAACATATGGAAATAATAATGAAGACAAGAAAAGAGAAATGTGATGGTTAAAGTACCAGGGGATATAAAGAGAAAGGGAGGGGGAGAAGAAAAGCAATAAGTAGAATAAAGCAGACTCAAAACAAGAGAGAGAAGATAAAGAGCATAGAAACCCCAATCACGTATGATATCATCCTTGACTTGGAACATCATCATACATTTAGGCACAGTGACTGCTGATCATCAGTCTGGGACACTGAATGGTAACGACACCCTCACAACACTCTAACTGCAGACCACTCCACATAAAACCCAGAGACAAGTTCTGGAAAGTGAGTGGAGCAGTACAGAAGGAATCTCAGTGAGGGATGCATATAACAAAATGAATCCCAGAATGAGATCTGAAGAGCACAGCGTAATGGATCTACTGCAGACACAAGAAAATGTTGCTTTTTTTCTGAAAAGCATCAGACAGGGAATCCATGAGAATCCAATCAGATCTTTGGGGTCTGTACAAGCTCCCCGCCCAGCATAAACCCTGTTAAAGGGGTACAAGAACATCACCCAGAAATCCCTGTCTGAAAGTGTTGGTAAAGGAAAGACATTGTGATCTGCAAAGAACCTCAGTGCTATCTCCAGAGCATTGCTAAGCACAAGAGATCTCTAGAATATTCTAGAACACTAATTGTGAGATCTGCAGTGCACAGAAAAAGAACATAGAGTCTTTAGAACCTTAAATAAGGAATGACTGCTTGACGTCTGCAGAACATTGCTCAAGTACATCAACTGTTGTATAAGCAACAGGATAGTCTGCACAAGGAATCTCAGTGAAGGATCTGTAGAACCTGTACAGGGAATCTGTGAGTTCTGCACAATATTGTGCAAAGAGATATCACTGATACAAATGGCAGAGCTTTGTTTTAGAGAATTCTGTCTACCACAGTATATATGGAATATTTGTGTTTCTGAGCCTTCATGTATAATGCACTAGGCACTGAACATGGAGCCTCTGTGTGCCATGAGATCTGTACAATATTGCATAAGGAGTCTAATCTGTAGAGCATTGTCCAATGGATCCATAAAACTGTCTAGGTGAGCACACACTTACCAGAGAAGTTCCTAGTGGCCAGCATTGTGGTGAGGATGGCCCCCTAAATGAATAATATAACAGTGACAGATTACCAGGCAGTCTCTGGATAAAGGGGATAAAGTTATAAAGAGGTAGAGATGATACAAAAGAGAAAAAAGGGACAAAGCTGCATCCCAGGCTCACCTTCAGCTTCCGACGAGCATTGAATTTCTTCAGACATTCTACTGTTTCCTGTCTGTGCATCATGGAAGCCACGGTGGAACGTTGCTGTGAGAACAAAGAGCATATATTTCATATAGGTGTAACCAGAAAATGTAGAATTATGTAAAATAATAAGTGCTTCTGCACTATACATTCATTTGTTTCCAGTTATCATGATATTAGAATTTTTTAGACTGCTAATAAAACAAATTTGAAACAACAGCACCAACTGCTGCTCAAGAATTGTGTAAGAACTGCTAAGATTTAAAAAACTAGAAAAATATAAAAAAATGTAAATGGCAAAAGTATTCGCAAGATCAATCTGAGCAATTATAAATTAGATTGGATATACCTTTCCCTTATAACTATCTGGGCAATGGGCTTTGTTTCAGTAGGAAAATACTCTTCTGTCATATTAAAAGCTTTTCAGAATGTTGCCGTTTCTATAGTTTTCTTCTATGTCTATGTTTCCTTGTACTTTTAGTAGTGGGGTACTCACGCAGACCCACGGGTGTTTGAGAGCTTCATGTGCCGTAATGCGTTTGGCTGGGTTAATGGTCAGCATCTGGTTAATGAGGTTCTTGGCTTCAGGGGTCACTGTATCCCATTCTGGAGAGGGAAACTACAAAGAAAAGAAGATGGAAGGTTAGTTAAGATGGTGGTCATACAATGGTGTTCAGGCCTGGACTGGGACTCAAAATAGGCCCTAGTATTTCAAGTACACAGAGGCCCAAACAGCCCCCCACCAGCCCAATAAATAGTGACTGTCTATGGCATCTTACAGCAGCCCCTCTGGCATTTGCCAGAAACTATAGTCTGGGCTACTGCCACTGTATTGTTTTCATATAGAATTGGCACCAAGCACATAACCCTGGTAACAGTGGACTCACGTCATACGCTCCTGCTTTGATCTGCTGGTACAGCTTGTGCTGATCTTCATCCCAAAATGGTGGGTAACCAACCAAAAGGATGTAAAGAATAACACCTGGTGGAAAAAATTCACAAATTAAGCTCATAAAACCAGCTTAATACATCAATATGTTTTCTAATATCATTCACATCTAGCATTCTCATCCACTGTCACCCACACATATCCCTATATTTGTATTCCATTCTCATGCAAATCTGATCAGCAGGTTTCAAACATCATTTCTGACCATATCCACACACTGAGCATTTGCAGTGTCACTGACACCCAATCAAAATCCAAGATGGAGGGTTCCTGTGCACAATTTTGAAGGCCTGGGTCATTAATGTTATGGAGATGCTGGTGCAGGGCATTCAATATATAAAATACAGCATTTCTATCAATATTCACTTTAGGGTTAATTTTCCTTTAAAATCAGATACTTTCTGAGAGCTCTGCCA
The DNA here is from genome assembly GCF_000004195.4 of Xenopus tropicalis. NCBI lineage: Eukaryota > Metazoa > Chordata > Amphibia > Anura > Pipidae > Xenopus > Xenopus tropicalis. The sequence goes on from NC_030679.2 coordinate 126,105,657, forward strand.
CCCTACCCTTACATAACCTCACATTCAGTTAAACAAGCCTCATGGGAAGGAAGTATAGGCATTAAAATACTAAAAAAATATCCATAGTGGGAAAAAAAAATATCCGTAGTGAATTTCAACCCACAATTCTTTTCATAGTCTTAATTAATCCCTATGTCTATTGCTGGTGTATGTTGCACAAGGCCACACAATTACTACTGACTTTCAATTTTGAAACACTGAAACCCCCCAAACTTCAACTTTTTTATTCCTACTGCATAGGCTCGCCACTTACCACATGCCCAAATATCTACTGGTTTGCCGTATGCTTCCTTTCGCAGAACCTCTGGAGACAGGTACCCTGGAGTCCCGGCAAATCCTAGGAAAGTAAAAAGGTGTTGTGCACTGTTTTACTTTCCCTATAGAGCTACAATATGGACACTGCAGAGGGGCCTCAGTTACAGAAGTAATTTGTAGCTGTTACATGGTATCCATGATACAAGGCTGATTAGTAATTAATTGAGATTCACTTTACATGGCACCAGGGCCGGATTTCTACTTGGGGCGCCCCAAGGCCGCCCCCATTCGGCGCCCCGCCGCGTAAACGCGAATGCGCCTAACTTGCGCATGCGCGAGCAACCCCTATCGCTAATGCGCATGCGCAAGCGCCTAACTTAGAACTCCCATACGGAGCAGTGGGGAGATGTCCCCATTGCTCCATATGGGAGCAAAATGTTAACATTTGCTTGCGGCGGGGCGGCATGCCGCCCCTGTGTATTTGCCGCCCTAGGCCCGGGCCTTTGTGGCCTCGCCACAAATCCGGGCCTGCATGGCACCACTGAAGCCAGTGCAGTCTGTGTCAAAATTAATATGCCACCAATTAAAAGTGGAGAAAACCATTATACAAAAACTTTTACAGAGGCGTATGATCAGGGTCGGACTGAGATTTAAAATAGGCCCTGGCATTTCAAGTACACATGAATTACATAAATCTGTAGATTTCTATTATTTTCAATTAAGAGCACAGCACATATGGCTCATTAAATTGTTTTCCAGTAACTACACCCTTATTTGATAATGGAGAAAGGAGAAGAGGGGAGTCATACAGCCTCACGTTATCTCTCTTCCCCTTCATTATTTTGCCTTAGGGCAGTGGCACACAGGCAGATAAGTTGCCCAAGGTTAAATCTTGGCTACTGTGGGCGACTAATCTCCCCAAAATGCCTTGGCTACTGTGGGCGACTAATCTCCCCGAAATGCCTTGGCTACTGTGGGCGACTAATCTCCCCGAAATGCCTTGGCTACCGTGGGCAACTAATCTCCCCGAAATGCCTTGGCTACTGTGGGCAACTAATCTCCCCGAAATGCCTTGGCTACTGTGGGCGTCTAATCTCCCCGAAATGCCTTGGCTACTGTGGGCGACTAATCTCCCCGAAATGCCTTGGCTACTGTGGGCAACTAATCTCCCCGAAATGCCTTGGCTACTGTGGGCAACTAATCTCCCCGAAATGCCTTGGCTACTGTGGGCGACTAATCTCCCCGAAATGCCTTGGTTACTGTGGGCGACTAATCTCCCCGAAATGCCTTGGCTACTGTGGGCGACTAATCTCCCCGAAATGCCTTGACTACTGTGGGCGTCTAATCTCCCAGAAATGCCTTGGCTACTGTGGGCGACTAATCTCCCCGAAATGCCTTGGCTACTGTGGGCGACTAATCTCCCCGAAATGCCTTGGCTACTGTGGGCGACTAACCTCCCCGAAATGCCTTGGCTACTGTGGGCGACTAACCTCCCCGAAATGCCTTGGCTACTGTGGGCGACTAATCTCCCCGAAATGCCTTGGCTACTGTGGGCGACTAATCTCCCCGAAATGCCTTGGCTACTGTGGACGACTAATCTCCCCGAAATGCCTTGGCTACTGTGGGCGACTAATCTCCCTGAAATGCCTTGGCTACTGTGGCCTAGGAATCTTCCATCTGTCGCTTTTCCCTTTCTCATTCCTATTCAAAGAGTCAGTTGCAAATTATATTTATTGTCCATGTTTCATAAAAATTGTAAAAAGCCTTGAATCCAGGTTTTAGTTAGGAATTCAAATGAATCCCATGACTTTCACCTTAAAGTCAGGGGACAAATTTGGACAATTCCAATGATTCAATTGCAGTGCGCCTGCATCAGTTTCCCCCACTTGCCAAAATGGGCTAAACTGAGCATGCAAAGGGCTTTCCACCAGTGACTCCTATTGTTGCCGGTGAAAAACCTTTTCGGTGCGGTTTGTTGCCTATGATAAATCTCAGGCGACTGAGCTGCTTCGTGGGTTCTTACCCTTATCCAGTGCATTTTCCTATGTTATCTCCTTATTACTTACCAAACCAGGCCTGTTGGTCCCCTTGCACTTCTATGGCCAAACCAAAGTCTGCCAGCTTGACTGCAGCTCCTTTGCATTTGCTGGCGAGGAGAAGGTTTTCTGGCTGTTATTGACAAAGATGTTGTTAGCAAGGATAAGAAATGGGCAACCTCTTCTTCAGCTACACAACGGAGCCCAGTTTTAAATAGCATGATCTGCGTTGTATCCGACCTCTCACTTCCTTGAGGTACTTTTATACAGTTGAGAGTAGGCATTAAAGGAGAACATGTTACCCCATATGTTCTGGGCTTCTGTACCAGCCAAAGGTAACTTAAGCCCTTTAGTAGGGAAGATCTGTGCCCTCAAAGATGCCCCCAGTAGCCCCCCAGTTTCTTTTCTGCAGATTCACTGCCCCATGCTCTGTGCTGCTGTCACTTACCTGAGCTTAGGGACCGAAGCACAATATACTGTATGTTATACTATATAAGGCAGAGCAGTCTGTGTCACAATGAATTAATAATAAACTCTCTTGAATCAGTCTATGACAGATTTAGCCTCACTCTGAGCTAATATTTTGCTATTTTCCAAAGACCCCTAAGCTTAGTTTTTCAACAGCAGCCCAGAGCACACTGAGCATGTGCAATGCCACTGACAGTGTAACAAGATCAAAGATGGGGATCAGCTGTGACACCTTTAATAGCATGGAACAGTAGTTTCAGGGCTTCCAAACCTCTGTGCTAGTATAGTAAATTTAGTAGGTAAAACAATAACATTTCCAGTCATATCCTTTTTTAGCCTTTAATTATGCTAGTTTTTTAGAAGTGTTAAATATGACGAGAAATTAGATGTTACCCCATAGGGAAGACGGGTACCACCACTATTTCAGCCTCTTCTTATCTTACCTATCAATATAGGTCTTTTTCTTTGTGCCACACTTATCTGACACTGATTAATGCCACGTGGGTTTGCCGACTCAACCATTTATCTGGAACACCAATAAAATCCGCTTGATGCAGGGCTGATAAATAATGCATGCTGCTGACTGATCTGGTTCCCATGCAACCACGCAGTATGCCTCATAATGATTCTCAGCCCTGCAACCTGTGGATTTCATAGATTAAGAAGATTACAGTTGGCAACAAATCTTGGTTTTGTCTTCCATTTTTAAATGGTGGGTCACAGACACTGCTCATTCCTTCTGATAAAGTATTAAATAAATTGTTCCCCTAGAATAAACCCTTACCAATATTACAGGTCTTACTATTCAGCAGCGTTTTCTATATCTCCCACTCTGTTATTGAGAGTGTTGCCTAGTTGCTAGGGTAAGTGGGAACAGGTCCAGAGCTGGATTCAAAATAGGCCCTGGGATTTTAAGTACTATGGCATCTGCCAGAATTCACAGGTTGCCAGTTCCAGTCTGACTGGGGCCCTAACGAACAGGTTCCAGTACTTTCCTTTCCTGCTTTTTGTATTGTTTTGTCCCAAGGGCCCTTCAAGATGATAATTTAAACTGTTCTGAAGGTTGAGTACAATATTCTGCATATGGAGGTAGTGACTTGTATCTCTCTGTTTACTACAGAAAGGGGTATTTTCATTTTCCGATGCCTTCTATTTAATGTATTCTGGTCTAGAGCGTTCTCTCTATGCCAGAGCTGCTGTTCCATTTGCATTAGGAACAGATGCATCGGCTATGAGAGCCCCTGAGAAATGCACTGTGACTAAAATAAGACTGGGACCTCTGCTTTGCCAGTTTGCCACCTCCAAAGTGCCTGGCATAACAGATGCCACTGGGTGTTCAGCTGGCACAGAGATACCAGGCAGATCAAAGCGATAGGGGCATTAAATGAAAGAGAAAAAAAGGAGCGAGGATAGGGATTATACAGTGTATACACAGTGGATATACATATAAACATTTCGATAAATGTTACATTGATTAACAAAAAGATGTCATTATACTGTCCCACAGCATGCCATGCACTGCACACCAATAAATGCAGCCTACGACTAGACTCAAGCACCCACATGCCATGATATACACTGCCACCCCACTTCCACAAAGATATCCCAATACAACGCATCACCTGCATGCATATGGTACTCCCAGGAGGAGGCTGTGTTTAGGATGGGGAGATTAAGGGATTTCCAACCTGGCATGCACATGGTACAGCAGATGGCAAGAGGGATACAAAACTCACCTTTAGGTCCCTGTGAACAACCCCCATTTGGTGGCAGTGGAGGACTGCTTCAAGAATCTGCTGGATGCAATGACTGCGTGCAAACAGCAGGGGGGGCATTAGTAAGAGCTGTGTGTTTCTTGTGGGCTGATGGAGGGAAGGAGGGCAAGAAAGAAAGGGTAGGGTGCCTGCCAACCAAAATAACCCCTTTGCAAAGGGCGTTATGTTTCCTGCTGAGATATGGCTCCTTGGCTGGCCTCTAGCTGCCCAAAGTGCTCAGATCACACACCCATGGGCTGGACGACCGCAACTTTCACCCTGTTTTCATGTCTTTACACCATATATCTACCTGATATCCTGCAATGTGACACCACTGTGTTTGGGCTGTCACACTACTATGGCTGATTATGCTGCCTGTAGGTGGGATATCATGATATGTAAAATATCTACTTCCTTGAGCTCAGTGTGTTTCTATTAGCGTGGGAAATATACACAAATGGGAATTATGTAGATTATATCAGGCAGGTGAAGCAACAGTTCTGCAATCATTAGCAGCCAATGAGCAGTATATACAGGTCCAGTGCAGTTAGAATCATTAAAGCAAATATCTCATTGGTTTTTGAGGGTTACTGGTCCAGGACTAACTTTGCTTACATTACTGGATTAGTCTGATACAGTTTGATTGACTATGAATATATATGAATTAACAGAGTGATAATGTTTCATTGTTTACCACACTGCATGTACAACTCTACTATAAGGTGAGGCTATCAGGTAAGCAAACCTTGAAAAATGTAAAATTGCTCAGGGTACTTTCCTAAGCACTTTTGCAATTTATATCAATGATTTATTTTTCATAAGTTATATAACATACGTTTTTGTTAACTGCCAATATAATGCATTTTGTAACGATGGCACTGGTCAGTTTTTGCAACTGTGCAGTCAGAGTGTTCTGATGTTGCTCTGCTTAGGAAAAAGATGGGAAAGGGCATCTGAGGCTTCTGATCTCCTTCCTGAGCAGAGCAACATCAGTGCATTTCTCTGTTTTCCTTCTGAATGTATCTCTCTCGGACTGTACAGTTATAGCAGCTGACCAGAAGGTGGTGCTAATGTTACAAAATGCATTATATTGGCAGTTAATAAAATCTTAAATAGCTTTGAAACTGGAAAAAAATAAGTCATTAATGTAGATTGCAAAAATGCTGGAGAAATTTTTACATTCAGTGTTTTTAAGGTTTATAGATTTTGGAAGGCAAGTAGCATATAGTTTCTGCATACTGTATTATTCTTGATAATGCTTAACTGTGCTAAATGTTTATAAGGTCTATGTTATGTTTTGGAAAAAACAACTATCACTTATGAATGCAGCACATATATAAAGCAAGCACCCATATTACCAAACTAATCACTATAATGTCTTGCCAGTTTGTAGATATTTTGGATAAAACTGATTACTGGTTACTGGTTGGTGTTTTGAGTATAAATGGCTTTTCCCCTAAAGGTGGCCATACACCTACAGGTGGCCAATATCAGGCTAATTCGATCGTTTGGCCAAATAGGCAGCTTAAATCTGTCCATGTATGGCCACCTTAATATATTCACTGTGTTCCACTGTGAAAAAAAGAATGCCAACGCTTTCCATTTTGTTAGAAATTTACCCACGTCTTCAGCATTAAGCCGCCATACACGCACTTATATTATTGTACGAAACCTTGTTTCGTACGATATTCGGTGCATGTATGGCAGCTCAAAGAGGGGACCGATATTGCAAATGCTGCGGATATTGGTCGTCTCGTCAATCAGCCAGATTAAAAGATTTTGATTGGGCACCATTGAAGGCGCCAGAGCAAAATCTACATTTAGGGCTGAATCAGCGGGTGGAGGTAGAATTTCTATTGTTTCTACCTCCATATTGAGGGTGGGAACGATCTTTCATGCGAATGCGAAACCAATGGTCGCATGAAAGATCGTTATTGCTACGTGTATGGCCACCTTAAAAGAGCTCTTATGGCATTGTTATATATTAATATGCTGGAGAATTCTTGTAAAAATGCGTATGCCTGGGAATAAATGATCTGAATTCATAAATTCATTGTGCTTCACCTAGTTACTGAGCTACATTGCTCCTTATGCGCTATGTATGTTATTATAGGTGATGCCTCAGTATGTTGTGACTATAGAATTTGTATTTGTGTTGTCAGGAGTTTGTGTTGTTATATGTTATATCTAGGCTCATGTATCATATAGATTATCTGTGTAACATGCATTCACAGACACATTTAGTTGTCAACACATACACAGCGCACAGACTCCTCCACTGCACAGTTACTGTAGGGTTTCCTATGGAGCGCAGACTGAGGCTTATGTCCCAGAAAGTGACAGAAAGTTACCTTGTAAGGGATCGGAATAGCCTCATGGGCACAAGTGGACACATTAACCAAAGGGAGACTAACACAGATCACAAACACAGACAGGACTTCATATAATATACAGGTATGGGATCTATTAAGTGAGATGCTGGGATCATCTGTGTATGAGATTCTTCTAAAATATGTGCAGCATCATTCCATAACCCTACTAACACTCCTAAGCATTTATTAAAACCCAATGGTATTGTTTGTTTTTTCTTAATTAAAGTCCTTATTATAAAGTTTCTTATTACTTCAGATAAAAAGTGAAAAAGTACGAATTGTTTAATTGAAGGGGACTCTATGGAAAATGGCAATGCTACATTTCAGAGCTTTCTGGGTAGTGGGTTTTTAGATAATAGATCCTATACCCATAGTAAAAAAAAAAAAAAAGAATTAGGAATGTCTGACTGTTCATTGACAGAGGAACCAGACAGATATGAGAGAGATAACGTTAGTGCCAAAAGAAGAGGGGAAAGACAGAAGAAAATGAGCAGGGAAGCTAACAAAGAGGAACAAATGTGGAAAGGTAGATAGATAGATAGATCTGACACCTGATTGTCCAGGGGTTTACTCTTTGACCTCTTGCCTTTGACTTGGGCATAAGCCCTTAGGCCAATATTGTGAACGATGCAGCCATGCAAATAAGGGGATAACGCAGCACAAAGAAAAATGAGAACTGAGAGACACATGGAAAAGAGACAGGAGAGAGCGCAAGAGGGGGAGGACAGGGAAGAGACAGATGGAGGAGGAGAGAGGGGACTAAAAATATCTGCCAAGGAGAGCAAAAAAACAAGCAGAATTAACAGTGAGAGGAGAAGAGAGATGGGGAGCAGAGTGAGACAGAAAGATAAGGGCAAATGTGGTGGGGAAATGGAGGCAGGGATTAATGGTGGGGGGAGGGAAAAGGAATGGTAGGAACAGATGAGAGAGGGAGAATATAAAGAGGTGGCAAGTTGATAGAGAGAATGGGAACAGCGCACAAAAATGATGGCAGAACACTGGAACCTGCTAAATAGGGAAGATTGGGAGGAGGGATGAAACCAACAAAGGATGATGGATGATAGAAAGGAGAGGAAAATTAAGCTGCACGAGCCTAAGGGATGCAACCTAAATTAAGAATTTGTTTGAGAGTATCGCATTAGAGGCTGTGCAATACTTTGAGCACATTCACTGCAGCATTCCACCTGGGGGAATTCCTAAATCCCATTGCGAGCAGGTGCATGGAGCAGTGCATGCTGGGACCAGCATTCCCGCTGATAGGTCAGGTGCTGGGGGTTCATTCTTTCTCACTTTGTCAAGGCAGAAATTTGGGGTAAAGGTGGAAGGAAAAGCGAAGAAGAAAGATACAGCAGAGACAAAAGAGAAGAGAAGATGGAGGAAAACGAAAGAAAACAAAAAAAGTCAAAGCAGCAAGATGCATACAACTTTTGGTAGAGCAGAGGCAATAAAGAGAGAGGAATGTGACAGCCGGGGCATTTCAGTTGCAAAATTAAGTGCAGTATTTCTAGAGAAGCAGGAGCACTCCTCTTTTGTAGTTAAAGGTGGATATACATGTATTTATACATATACACGGCACCTCAAACAGTTACGTATTGATTAGCTGATCCCTTTCATGCCCACCTGGATGCACACCACAACCCCATTCCTCTGCCCGACCCACAGCTTCCCATGCACAGTGTTCCCACAGTGGGATGGTACCGGGAGGTGAAAGGTGCAGTGCCCACGTGCGCCACTCCTCACCAGCCTCCCCCATGCCATGTCACAGCGCCCCACCCATGGATACTGACCTTCAGGTCCCTGTGTACAATATCACAGGAGTGTGTGAAACAAACACTTTCTAATATCTGATGGAGACAGTGACTGTAAAACAAAACAAGCGAACCAGGAGGCACAAAGGGGCATTGAGGGGGCAAAGAGAAGCAACAATGGGTCACATAAGAGCAAAAAAAGGAGGCACAGAGGGAACAAAAAGGGGCAAATATTGTTTTACAGTGGAAGTAGGTGCATTATATCGGTAGTTAGAAAGCATTATACATGTGGTTGGAAGCAATTATCACAAAATGGACAATTGTGTAGGGTGGAGCACAAAGTATGAAACAAGGTGTAGAACATGGGCACATTGTATCATGGGGTGTGGGAAAGGAAATGGAATGGCATAGACAACATGGAACAACCACAAAAATGGCATTTTAAAATGACCAGAAGACCATTTAGTAAGGCCATGAAATTGAATTCAAAGAACAACATAAAGTGGGGGTGATGTGGGTATTATGGGGGTATTATGTAAGAAGGAAAGAAATAAAAAAGGATGGGTAGGAAATCACATAACATACATAACAAGGACAAGAGTGGGAGAATGGGAGATGTTTTGAGGTACCCAACCAAATGGTACAGTACAAGAACAGGAATCAGCCCAGAAATAAGGATACAAAGGGAAGGCAGAGAAACAGATCAAGGGAGGAGGGAAGGGAACAAGAGGAGAGAAACACAGTGTCTTAACATCACAAACCATCACGTTGGTAAACAGGCATCATGCAGAGGGGTACAATAAAGTGAGGAGTGATCCCTGCTGTAACTGCCCTGCCAATGTGTGACTGAGCTGCCTTATGTTGTTTGTATCTAACAGACATATACAAGGACACCTCCCTATGGAGTTGCCTGTCTAGATCTCTGCAAGACTAATAGTGATAGAGACTTTCTGTCAGATTCCTACAAGTGCAGGTGGCAGTGTGAGGTCCCGGACTAGGAACTCAATAGGTCAGCTCAATTGGCTCATTGACATTTTAGCCTGTTATTGAGCTGTTGGGAAAAAAATGCTTAAAGCCAATGCCCAAGGGTCACACTTTACCTTCTGCACTTCCTCTGAAAAGCACAGAGCCTTCTGTATGAGGGATGGGAAACCGCTGGCCCACCAGGTGATACAGAACTACAAACCCAGCAACCCACAGACAGTGGAAGGCAGCTTTGGGCGCTGGCAGTTGTAGATAAACAAACTATTGTACGTATTTGATAAGTATTTGGAAAAGAACTCCCCTAAAATACTCCAGCCTGTATTATTAAATGCCTGACTCCAATGCCAAACTAGAAAGATCTTTTTTTTGTGGGGGGTTAGTAAGTGCATTTTTGAGACATTCTGTCAGCATGCTTTGTGTTTCTTTTAGCTCTTGGTAAATATGTGACTATTTGACATTTCCAGGTATGTATCATTTTCTAGAATAATTCCCCCCCCCAGGCAGGATTAGTATTTGTAATGTGCATTTCTGTATCTGGAAGCAAATAACCCAGCTTATGCCCAAAGAAGATGACTAGGAAGGGAATGGGGGGAGAAGGGATTCAAGGGGTACTACAGGGTAACTGGATACCCACCTTGCATCTGCTTCACTGTAATACTCTCTTGCCACAATATCTTCGAATAACTCCCCTCCTGTGACCCTAAAAAAAAGTAGGTATTTGGGACAAAGGCGTATTAGACAGAGATAATTCATATTTTGTATTATTCAGAGAGAATTTTATTTGAGAAATGCGAATTTGTGTATAAAAGAGGCTTGATACCTAACAAACACAGTCACAGAGAAGGACAATGTCCTTTAAAGTCAAAGTCATATTCGACTTTTGGCATTGTTATCATTTACTGCAGGGAAGCTCCGCCCAGCGACCTATATAATAGCATGATATATCATCACTGATTGCTCTAGAGAACGGCATTTTATACTGTCTTCTGTTGCTTTGTATTCTTCATCCTATTCTACAGGGACTACAGGGGTTCTTATTCTATGAATGATTGTGCTTTCTAGGGTTGGTCACCATGACTGTATATAAAGTTATATTTTAAATGAGAAACATCATTAATTCCAAGTCCAGTCTTGGGTCACAAAGCTGATGGGAGTCTTCTGTGTGGGGGGTGAAAGTTGTTGGCCCAGAGGATGAGGCAAAGGTTTCAAGGGAGGGGACCCAGTAAAACTGGACTACATTGACTGGGGGTTACATCCTACAGCCCTCTCAATATAATATTTTCCTTAGAGGAACAATTCAGTGTAAAAATTAAATTGGGTAAAATAGACAGACTGCGCAATATAAAAAATATTTTTAATATAGTTAGTTAGGCAAAACTGTAATCTATAAAGGCTGGAGTGGGCAGATATCTAACATAATGGCCAGAACACTACTTCCTGCTTTCAGCTCTCTAACCTCTTAGTTAGTCAGTGACTTTAGGGGGGGCACATGGGACATAACTGCTCAGTTAGTTTGTGAGCTCACAGGTCAGATTCAAATGCAAAATAACTGAGCAGTTATGTCCCATATGCCCCCCTCCCTCGAATCACTGATTGGTTACTGACTGCTAACAGCTTAGACAGCTGTAAAGCAGGAAGTAGAGTTCTGGCCAATATGTTAGACATCTGCCCACTCCAGCCTTTATAGATTACATTTTTGCCTAACTATACTGAAAACATTTTTTATTATGCACAGTCTGTCTATTTTACCCAGTTTAATTTTTACACTGAACTGTTCGTTTTTGCTCCCCCTAGTGGTTAATATAACTATCCCCCTGAAACTGCACTCTGAGGCTGGTGGGTAAGTTGCTGCCCAGCGCCACATTTTTACACTGCTGTTCCATAATATTTCATCCTATAATACACAAGAGTCATGAATATCCTATAAAACCCTTTTTAGTGATGCCATTGCTTATAATCAGTGCTTAATGATGTCATTTGTGTCACATGGCGCTTGAAACTTGTTTACTATAAACGATAATATATGCGCTGTTATAAAATATGAGAATATTAATCCCAATACCTGTATAAAAGGAGTTAGCCTTCAGTCTTATACCCTTACATGGTCATGGAACTCTTTGGTGACTTTTAATAATCTTATATATTATAATAGGGGGTACATGATTCTCTATATAACTCACCCTGCTGGTCATATAACCCCATTTTTATAACTCTCTGTCCCTTTAAGTCCCCCTATTGCTCTATATATTCTCTCTAAAACTCCCATTATTGCTTTCTATAACCACTCTATAACTACTCCTTATGATGTTTTTCAGTCAACAAACATAAAAATATATAACTTCATGTAACATTCTCTCTCTAGCGCCCCCTATTACTTCATATATACCTCTTCAATTGCTTTGTGAAATTTCTCTTTAATACCTGCTGCTTCTCCATATCCCCTTATATTGTCCCTTGTATCCCTCTCTAACCCCCCCCGCCCCAATGCTCCCTGCTCCCTCTGGTACTATCTATATTATATGTGTATTTGGGCTGAAACTCCTTTACATTGCCATGTATGGTGAAACACGTAGTGGGGCTCATTTACACTGGGCTTATTTGCACACAGGCAGTAACCTATACCTACTAATCAATGGTCAATAATTAAAAGCAGTAATCTAATTGGTTAGCATCAGTTACTGCCCAGGTGCAAATTTGCCCAGTTTTTATAAATGACCCCTATGTGGATTTTTTATTGTGTGCTGAAGGAACGTGGGCTAACAGATGAGTTATATGTTTAGGTCCTGTAAGATGGGTGTATATGGAGAGAGCAGATTGGGGCATGAATGTGGGAACAGACAGATGAATGCAGACGCGGTGACTAAATGAGCAATGTAGGCGTGAGCAGATAGAGGAATACAGAAAGGAAAGGGTAGCGAGAGAGAGAGGGATATGTGAAGGCATGAAGAGGCTGTGTCTAATTGCGCACTGTGTCAGAGCTACACACTGTGTTATATATAGAATGATGAGTTTCAATATGTGTCAGTGCCATCAGTGGGACTGAAAGAGGAGGGGAGCAGCACACAGTGTGCCGCACAAAAGGGACACAGCCCTCTATGCAAGGGGAAAAATAGAGAGGGCAGCGTGGCACAGCCATGTGGTACCGGTCCAGAAGCAGCAGAGTGGGTGGGTGGCAGAGATGTGCTGACAGCTGTGTGGGATTAAACCTTAGTAGGGGAGACTGCAGGGCAGGCTGGAGGTGTAGTGACGGGGAGGTGAGTAGTAAGCCCAGGAATGTATTGTTATTTCATTATTATCCTTATTCGTTATATAGTGACAACACATTTATAGAGAACTTTACAGGCATTTTTTATTTGTCCCATTAGTTCCTGCCCAAGTAGAGCTTGCAATCTAAGGTCTCTATCACATTCTTATAAGGACCCAGTGAACCTGCCTGTATGTATTTAAAGGGTGGGAGGAAACCTGGGAGCTGAAGAAGGATACAGCCTCCTTAAAGGGACAGTAACACCAAAAAATGAAAGTGTATAAAAGTAATTACTGTATAATGTAATGTTGCCCTGCACTGGTACAACTGGTGTGTTTTCCTTAGAAAGACTACTATAGTTTATATAATAAAGCTTCTGTGTAGCCATGGGGGCAGCCATTTACAGGAGAAAAGGCACAGGTTACTTAGCAGATAACAGATAAAAACCCCATTATATTCTACAAAGCTTATCTCGTATCTGCTATGTGCCTGTGCCTTTTCTCCTTTTTCCCAGCTATAATAACAGATCTTTTATTCATCCCCAGATAATAGTGAAACAAAAAGCAAAGAGGAAATGGTGGTAAATCCCCCCATCAATGCATATTATGCTCTCATGGGCCGATTTACTAACATAGGTTCTAAACTGCACCAGAGCAGTTGCCTATAACAACCAATGAAATCTTTGGTTTAACTTTCTAACTTCTAATAGATTGCTGATCCTATTGACATCTATGCTGATGCAACTTAGCACCCGTGTTAGTAAATCATCCCACTTTAGTTCTAAGCTATATACATGGGGAGTTGGTATTGGTGACATCTTAAGGGAAACAGGATCACAATGCATGACGCACCTTTATATTGCAGCTTGCTGGTTTGTACCCTATTAATTGCTAAATGATTGATGGTGTGCCCCTATAATGTGCCAAGTGGTAGCACTATGTTTTACAGTGCAGTGCGAATTGTGCTGATTAAATAGTGTTGGGCATTTTAGCACTGAAATAGAGAGATGCTGTAAGGGAAATATAAAGGTGCAGAGAAAAGCAGCTACTGTGATGTCTTGTCTTCTTCTGACGCCCACAGACACCAACACCAAAAACAGCATGTTGTATTTATAGGATGAATCCCCCCACCCCCTTTTCTGCACCAAAACTCTCTGTTCAAAGTGTGAGGGAGAGCTGAATTATTCTGCCTGCACCCCCACATTGAAATCAACGCCCACCTTTGCTGTACCCACAGTCTTCTGTATACTTCTTTCAGCCAAAAACAGGATATAGACGCATTATAGGCAGACAGATACATACAGACAGGAAAAACGTGCATGAAAAGACACCCCAAAAGGACCCGTCAGTCTTCCAACTGATTTTTAAATAGAGTCAATAAGACTAAAGGCATTTATTATTAAAGGTGGGGGCACTTGCGCTGGGAGTAATAACATAAGAACCTATGGGGGGGGGGACATGAAGTAAAACAAATGAGTGAACTGTGTATCACTTGGTTCTAGTTATGGGCATGCTTGATTACTGGCTCTGCTTCTTTTTAGGACCCCCTACCCAAGCCAGATATGAGGGGACCTCCTTCCTAACTGTAATATTCTTTTGTCACTTTATACATTACTATCCTTTGTAAGCTGCTGCTTGGCTTTGTATCTATACTAGCAATAGCAGCAATAATGATGTGATCTTTCCATTTTCCGTTCTGCTCTCACCCTTTCCCATTGGTTTATGCTTTACCATTGGAGCCCTCTTTTATCCCCTCTTTTGTTTTCTTTACTTTTATCAACTTATCTCTTTCCTTTCCTTGCATTCTTCATTCTCTTCAATTTGCCTTGTATTTCCACCTCTTTGTTTCTCTCACATTCCGCCTTTTTTTTAGCTCTCACTGTTGCCAGGCTTTCCCCATAATAGCTCTTCCCAGCTTGCATAGACCTCACTATTTATGGATGCTTTGCTGTATTACCTTTGCTAAAAGGGGTGGTTCACCTTTAAGTTAACATTTATTATGATTGTCCTATTCCTATCAATGTCCTATTCCTAGCACAATTGGTCTTCATTATTTATTTTATTAATTGTATTGTTCTGTGAGGCTACAATGGTATCACTATTGATACTTTTTATCCCTTATCTTTCTATTCAGGCCCTATCCTATTCATATTCCAGTCTGTCATTCAAACCACTGCCTAGTTGCTAAGGTAAATAGGACCCTAGCGACCAGATAGCTGCTGAAATTCCAAATTAAGGAGATGCCGAACAAGAAGCAAAATCACTTAAAAACCACAAGTAATAAAAAATGAAAACCAATTGCAGATTGTCTCAGAATATCATTGTCAATTGTACTGTACTGTCCAACTTAATATAAGTAGTGGGCCAATTACATCTCAATTATATACAGCATGCTGCATGGCCAGATTCAGTAGGTAGCACATAGCCTCACACACCCCAGGAAATCTGTGCCAGGACGGGGCAATCTGAGTCACCAGGGAATTTGGCCCATACAAACAAAGCCTGCTGCGATTCTTTCCGTATCCCAGGGGGGATGCCAAGTACAGCAGTGCTATTTTTAACCTGTGAATGTGGCACTGGCGGGACCTTTTTAGAACAAGTGCCATTTGCTAGCTGGTGACAGCCAGAAATTGAATAAAAACAAAAAATGGATAGCTGCCCACTTACAGGTCAAAGATGAGATAGTGGAACCCTTCCTCTGATATACTGTCATGGAGCCGCACTGCAGAAAAAGGGAAATAAAAGGTTACTTTGTTGCATATTTATTATATTTCAGTGGTTCACTGTTTCTACAGTTTTGCCTGTATATGATTTGTGGCAATGAACCCCATATGATGGCTCTATTTTGTCTGAACTACATCTCCCAGCATCCTCAGTCCCCATTATCAGTAGGGTCACGCAACAAGGCAATACAACTAACTGTATGTGCTGTGCACTTTACCAAACACAATATGGTGTAAATAAAGAATGACATACCATTTCCTAAGCTCCCTACAATAACAGGTTACGGTCTATACAGCTCTATAGTTGTCTGTTTAGTATGTATACAGAATATCCCAGTCTACCTGGGAACAATACAGCTGTGCGATGTATGTACTACACAGAGTAGTAGCTGCAGGGTACAGATTGCAGAGCCTCTTGAACATCCATGCTACTATTCATATTTAATGCCTGGTAAAACCTCTATACCCACTATACAGCCTCTTAATATTCTGTAGAGCAGAATAGAGTTTTACTATAATCACAACAAATCCTTTTTATAAGATTTGCAGTCTTTGTATTCACAACATAATCACTTTACTTTATATGCACAATCAATGCACATACAGTACATTATTACATTGCATTGTTTTTACAGCGCAGAGTTCTGACTTTGCAAACATTGTTGCACGATCATATACAGCAGCATAGACCCTCCAGAGACCCCTCCGTTTGTAAAAATATAAGGATATCAGAAGACAATGAGTGATTTTATATAAAAAAAACAGAGCTCTGAGTCAACTTCAATCCCTTAAGTAGAGGGTGTATCAGTTTTTATGTACCGCTTCATTTACAATGTACTCAATGACGCCATTTCTTGCATCTAAAGCTGTTCCTTACGCTTCCCTATAGTTGGGGCGCCAAGCACTGGAACTAACACAATCCAGCACAATTGTGTCGGATGTCGAACGTGGCAAATTACATCTGAATCGCACCTTGTATACTGTTTTTGTGTTTGTAACTGAAAATGGGGCTTAGTGTTCTGATTGGTTGTAATTAGTGCTTATTGATCTCACTACCTTTTATACACACTATGCTGTTCTGTATTCATACTGAATTATCTCTGTTGTAAATAAAGGTACAGGTATGGGACCTGTTATCCAGAATGCTCAGGACCTGGGGTTTTCTAAATAAGGGGTCTTTGTGTAATTTGGATCACCATACTTAAAATTTATAAACATTCATTCAAACATTAAACAAACCCAATAGGACTGTTCTGCCCCCAATAAGGGGTAATTATATCTTAGTTGGGATCAAGTACAAGGTACTGTTTTATTATTACAGAGGAAAAAGTAAATTATCTTTAAAAATGTGAATTATTTTATTAAAATGGAGTCTATGGGAAATGGCCTTCCTGTAATTCAGAGCTTTCTGGATAACAGGTTTCTGGATAACAGATCTCATACCTGTAATTTAAAAATATACAAGCATTGCTTGAGTTACCAGACCACATTCTACTAGGAATACAGAATTCTTATTACTCAAATTTTTATTGCAACTAAGTTTGTGGGAATCTCCAGTACTAACTATACAGCAATTAAAGAATAAGATTAATTAGATCTTAGTCAACGAGAAATTGACAAGCATCCTAAATGACAGGCAAACAATTTGGAAAGGATGGAATCCCTGGGTACGTTATGTCAGCCCTTCTGGTATGAACCATGTTGTCCTCTCTAATGAACAATGTGGGGATAAAATGACTGGTTATAATAAGGTGGAAGCTGAAACCTTGGGGGTGGGCCAAGCCGGCCTGATGCCTTAAGCAACCCGGCCAGCCACCTAGCCCCAAACAAACACATGTGGCCCAGTGATTCACCACACCAGAGGGCAGTGCAGGTATAAAAGGAGCAGCCACATACAGGTTTAAGGTATTTGATGGGAGGGTGTGGCCAAGTCACCATCTACCAGAAGGAGGCAAGTCAGCACACAACACCTGTGGGACAGGAATAACTAGAATAGACTAGTAGGGAAAAGGCAGTCAGGTTATGTAGAATGAGCAGCCTCTGTGCCAACGAGGAGAAAGGGGAAATAGGTTCAGACAGGTTCCCCCCGTTAGACGGATCCAGTGTCAGTATAGGAACAGCTAGTGAGAAAGCGTACAAGAGGCTTATGACCAGAATCTTTAGAGGAAATGCCTATCTGGGTAAAAGTGGAGGGGTATCACTAGGGAGTACCAAACCACTAGAGACAGTGGAGGGGTACCAGTAAGGAATACCAGTCCACTAGAGCAGATGGGTGGGAACAGAGTTCCATGGTAACAGAAACAGTGAGAGAAATTTCCTGAGAAACTGGCCTATGGTATATCCTTGTGGAGAGCAAGCAGTTGACAAATTATTTTATTTGACAACCTGCCTGGATGTATCCTTGGTGGTTAATAAATGTTATTTGTAAAGAGTGAGAGTCTGCACATATATTCCCACTGGGGAACATTATGTGGCTTAAAGGGTTACTGCATTAGTGATGTTATCGCTTTAAGATCTGCCTGCCATCCCTACAACTAAATGCCACTCTAAATTAATTAATTATAATTGCATTATGTAGCCTGTAAGTTATGAGAGAGAAATAACCCAACTTACACTGTGTTCCTTTCCCTCCCATCTCTCCCCTTCCCTTTTCTTTTCTATTAATCTGTTCTCCCCCCCTTCCCTTTACCCCCAAGAATAAAACATAGAAAATTATATTTGCTAGTAGAGACCTACAGTTTATTGAAGTACAAAATCATGTAAAATAGTTTTGTCTCTGTTATGTAACCTGATATCCTTAGTAAAAGTTTAAAAAGTAAAAAAAAAAAAAATATATATATATATATATATATATTGTATATAAGCAGTGTGTTTTCACAATCTAGCTAGGTACAGCATTTGCTACTCCCTGCATTTAAAGAGATACTGTCGTGATTTTTATGTTGTACTTTTTATTTCTTAATTACACTGTTTACATAGCAAATAATTCACTCTACCATTTAAAATTTTAATTTTATTCATTTTTTTTAGCTGTAATATTGGTGTGTAGGTGCCATCTCAGTGCATTGTGCCTGAGTCTGAGCTTTCAGAAGGAGCCAGCGCTACACATTAGAACTGCTTTCAGCTAACCTATTGTTTCTCCTACTCCCATGTAACTGGAGGAGTCCGAAGCCGGACTTGGATTTCTTACTATTAAGTGCTATTCTGATACCTACTGGGAGCTGCTATCTTGCTCCCTTCCCATTGTTCTGCTGATCGGCTGCTGGGGGGAGGGGGGATATCACTCCAACTTGCAGCGCAGCAGTAAAGTGTGACTGAAGTTTTTCAGAGCACAGGTCACATGGCTGTGGCACCCTGGGAAATGAAGAATATGGCTAGCCCCATGTGACATTTCAAAATTGAATATTTTTGAAAAACAGATTCCAATGCAGGATTCTGCTGGAGAAGCTCCATTAACTGATGCGTTTTGAAAAAAACATGTTTTCCCATGACAGTATTCCTTTCATAACTGCTCCAGTTGATTAGATTGCTCCTATGCATTATGGCAGGAGAGCAGACACAGCAAGAGGAAAGTTAATAGCTTGAACTTAGGCTGCAGAGACTGCTGTAGCAAAGGAACCGCACACAAACATTTACATAATTTTTACTTACTCATTAAGTCTTATATATAAGTACATTACACTAGAGGGGTCACTTAAGACACCAGGGGGCGCACTGCTCTGCTCAGTGTTGGATGAATAATCAGGCTGTTAGTGATGTGTGCGTCTGAATAATGCGCAAGGTACGGGCGGAAGAGGGGACATCTATGTGTTTCAACCCACCTGCTCTTCACTAAATCCACTCCCATTTTACAAAAATTGGCAGGTTATTTAAAGATTGAACTTATTTCTGGGGGGTTTGGGGTCTTGTTTTATGTGTTATTATGAAGGTGAAATTGCCCTTTAAGATGCAAGTCTCAGTCCCCCCAAGAGACCTATTTAGCTTATTAGTTACAATTGTATCTAAGAGAAGGTTTAGCTTGTTAACTGTTCTGGGCTCTGCCAAAAGCTACTTTTTAAATTAAAATTGAGAAACACTGTATCTTTTTTAGCAGTCAGTGCGGGAGATCCAAGGGAAAAGAAGGACTTTTCAGAAAGAATCTGGGACTGTGGGCTGAGCTGTCAAAATTGGGGCTGTCCCTTGGAAACTGGGACAGTTGGGAGGTATGGGATTTGCGTCCTCTGTTGTTACTCCCCTGCTGCTACAAGTATAGCACAGTAGCAAACAGACTAAGTTTTGTATTGCTGGATTATTCTCAATTGATCAACAAAGTAATTGAATAACTATCAGTGCTGGAAATAATAATTGCACGTGCATCAGGAAAAATAAAAAAAATAAAAACTGGCACCGCACACTAAAGGAGGTACCTTGAAAGCCTGAAGTGGCCGTAGGATTCTGGGAAATAAAACAAATGAATGAAGGCAGAAATGTTTCCCACTTCATGCCTAAAAAGATATCCTGGTACTGAAGGGACTTGGCCCAGATAAGGAATACAGCAGTGCGCTGCACAGTTATATTGTACTCTATAATACAGAAGTACTACAGTATTGTAGCGGATTATTGCACAATATCTTCCCTGGGTTCTGCTAAAAAAATCTCTAGTGGCATATACTAACACTGAATATTTGTGGTGTTTACGGTTTTCCACAAATCTTCGTGGATTTACAAACTTAGAAATAGGCGAAACCTCTAAAAGCATGAATTACCGTAAATAAATATTGTTACAATTTGCCTAGGACAACTCCCATTGACTTCCACATGCCCCGACAGCTTTAGGATTGTGAAATTTTGTTTAAGTGCTTTTTGTGTTTTTAACTCTTAGTAAGTCACACAAAAAAGTGCTTTAGCGCAAAAAAAATAAATTGTAAAAGAAATATTAACATTGGTAAATGTTAATATTTAGGCATTATTTATCAAAACTCAAATTTTCAAAGGTTTTTTCTACTTAGAGTAAACGCAATATTTGAAAAAACTTGAATGCATATTTATTTGAAAATCTGAATAAAAAGAATTAAAATTATGGAGAAAAAACTCGAATGCCTCAAACTCACTGATTTTGCCTCCGAGAGCTCCCATTGACTTCAGAAGCTATTTGGTGGCAAAGTTTTATATTCGAGCTATTCAAGTTTTTTTTAGATTGATAAATACTTGATTATATATATATATTTCAATCTAAATGGTGTCCGCACTCCAAGACTCAATATTCTGCGGGGTGCATAGCCAAAATTATGTATATACAGAAAATAATAATCATCCGTGGCCAGCACACCCTTCAATGCTTTATCAAAAATTTATTGAAAATATATTGTTTAAAAAAATATATGGTTTTAAACAATATATTTTCAATAAATTTTTTATAAAGCATTGAAGGGTGTGCTGGCCAGGGATGATTATTATTTTCTATATATATATATACAGTATATGACCAGTTGAAAGCACTCATGGCTCAATATAATTCAAAAAATCAAAAAGAATTTTATTGCTCCACTCTCACATTGACGGATCCTGACGACGATCCCTTGTGGATCGAAACGCATCGATGTGAGTGTGGAGCAATAAAATTCTTTTTGATTTTTTAAAATTATATTGAGCCGTGAGTGCTTACAACTGGTCATGTGTGGATACATTTTTGGTGAGTACACGGCGTGTAATTCTAGAGTGGTGAGTGCCGTCAAGGAGAAGATATATATATATATATATATATGAGTACATGAGTTTGTGTTACGGTTGCCACCTTTTGAGATGTCTGGGTCAAAACTGCCTTCCTGTTTTCCAATTTAGTAAAACTGGGCAGGACTCTCAGTGATTGACACAGTTATGGGCTAATTGCCAATTGCCACATCATAGCCCCGCCCAGTGACAGTTATGTTAGAATGTCAGTAATACATCAATAATATATTATTCTTACTCTTCTCAATTCAATAATGCATAACAAACAAGTGCATGACATATCATCATTATTCCCTGACTTACCAATATTTGGGTGCTTCAAGAGACGGCAAATTCGAGCTTCTCGCTCAAGTTTTTGATGATCTGTAGGAAAATGGAAAGAGAACATGATCAGAATAAGTGCAGAACTGCAGGACGCTCTGCCATTGGGCCTTTAAGGTGAAGCCTGGAGAACAAGCAGAAAATTATTATGTATCAGTTTTTTATTTATAGGGACTATGTTTGAAAAAGAATGTGATTCTCTTGCTCACTGCTTGTGGTGCTTTAACCCTGATTACACCACCCCCTCCCACGTAATGATATACCATTTATTTATATATCTCACACTCCTGTTTCCCTTCTTTCCCCACATCCTTCTCTCACTTCAACCATCTCATCTTTCTTCCTCTTGCACCAATTCTTCCTAATTCTGTCTTTTGTAAGTATTTGGGATTGTGAGCAACTCTGAAGCAGGCAGAGCTATAACCAGTTAGTAGCCAATCGCATTCTTTTCTGTAATGGTAGATCCTGTTGCAACTTCCTTTTTTGAACTTTCGGATTTTAGTGATTTTTTGAAGTTTTAGGATTTTAGGAGTTTTTTGAAACCATAAATAAACTAATTTCCACAAAAACCCTGAATGTCTATAGTCATTTATTAAAAGATCAGAATTTAAAAAGCGCAAACGAATTAGAATGTGGAACGAAAACAAAAAGAACACGAAAACCCCAAATTGGTCATTTCCTTGTGCGCTTACAAATGAAAAAACCCTGAAAACCAGAAAAAAACAAAAATTAAATAAATATTGTTACAATTTGCCTAGATCAACTCCCATTGACTTCTACATGCCCCTACAGCTTTTAGTGTTGTTTTGTCTTTTTTTTGCGGGTTTTGTGTAATTAGTATCCATGATTTTTAGTGCTAAAAACCCCAATTCATGAAAAAAAAAATATGAACATTAGTAAATGGGCCCCTTAATGTCATCTCATGAAGGGGTGGCAGGAAATATATACAGAAAGGTTGTTTAGAATTGGCCATTCTATAACATATTGAAAGTTCATTTTCAAGTTAAGGTAAACCACGCCTTTATTATAACAATATAACAGTAGAGGTAAGAGGTACACTCAAGAAATTCCACAAAGTTTGGATCCCTTGGCAGAAGCCAGATTTCCAACAGTTTCCAGCCTTTTACTTCTTTCATACTTTAAACCCTACAAATAGATATCTATATTATCAATAGACTAGGGATACAATTTGCTTCTGATATTTTGTTTTTTTGATGGTATTGCACTATAAATTCTTGCGTTTCAGCTCTCCAAAACCCTCCACCAACCCATCCGCTCATGCCGGTTTTCTTACAAGTGGCCCCAATTATGCAAGCACTTTATTTCCATTAAATATCAACTATTAAACCATTAGTTTTGGGTTTTGGATGCACATACAAACAAACCCACAGGCAGAGATGAAGTTGTAGAACCCTAATTCCATCTTGCAGAGAGGCTGTTGGGAGAAAGAGATATGGGTTTGGCCCACAAGGGGACATTAGGTAATAGGTAATCAGGTAATAGTGTGCTTATTACATGTGAATTATAGAAGCATGAACATAGAAGATGAATATGATGTCTGAAAGCCTTGAGCAAAGGTTTTTTATCACAGGACTCCTCAGTTCTTATTCTGTAGCATGATCCCCACCCAAAACCAAAAAAAATAAAAAGCAACCATTCAGTATATAAATTTGGGTGTTTTTAATGTAATCTGTAATTGTAATCTGAACTGAAAGCAGCATTTGTTTGTCCCCCGTGGTTCTAATTATTAAAACAGTGCAGCAGTGGTCTGTTCTACTCCGGGTCTGTTAATCAACTGGATTCTGGATTCTGGTTTCAGGAGGTAGAACCAGCAGAGCAGAAAATATAAACAGCTAGACCACTGAAACATTGTAAAGGAAATGTAAACAAAATTATGTAAAATGACTCTGGGTGAGCCTCTGAGCACTTGTGCAGATTAGTGGGAAGAGTCATCTGACGTTTTTCTGATCTGTTCTCAGCAGAGCAACCGCACAAGACTTTCTGTTCTTCACTAAATTAATTTTCTGCCGAGTCCAGAAGACAATAAATTACCAGCAGGTGGTGCTGTTGTTTCAATGTCGTTATATTAGCAGTGTAAAACATGGTGTTTCAAAAATGATTTGTCATGAAAAGCGGCTATTATAAAAAGGAAATATTATAAAAGTGTGTACCTCTTGGGTACAGAGAGGGTATCGTTTACAGAGACAGGATACATATGAAAATGATCTACTTGACGCACAGAGTGTATGTAAAGCTCATTTGGGAATGGGTAATGGATGCAGCATTTAATCTGTTGGGACAGGGTACAGTGCAGCTACGGAAGCACGGCTACAAGCAGGGTACATATATAGAAATGACATTAGCTAAGTAGGTTTTAGAGGAAAAAAGAATGTGAAATTGGTTATAGGCATAAATAGTAACAATGAAATTGTATTCTTACAGAGTAATAGTTTTTTGGATTCTGGGGTCAGTAACCCCCATTCCAGAAAGTTGGAAGGGGTCTGAAGAGAAACGTAAATATTTTTTTAAAAATGAAGGCCAATTGAAAATTTGCTTAGAATAGGCCATTCTCAACATACAAGTTAAACCACCCCTTTAACCTAAGTTCCCACATAAGGGCTCTCTTCCTTAAAGCTATATATATATATATATATATAATTGGTATGTAATACACAAGCGCCGTGATTATCCTATAAAATACATGCTTTTAAATGGTTATTTGTGATGTCATCAGTTATAATTTGTGCCTAGGGGTATCATTGGTTGATAATACTCCCTGTTGTAAAATATGAAGAAGAGATGTCACAGAAGCAGGGACGGAACTAGGGGGAGGCAAAAGAGGCACGTGCCTAGGGAACAACAGTGGTGAGGGCATTGGACACATATCTCAACTATCTGCCTGCCCCTACACTCATCGACTTTCTGCCTATGTTTAGTGCAACAAGGCGATATTGCGCATTGCATCTCCACTCCAGCTCATTGTCTCCGCCCCTCCCTCATTAAGCCACTCCCACCCACTCCCCCCCTAACTGTGGCCCTATAAATTTGTCCTGACTCTGCACAGAAGAGTTCCATGACAATATAAAAGCATAAGGCAAACGTTATTCCTTATATAAACCATATGTAGGTGGAACCACAATAATTTGACCTAGAACTATATGTGTTTGATTTGCATTAACATTAAATGTGCTGACTGCTTAGCCCTAATCTCCGTGCTGCTCGCATGTTTACTGATAAACACCTTTTCTGAGAGCAGTGAAGCTCTTGGGAAATCTGATGGGCATCTCATGGCCATAAAAGATCCTCTGTACAATAAAAGAGCTAAAGAAGCATACATACATTATGCATGCTATCATCAGGAAAGGCCTGTTTTATTTACACCTGAAAACAGCGGGTAATGTGTAGATCTTTGGGGTTATAAAACTGATTTATATTCACATATAGAGACCTTTTCTAGCAGCAGGAATGAATACATTTTATTCTACTTTATGCCTTCTATTTCCTTCTGTCTCCTTGCTGTCCCTATGGCAGAAGATTAGGCATGATCAGTGGCCCCTATGTAAATTACTAAACTATTAGGCTTTACAACTCTTATCCTGGGAAGATTAGAAACATAAATCCTAAACATGGATATGGCTTGTGTATTTTATATACTGAACTTACCATACCCCTGTGGATAGGTTTAGCAGTAATGATCCAAGCCTGTAAAATTGTGCACTTAAGTTTCCCATCTTGAAACCTGTAAGGACATCTGTTGAGTGTCAGTGACACCGCACATGCTCAGTGAGCTCTGGGCAGCTGTTGGGAAGCTAAGCTTTGGGGCTGTTGGACATTATCAAGCAGAAAATGAGGTTCTTCTCTCATACAAGCTGATACTACAGAGCTAATATTACATTTTGAAGTAGAATGCAAGAATAATGTTTTCTGAGCTGTCATGTTATGTGGATGTGCATTAAGTACTCCGTAGTCTTCTGTCATCTTCTGTTTTATTTGATATGTTTGCTTTATATTGTTAGTTGGCCCGTAAGCTCAGGTAAAGGTGGGCATACACGGGCCGATTCTAGCTACCGATATCGGTCCCTTAGACTGATGTATGGGCACTAACGACAGGCCTGCTGACAGACATCTGGCCTGAAATCGGGCAGATCTCGATCGGGCAGGTTTGATTTTTTCATCAGATTGGGGACCGCATCGGCTCATTGATGTGGTCCCCAAGGCACACATGCAAAGCGCACTTATGTCCGGGATCTGTTTGGGCTCTACACCTAGTGCTGACTCTTTTGTAGTTGAGAACATTACTGGAAGGAAGTAAAAAATCCGCATAACAACAATAAAATATAAAACCTCAGTAGCCTTAGTCTTTTCTGAATTAAAGTAAATCAGATTTTCTAATAATAAGTGCATTGTCTAAACCATTTATGGACAAGTGATAATAAGAGCTGTGGTGGCCTTGGGCTAGCAAAATGGCTCAAGACATATTTGGGGTCATGTAGTTTGGCCCCAGGGGCAAGTACTAGCGCGCTAAGGGTGCAAAAGGTAGTTAGGTCTATATAATGGCGTTCTGACCCAAGAGCATATACCATCCAGTCTTGATACTATATTAATAGATGTTTCCAGTATGTGGCTGTACAGTTAGTTTGCTTTTCTTTGGCACAAGCGAGCAGGAGGCAGGGGGACTCCAGGGAGCACATCAGCTAAACAAGAGGTCATGCTCTGCAGATTCTGAATGGCAGGGCCCTTTAGAGAGCTGGGGTAAATATGTCTATATTTTCTGAAGTTGATGTCTAAATAAAATAGTCAAAATTACAGTTTGTACACACAAGGGTGATTTCACAGTGATGTCTTAAGCTGACAGAACTGAAACCACAGGTGAGCAGAAGCAGCCATGATTGCTCATATTAGGTGTAAAAGTTACAAACAGCATTTTGAAAACCTTGGGGCTCTCAGAGGGAATGCCCTAAGCCCACCTTCAGCCACTTCCTATTATTATGGGAACTCTACTAAACTTATGGCAGCTCTAACCCTAAGGCTTTTTGCTCAAAGAGCATATTCAGGAATGTATTTAGGTCTGGTGCTGCCCTAGGTAGTGAACCTGCCCATTTCCCACTGCCAATCACCACATACGCCAATTATTCTTTTTGAAAAGCAATTTTTTTTCCTATATGGGTCCCCTAAAGCTGCCACCTCAGGCCTGGACTCCAGGCCCAGATTTCTGGGAAGGTCACAAAGGTCTATATAAGTTCCTTTATAGTAAATAGACCTGCCTTCTGGGGTTTTCAGCCAGCAGAGAGCCCGAGTCTGGCCAAGGAACCTATCATTCATTTTAATGGAAGCCATGAATTTTTATCTACAAACATAATATGACTGATCAATTGAAATCAGTATCTCTCTTTCTCTTACTATTTCTTACTACTTGTTCTAACAAATTATGCAGTTGGAACATTGTATTGTTGGTCATCTTGCCCCCAGCCAAGACTATTAACACAATACAAGTTCTGAGAAGGACTTAGCATTGGGATTGGTCTCTAATAGACGACCCATATTCAGTCACAAATTATGGAATTGGCACATCTCAATAAATAATAAAATACTTGGTAGAACTGTGAATGGGAACACATACATATGGATACATGACCCAAGGGTGCTAGCTATTACACAGTATAGATTTCCAAAGTAAAGTCATTATTGCCATATCATCAATAGCAATGTATTCAGGTAAGCTCCACAGCAGGATAAGGGCAAGACATGAGAGTTTCATGCTCTCTCTTAGGCTCAGTGGCTGAAGAAGCCATGTGTGCCCACACAGCCATCCGATTACACCATACAAAATGGCTGCCTTGCACAGCTTTGCATTTGTGTAGTTAAAATTTGAGCCATGAATAAAAACTGTGAGACTGCGCAGAAGCAAGTGGCTTTCCATGTGTGCCGATGTACTGAATCAGCATCTCTGCATCCTCCCCAGGAATAAAATCCCCTTTACAACGATTAACCCTAAGCCACGGGGATTTAAATATGTTCTGCACATTGAAGGCACCCTCTCTTCGTGTTATAAGTCCCTTGCTCTTGTGTGAGCCGCATCCTTTCAGTCACAGCTCAAGTTGATCTATGAATATTACATGGAAGAAGGGGGAGATATGCTGTTCATCAGGAAACTGGCTGTTTTAGTACCAGATTTAATTGCCTCCTACCAGTTTACTATATCTGTAAATCTTTAATTAGCATGCAGAAGCAATCAAACCATGGAGCCATTTACTGACTTCTGCAGAACCATGCAAGGATTCCACATTCCAGAACCATGCAAGGATTCTACTCAGAAACCAAGACATAGGGGGAAACTGGAATTGTTTGTCATGGCAGCCCAGCACACATCCCCCCACACAAATAGATCTGTAAATGTAATGCTGTATCTCAGGTGCAGCCCCCCCCCCCCCCGAAGTCATATCAGCAGTTATTGTCACCTTAGCACTCAGTATGTATTTGGTCATTCCCTGTTTCAGAATGGGAAGAATGAGGAGAAATAGATGGAAGAATAGATGCTAGCATGTAAATAAAAGAGACTAGGAGAATAAACTGGTTGTGTGAGGAAAGGAGGAAAAATAGTTTAGAGAGTAGGCCTAGGGTCTAAGGTTTTCTGGTGGGCCCCTGGGGTCCCAACCCAACACTGCTTTTATGCCTCCTTTCCTAAACCAGGTGGATGTTGGCTGGCTCTTACCTTCTCCTCTTGCCTCAGCTTGGGAAATATACAATTATTTTAAAGCAAAGGCATTTTGTACTATGTCCTGTTCCTAGCAACTTTTAAACTGATCTTCATTGTGTATTTGTATTACTTTTCAAAGTATTTGTATGTAATTTTTTAATTATTTGCTTGTGGGCCGCCTCTGTTCCTGCCCGCAGTAAAAATGGAGGCGGCGCAAATATAAAGGCACGAAATGATGCGCCGTGCGTTCAAAGTTACGCGTCACGCCAATAAAGGCGTGCGTAGAGGCACACATAAAAGGCGAATGAACGCCGTGCACACGCGCACACCCCCACCCCCTGCCGGTCCGTGGAAAAAAATTTTGCCTTGCAACTGGTCCGTGGTGAAAAAAAGGTTGGGGACCCCTGCTATAGTGTATAAGATAACAGGAAAGACGTTTGTGGTTTCTCTATCACAATGAACACGCAGGCATTTCATTTCTCATGCAATTAAAGGAGCATTACGGAACAAGCATTTCCTGCCAGGTACAGTAAGCAGGGTGAGTAGCAAACTCCATTTGATCAGCATGCAACATTTGCAAAATTGTGTTATAAAGCTACTTATCGTTATGTACTTACACAAATGGGTATTCAGGCAGCTTTGCTATTGGTCTCTGTTCATGTGCTCACTTTTTTTCCCCATTTACCTTTTTACTCATCGTTTCTCTACCTCCTCAGGTATTAGCACCCAGGATAACGCGTGGCAGACTAGATAAGGTGGGCATACATTAGAAGATGATCTCGCCAACAAGCGGATGTTTTCCCGACATGTACACCCAAGGTTGGCAATTACAAAGGTGGAGATAGGAGCAATCAGAGCAATAAGCCTATGGGGTTCCCGATGTGACTAAAAAAATCAAACCTGCCTGATTGACACCCGCGCAATTTTCGGACAGATATCAGTCGGGTAGGGCCGTTGGGGGTCCCCATACATGCGCAGATAAGCTGCTGAATTGGTCTAAAGGACTCGAATCGAGCAGCTTAAATCTGCCTGTGTATGGCCACCTATAGAATAATATTATTGTGATTATTACTCTAATCTAGTACCTACAGTGTGCAATTTAGGTCACAGTCTAGTTGCCAATGTCCTAGATATTAGTATGATTGCCAGACTGCAGAGCGACAGAAAAAGAAAATTGAATTAAGACCACATAAATACAGCCTTTTATAGCATGGTAAAAAAAAAATGTTCAAAAATTCTTCAAACCCTTAATCCCAGCATGAAGTTTGCAGCAGAGATTAATGATATAGAGGCACCCAATAAAGCAGAATGGTGTCCAGAGGCACAAATTCTGATGACTTTACACATTCTTATTTTTCCTCCCTGGACTAGTTTCCAATAAGCAGTGGTAGAGCACCACTAACATTAGATCCTCTGCTGGTCTCCTGCAATACAGTGTGGAGACAGGGTGAGATGGTGCACAACTATAACTCTCAGGTGCTCAAAATAGTAGCCCTGGGGGCCAGGAGTTCTTAACAAAAATAACAGTACACTGCTTCTATACAGTAAAGGGGTACATTCAATAACACACTGACACTGCCTTGGGTAGACCTGGCAGGAATCCCACTTCACCTCTGTGACACCCTTTATGGACCCGGATCACCTCCAGTGGAACCTGTAGGGAGTCCTCTAACCTAATTTCATAATTACTTTGATCCCTACACTAATGGGCCATACCTCCCAATTTGTGAAAAATGGAAAGAGGGACAAAAATAAATGCAACATGTAGCATGGCAATTGTTTTGTGACCACACCCCCTAAATACCACCCCCATTTTACAAAATTTTGCAGGTTATGTAAAGTCTGAACACATTTCTGGGTTTTTTTTTGTTTTTTTTTTTAATGAAGGTGAAATTGCCCTTTAAGATGCAAGTCTCAGTTCCCCCAAGAGACCAGTTTAGCTTATTAGTTACAATTGTATCTAAGTGCAGGGGTTTTCTGGGCTTTGCCAAAACCCTACTTATCTAATTAACTTTGAGAAACTTTGTATCTTTTTTGGCAGTCAGTGCATCAGATCAAAGGGAAACGAGGGGACTATGGGACTGCGGGCTGAGTAGTTAAAGTCGGGACTGTCCTGTGAATATCAGGCTGGGAGGTATGACAGGCAGTGTCACCTGGGAGAGACGCCTCCAATCTACCACTCCTACACTGGAGTTTATAAATGCTCTTTCTAACTTACCCTTCCTGACTTGCACTCCTAGGGTATAGTATGACAGGAGCTACACCTACCAATATCCAATACCTTTCCTTTACTGGGGCCTAAGTTCCAGGCTCCACAGCAACTTTATACTTCCTCCTGAAGTGAAGTCCAAAGAGGAGGAGCAACCTGCTCCCACATACTATATCACACTATCACAGGAAGTGGTCAGAACCCACCTGGGCCAATAAGGAACTCGTCCCACCCAGGTATCCAGGTTACAGGTACCAGGCTTTTAGAAAACAGAAACATGGAGGGAACAATTAATAAGGGATTTAACCCTATAGGTCCCTACCCCTACACATGTATTTCTACTTTACTGCACTAACCATCACCATTTCAATCCTTTAATTCAGAAAAACAACTGTGTGTGAAGTATTGGAATTACTCAATGGGTAAGTGTTGTCTAAATCCAAAGCTTTATTAACCAGTACCAAAATCACAGCAACAAAGGGCTGCTTCACCTTTAAGTTAACTTTTAATAAGTTATAGAATGGCCAATTCTAATCAACTTTTCAGTTGGTCTTCATTGTTTATTTCTTATAGTTTAATTATTTGCCTTCTTCAAACTCTTTGCAGCTTTAAAATAGGGGTCACTGACCCCGGCAGCCAGAAAACTATTGCTCTGTGAGGCTACCGTTTAATTGTTATTGTTACTTTTTATTGCTTATCTTTCTAATCAGGCCTCTCCTATTCATATTCCAGTCTCTCATTCAAACCACTTCCAGTTGCTAAGGTAATTTGGACCCTAGCAACCAGATATCTGCTGAAACTCAAAACTGGAGAGCTGCTGAACAAATATTTAAATAATGAAAAAAATACAAATTATAAAAAATAAAGACCAATTACAAATTGCCTCAGAATTTTACCCTCAACATCATATTAAAGGTTAACTTCAAGTTCACAACTATGGGGGTTTTTTCACCTTTAAAATTAACTTTTTTTTAGAGAGTGCTAATCAGAGACAGTTTTCAGCTGGTCCTCATGTTTTATTAATTTAGGTTTTTAAATATTTAGTTTTTTGTTTAGCAGCTTTCCAGTTTAGCATTTCCACAGCTATCTGGTTGCTAAGGCCTTTTTACCCTAGCAACCAAGCAGTGATTTGAAAGAGAGAATAGACATATAAAAAGAGGAGGGCCTAAAAAGAAAGATAAGTAATAAAAAGTAACAATAACAATAAAATTGCAGCCTCCTAGAACAAAAGTTTTTTGCCTGCTGGGTTCAGTGGCCCCGACCCATTTGAAAACTGGAAGGAGTCAGAAGAGGAAGGCATATTATTCACAAACTATAAAAAAATGAAAAGCAATTGAGGAATGTTGGTGGTCGTCTGTTAGAGGTGTCCCGATACAATCAGATTGCAGGAGATAATGTTTGTCAGGGTGTCTGGCTACTGGCAATGTGTGGGAATTTATGTCTGCCAGAGTGCCACGGTGCTGGCAGTGTGTGGATCTGTCTGGATCAGGCTGTTAGTTATGCACGGAATGTTCCGTCTGATGCTCTGAGGCTGCTCCACATACTACCTGCAATGCAGAGCTTGGCATATCCCTTGTAACCATTTCTCTGCCAATAGCAATCAGTCTCTGTATTCTACACTGTAACCCTTTTATGAACAGGGAAGGGTAATAGTGATGCTCTGAATATCCCTCCCTGGCACTATTTATCCAGGGATTAACCTCTATCCTGCTAGGAGCCAACAGAATATATTAATTTGCACCACCCCCCTTCACAGCAAGGACAGAATAAAATGCCAGAGATGTATTTTTTAACCTTCCCCAACAAGCAGGCACAAGGAAAATTAAATAAAGTATTTCTGGTGGGAATTGATTACATGACCATGAAATAAAAAAATCTTAATTTGTTTCTATATGTGTCTTTTACTTTACAAATTCCATCAATGGCTTAAACCTGTACTTACCAACATTTATATAAAACCTTCCCTGCTACTATAGGCACCATCTCTCCCTACTATACCTGTTATCCCACAGCCCCAGTCCCTTCCCAGAGGCTATTATCCCCCCACTGCTACTATAGGCACCATCTCTCCCTACTATACCTGCTATCCCACAGCCACAGTCCCTTCCCAGAGGCAATTACCCCCACTGCTACTATAGGCACCATCTCTCCCTACTATACCTGTTATCCCACAGCCCCAGTC